>NC_059381.1:18670638-18994388 GCF_019703515.2 Myxocyprinus asiaticus | reverse complement strand
AATAACAAGTGAAAGTGCTGCTGAAAAGGCCTTTCTTTGTCTCTCTATATCTGTTGCTTTGTGCACCTGCACCCCTACACTCTAGTAGCAGCACTTATCACATTTTTAAGTACATAGTGTTAAAAGCATGCAATTTCTAATCCTCAAATGTATCGAAAGCTGAGACAAAAGTTACAGTTTCAGTAATATTTAAAGATTTACTATATAAATGATATCTCAAAGATGTAACATTTAATGCAAATTGTATTATATTTCTATATTTCAACAAAGGATGGCCCCACTTGTTTGTTTATTTTTGTGTTGTTTTTGTTTTTATATTATGTTTTTATTTTCTGTTATAATACATGACAACATGACATACAGACAAAATAAGAACAAATTAAACAGGAATCACAAGGCATACAGAGACATATACAGAAGAGAAAAAACAAACAAACAGAAAAAAACCCACAGAAGTCCTTCCTTAAGATTTAAGGCCTCTGCCTTATAATGCAAACGTTTGCTAAACAAGCTTGAAAATCATGAAATGTAGGAAATTTGACTCATTGATCGATATAGTTTCAACAAAAAAGTGAATGTTATCGCCAACATCTCCCTGGGTGCCAAAATGTTTGTGACATCACACACCTGAATCTCTGCAAAATAGGAGTTGAAGATTTCCGAATGAGTTTCCATGTTGGAAGTCCGACCTCAAGTGACGTTCCAATGTACTTTTCCTTGTAGGAAGTTTGAAATTCCGACTTTCTGTGTTGAATGGAATGCAGCATAATCTCCAAATTTCCACTGACTCTAGAACCAACCCTGGCATGAGTACAGAATTGAGTCAGTTCTTGGTACTTCCAGTATTTTAACATCGGTGGCTATTAAAATATTGAACTGAGCATATATATTAGGTAATTACAGTACAACTGGACCATACACATAATGTGTTGGCCAAGCATTTGCGTTTGTGTACTTGCGTAGAGTATGTCTCTGGCCAGAAGCTTTGGAATAGGGATTTACTTGCTGTAAACAACATGTGGAACAGACATATGGCCACATTTAAAAAGAAAAATCGCATCGCCACCGTAATGATGGGGCTGTGCCCTGCCACAAGTCCTCCCCAGCTATTGCTGCCAGGGTAATAACAGTCTAATGGCACACCCATCTGAAACAGGAGTGCATACTTGCCATTCAAAATATTCAAGTGGCTGGTTATCTGTGATTGTCTATGCAATCTTTACTGCAACAACTTTCCATGAATATGAGTATCTCGGTGGGAGGCATCGAATGTTTACAAAATAAGTTATAGGGAAACAGTTCCAGGTGGCTGGGACTTTTGTTACATTTAGAAATATGTTTACAAGACTTTAACATAGAAATGTTCTTTTGATAATATAAGGTTAATAGACTTAATTAACCTCCACTAAAACCTAAAAATGTCTCTTTTTTTTAAGGCATGAAGCCACCAATTAAAAAAACAGCCCAGATATTTTAAGGCTATTTGCTAAACTGGCCCTTAAAGTGATTGTTTACACAAAAATGCAAATTCTCATTATTTACTCACCCTCATGTTTTTTCAAAACTTTTCCTCTTGGAACACAAAATGAGATGTACTACCATGTACTAGCATCTTATGGAGGGAAAAATGCAATGAAAGTAAGTGATGACTGAGAATATTCTGCCATCTCCTTTTGTATTCCATGAATGATGGAAAGTCATACTGGTTGAAAACAACATGGGAGTGAGTAAATGATGACATAATTTTCATTTTTGGGTGAACTATCCCTTTAACTGAAAGAAAATGTTTGGAAAACTAATTTTTGAAGATGAATGTAATACACAGTGGAGATGGCAGGACAAATACACCGGGTGTCATGCCAGAGTGAACAAAATATTACATCAGATTCTCAGTTGGTCCTTAATCGGGTAAACAAAACAATTTTTATCATTGCCCTTCTTGATATTTCAAGTGAAATTTCGTAGTTTTTATACTATTGGGACAGTGATGACTTATGTGCTTTCATATAGAGGAAGTAAGAATTTCAGCAAACTCTCTTTGTATGTGCTCTCTCTTCCACAAGTCTGACAGAGTTTACCCCTTGATAACAACTGAAGTTTTTTTTTTCCTTCCAAACATTGCTGAACAGAGTCACAAACTTAAAAGAATAGTTCACCCAAAAATGAAAATTTGCTGATAATTGACTCACCCTCAGGCCATCCAAGATGTATCTAAGTTTCTTTCTTCATCAAAACAGAATGTAAGACTTTTAGGATTTCATTTCAGGCCTCCTCCTTTAAACAATGCAAGTGAATGTACTCATTTTTTGACGGTCCAAAATGCATACTTAGGGTGCATCAAAATAATGCATCATTCCACCCGACTCCAGTCGACAAATAAAGTTCTTCTGAACCCAAACGATTGATTATTTTGAGAAACAAAAAATACTTATATACTTTTTAACTACAAATGTTCGCTTCCGTACATCTCTGTGATGTGTGCTCATGAGAGGGATGACGTAAGCTCATTGGTAAGGTCACGCATCACGTGGAGGAGGAGTCAGGAAGCGTGTCATTGTTTACATTGTTTTGTTTTTTATTATTATTGGAAATTATTTTTTATTTTATTCTGTATTGTTTTGAAATTGTTTTGGACTGTTTTGGTTTGTGAACGGTGCTTGGTCTGTGCTCTGTGCAAGTTTCTATTGTGAACAATGACGCGCTTCCTGCCTCCTCCTCCACGTGACCTTACCAACGAGCTTACGTCATCTCTCTCATGAGCGCGTGTCACAGAGATGTACGGAAGCGAACATTTGTAGTTAAAAAGTATATAGGTATTGTTTTGTTTCTCAAAATAATCAATCGTTTGCGTTCAGAAGAGCTTTATTTGTCGACTGGAGTCGTGTGGATTATTTTGATGCACCCTAAATATGAATTTTGGACCATCAAAAAATGTAGTACTTGCATTGTTTAGAGGAGGAGGCCTGAAATGAAATCCTAAAAGCCTTAAATTCTGTTTTGATGAAGAAAGAAACTCAGATACATCTTGGATGGCCTGAGGGTGAGTCAATTATCAGCACATTTTCATTTTTGGGTGAACTATTCCTTTAAGCATTTGTGCATTGTATAATAATGCTTTCAAGCACACTGTATTGCAGTAGACAGAGTTTCACACTGCTGTCCCACAGCCATACATAAAGAGACTTGTGCAGTAGACAGCAGGAAAGCTTCCAAGCATGGCTGTCTGTCTCGACAGTCGTCAGTCCTCTGTGATGGATCGTCTGGTAGACTCGAGCCTGAAATGTGTCCAAGATTAATGGCTGCCTAAGTTAAGAGTGAACAAATCAGAATCAGAATCAGCTTTATTGCCAAGTATGCTTACACATACAAGGAATTTGTCTTGGTGACAGGAGCTTCCAGTGTACAACAATACAAAATCAATACAAAAACAGCAGCAAGACATAGATAATAAATAAAAAAATAAAAAATAGTTATACACATACATACATACATACACAGAGAGACACACACATACATGCATACACACATACACATACGTAGTGCAATCTAATACAAATCTGTTATCTGTTATGTACAGTGCAAATACAAATCTGTTATGTACAGTGCAAATGGTTTTTTTTTTTTCTCCAGAGGAATGAAATGGCAGAAGAGGTTGGATGTGTTGGATAAATATAAAAAAAAGACTAAACTGTGTATTTACAGCACTGCCTTGTAGGGATGTCATGATGCCACAATTTCAGTAGTTGATGACAATACCAGTAAAATTTCATGATTCTCTATACCAATGTCTATCAAAACTATACAAAAAAGTTATATTAATTAAAAATTGTTAATGAATTAGGTATCATAAACTAACAATATACAATAATTTTTTATAGCATTTATTAATATTTGTTAATCTTTATTAATGTTTATTTCTGAATATACAATTGTTCATTGTTATTTAATTAGTTAATAATGCATTAACTAATGTTAACATATACAACTATTTTTTTTTTATGTATTTGTTTATTTTGAAATTAACACTGAACAAGAATAATACATTCTGTAAAAGTATTGCTCATTGTTAGTTCATGTTAAAGGGATAGTTCACCCAAAAGTGAAAATTCTCTCATCATTGATTCACTCTCATGCCATCCCAGATGAGTATGAATTTCTTTCTTCTGCAAAACACAAACAAAGATTTTTAGAAGAATAGTTCAGCTTTGTAGGTCTATATAATGCAAGTGAATAGTGGCCAGAACTTTGAAGGTCCAAAAAATAACATAAAGGGAGCATAAAAGTAATCCATACAACTCCAGTGGTATGATTAAATTTTTGGGGGAACTATCCCTTTAACTAATGTAATTAACTGATGTTAACAAATACAACCTTAATGCAAAGGTTGTATTTGTTAACACCCTCCATATTTCGGTAAAATGTTTTTAAAATATTTCTATATACAGTATACTGTATACACACACACACACACACACACACACACACACACACACACACACATATCATATATATATATATATATATATATATATATATATATATATATATATATATGTATATATATATACTGTACATAAATTATATTAAATCA
This sequence comes from Myxocyprinus asiaticus, assembly GCF_019703515.2. NCBI lineage: Eukaryota > Metazoa > Chordata > Actinopteri > Cypriniformes > Catostomidae > Myxocyprinus > Myxocyprinus asiaticus. The sequence goes on along the minus strand of NC_059381.1, from coordinate 18,989,797 downwards.
GCCTCTCTCATTTAAGATTTTTTATTTTTTATTTTTTATTTTTTTTAAGTACAAAAATAAAATTTTTTTAAGTACATTTAAGTTTAAATGTTTTTAGTACTAGCTATTTTTCAATTAAGTAAGTTGTTTCAAGTTTTTCAAGTACTGCAATGATTTAAGTAGTAATAATTTAAGGTTAATATTTTTTGATTAATATTAACAACATAACAGATAGCCGCAGGTCTATCTGGCTACATTTTCACTGCAAGTTCTAATACAAAGATCTGATATTTTAACACAAATCCAAATTTTTGTCTTGGGTGTTGACATTCACTGAACTCATAATTGTTTACATTAATATCTCACCAATTCTCGCCAATGAAAATTGCATCATCTTGCAACATTTGAGTGGCCACCACAACCTCTTAATAGCCTGATGACCTAATCTTTCCTTTAAAGCTTTCTCAGAGGAGACAGGAAGTTCATTTGTCAGGTCGTAAATGAAATCCCTAGCACACTGGATTCATTTCCAGCACCAAGGCTAAGAGTTTCCTCCCTTTTCCCCCCTCCTGCTGCCTGTGGCCATGGAGAGAACGAAAGTATTTGCAAAAGTCTCCAAGCAGCTTTGATGGGCACAGCAGCGGAGGGAGAGAGATGAGCTGACATGCCTGTCTTTCTCTTGAGAGCTTTCTGGAGGGCTGTTGAATGGTCTCACTGGTGTCATCTCTCATTACATAGGAGAGGTTTCAGGAGAAGAAAAACAAGGGTGAAGTAGATTTGTCCTCACTAGTGCTGTCATGTTCTCCCCTGGCCTAACACCTCAAAAGTTCTGAGTATGTTGGTGTATGAAAAATGCAACTAGTACAGAGCAACAACATTTTTGGAGAGCTGAAGATCATATCAACAACATAATGTGATATAATTTATTGCTGTCATTATGAGAAGCTTCAGCTTTGTCTGTGTGCTTTATGTGCATTATAAATCATCTGAAATTTAGGGATAGTTCACCTAAAAATGTCATCATTTACACACCTTCATGTCATTCCAAATCCATATGGCTTTCTTTGTTTTGTCAGACAAGGGGGAGATGTTTTGAATTTTTTTTGGCACTGCTCATTTTTGGATATGACCACCTAACTTCTCCTTTTGTGTTCCATGGATGAGAGAAAGTCATACTGATTTGGAACAACATGAGATTGAGTAAATGATGACAGAATTTTTACTTTTGGGTAAAGTATCTCTTTAGGTAAAATGTTGATTTGTATTTTTTTGTCGATGTTAAAAACCCTAGCTTTATATGCAAGTAAGCCATTCGTATGTTAATTCCCCCCAAAAGCTTCAAAACTGTGGCTTCAAAATGTCAAAACATTGCTGTTTGTTTGAGCATCCTGACCTGCCCGACATAGCAACACTTCTAACAACAAATCTGTTTGTCCAACAAATGGTAGATGTGGGAGTGTTGGGGAAACCTGTTAGAAAAAAGTAATTATTTTTGCAATTCCGTTTGGTGATGCTAGTGGCATAGACATAACATACTTCCCCTTTAAACCTACCACTTACTTCTATACCAATTCCCTATCCTGTTTTTCTCCTCATTACAACTACACTACATCATTTTAAAGCCCCATTTAACTTAAAACATGCACAGTTTTCATCACACCTCAGTAGCATAGTAGAAAAATGAAGGCTGTCCCTCCCACTGGTGCTGAGGGAAGGTGTTGAGAGGTGCTGATGAATGAATGGGAAAAGTCTTAACCTTGTTAGTGTAGGGATAAAGAAAGGCTGGAGTGGGAACAGCCACTGCACTCTTTCACAGGCCTCTCTGTTCATTCTTGACCCAATTGCCTTCTCGCTCAATTTGGCAAGCACACTTGCCCCGCACCGTGCTTTTTGTAAGTGTGAGGGGTAAATCATCATTTCCACACACCGACTCGCCTCCCTACGGTAAGTTCACAGGTTTAAATTCATTGCTGTTGTGTCCCTAGAGGAATCCTGATAATAATTTTCTCAAACTTTGCTTTGAAAGGTTACCTGCAGCATTCCTCAAAAGGGGTTTCTTATGTGAACTGTTGCTGAGGTCTGTAAGCTCTTCTCATGATTGTTTTCTTTTTTAGCGTAGGAAAGTTTTACATTGTTCTGTTTGCTCCAGCTGAAACATTTTAAGATGAAAAGTAGGGCTTGCTTGACTATTCATTTTTACTTTTCATCTAGTCCAGAACTTGTCATCCAGAAAAGAAGACGATTAGTTGGCAGATCAATGTTTACGTTGTATAAATGACTCAGGGAGTGAATGAGTGGAAAGAATGTCTGTCCAGGTAGGGCTGCACGATTATTTCCCTTGATATTGTAAAAGCGAATAATTCCAATAAATAACATTTACATTAAAATACTTATTTTGTGTGGGGCATCTCCCATATTTAGAATTTGTTTCTGAATTACTTTATTGGTGTTTTATACATCAGTAAATTAATTTTGCATATTTCCAGAAATATATAGTATATTAATTTTTTTAACAATAGTGCTCATATGGGAGACCCAGATGTGGCAAAAAGGCAAATACATAAATAAATAAATAAAAATAAATCAAATAACCACTGGCATACAGATAGTGGAGAGAGGAATTTTCCTCTTGTTGTCATCATCAACAGTAGAACAAGTGCAACTGATGTCATGTGATCCACTACTATTTGACACAGACCCAGCACCAGTGGCATGCAGAGAAGGGTGGCAGCAGGGGCTCGAGCCCCTGTCCCTTTTGTCCCCAAATCTAAACGTGCCTTTCTGGTCCTTCAGGAAAAGGGAGAAAATCTAATAATAAAAATAAAATCATTATATAAAGTTAAAATCCCTTAATAATCTCAAAATAACAGTAATAGTGTGTCGATATGAGATTTGCTTGCAAATTGCGGAAGCATTAAAGAAAATTAAGCGGAAGTACCTTTAAAAATGTGCGCTACAGCAGAACAGATCATCAGAGTGGCATTACTTCAGATGAGTAACTGGTCAAATAGAAAAATCCACTCTATCTATTATACTGTAAGTTCAGTCAAAAAATAATACTTGATTGCTACCTTAATTAATTATAATGGGAGCGGTCACGTTGCTTTCAGTGTAGATTCGATACATCATTCATAGAATACTGTCATAAATTGAAGGAGCTGTCTGATTCAGCCAAAGTCAATTTACTTTTGTTTAAACTAATTAGAAAAAGTTCCATGGTGTTTGGACCAGTTTTTGGAAATGCAGGCGACCATGGTAACCATTCAGAATCATGGGAATATTTTGATACCATCATTGTACCATGATTCCTAAAATAACATTGTATTAATATATAAAAAATTAAAAAAAATGAATAAAAAATAAGAGAAATTACTTTGTGTCAGTGCTATAAAGAGGAAGATGAGGTCAGATTAAAAGCAGCAGAGATGACAGGATAAAGTGAAGGAGCAGAGATGAGAGAAAGTGCAGAGAAGAGTGATGATACAAGAAAAAGCACTGTGACATTCATATTTCACGATACTTTAATTGTACTTCACAATACATAAAAATAATAATAATTATATATATATATATATATATATATATATATATATATATATATATATATATATATACTCATTTAAAAAAATAAAAAATAAATATTGGTTCATTAAATGAAGCTTACCATTGTGTTTGTTTTTGAGTTGCCACAGTATGCAATAGACTGGCATGTCTTAAGATCAATATTAGGGCAAGAATGGCAAAAAAGAAACAGCTTTCTCTAGAAACTCGTCAGTGAATAATTGTTTTGAGAAATGAAGGCTATACAATGCTTGAAATTGCCAAAAAACGGACGATTTCATACAAAGGTGTACACTACAGTCTTCAAAGACAAAGGACAACTTTGACAAGGACAGAAAGAGATGTGGAAGGCCCAGATACAACTAAACAAGAGGATAAGTACATCAGAGTCTCTAGTTTAAGAAATAGATGCCTCACATGTCCTCAGCTGACAGCTTCATTGAATTCTACATGCTCAACACCAGTTTCATGTACAACAGTAAAGAGAAGACAGAGGGGTGCAGGACTTCTGGGAAGAATTGCAAAGAAAAAGCCATTTTGAAACAGAAAAAAAGAGAAAAGTTTAGAGTGGGCAAAGAAAAAGAGACATTGGACAACAGATAATTGGAAAAGAGTGTTATGGATCTTAACCCCATTGAGCTTTTTGGGATCAGCTAGACTAGTAAGGTGCGTGAGAAGTGCCCGACAAGACAGCCACATCTATGGCAAGTGCTACAGGAAGCGTGGGGTGAAATGTATCTGGACAAACTGACAGCTAGAATGCCAAGGATCTGCAAAGTGTCATTGCTGCACGTGGAGGATTATTTGATGAGAACTCTTTGAAGTAGTTTGAAAAATGTTCTAATTGTAATAGTAATTTTTCACGGTATTAATGTCCTGACTATACGTTGTTATCAGTTGAATGCAACTTTGGTGAATAAAAGTACCAATTTCTTTCCATAAGAGCAAAATCTGTACATTATATATATATATATATATATATATATATATATATATATATATATATATATATATACCGATCCTCCACCTGGTCGTCTAATGGTTAGACGGAGACCTGGAGAGGCCTTCAAGCCTCGCACCCACTGTGAAATGTGGTGGAGGATTGGTGATGATCTGGGGGAGCTTCAGCATGGCTGGAATCGGGCACATTTTTCTACGTGAAGGACGCATGAATCAAGCCATGTACAAGGTTATCCTGGAAGAAGACTTGCTTCCTTCTGCTCTGACAATGTTCCCCAACTCTGAGAATTGTTTTTTTCCAGCAGGACAATGCTCCATGCCACACAGCCAGGTCAATCAAGGTGTGGATGGAGGACCACCAGATCAAGACCCTGTCATGGCCAGCCCAATCTCTAGACCCGGATCCCATTGAAAACCTCTGGAATGTGATCAAGAGGTAGATGGATGGCCACAAGTTATCAATGAAAGCCTAGCTAGGAGTGGCATAAAGTCACCCAACAGCAATGTTAAAGACTGGTAGAGAGCATACCAAGATGCATGAAAGCTGGGTTGTTCCACAAAATATTGATTTCTGAACTCTTCCTATGTTAAAACATTAGTATTGTTTTGTTTAAAAATGAATATGAACTTGTTTTCTTTGCATTGTTCGAGGTCTGAAAACACTGCATCTTTTTTTGTTATTTTGATCAGTTGTAATTTTCTGCAAATAAATGCTCTAAATGACAATATTTTTATTTGGAATTTGGGAGAAATGTTGTCAGTACTTTATAGAAGAAAACAGAAATGTTCAATTAACTCAAACACAAACCTATAAATAGTAAATCCAGAGAAACTGATAATTTTGCAGTGGTTTCTTAATTTGTGTGTGTGTGTGGGCAGGTTTAAGTGGTTTACGAGGACTTTCTTTTTTTTTAGGTTACAAACTGGTAATTACAAGGGTATTGTGCTATAAATGTGGTTTATGAGGACATTTCTAGTGTCCCCATAATTCAAATCGCTTAAAAAACATACTAAACGATGTTTCATTGAAAAATGTAAAAATGCAGAATGTTTTTTGTGAGGGTTAGGTTTAGGGGTAGGGTTAGGGTTAGGGGATAGAATCTATAGTTTGTACAGTATAAAAATCATTATGTCTATGGAGAGTCCTCATAATGATAGCTGCACCAACGTGTGTGTGTGTGTGTGTGTGTGTGTGTGTGTGTCTGTGCCCCTTTTATCCTTCCGCCCCTGCCCCTTCTGAGGACCGTGCACACGACTGCCCAGTGCATAATCAAGTGCCAGAACTAAAGAACTAGTCAAGTAGTCGATGCAACCCCTAATAAAAAGATTGAGTAGCAGTAAAAATAGCATCATTAATTTCCATGAGGAAACATTTCTTTTAAGGGTCATAAAAGTTGTCTCCGCTTTATTAAGGCTAATACTCATCTTGTTCATACAAGACATACCTGTACCTGCTTTTTCCATGAGGCACTAGACCAGCAAAACAGAGTCTGATTCACCGCCTTGCGAAAAATCTTATTAACCTAAGTGCTACCTGTCGGTGTATCTGCCTGTGTGTGCCGTAATGTTAAGAACATTTTACTCCACCTGCCCAACTCCTCCAAACGTCACAGTCTGAAGCCTCTCCATTTCTGCGGCATTCACAAGATGAATTACAATGTCGCTCGCATTTACATAGTGCGCATCATTGCTACGTTCATCAAAAGACAGTCGCTGTCACATCATTTCTCTCACTGCTGCTGCTGCTGCTAAAACCATTGAGTATACTGGAACTGCTACAAGACACCAGTAGCAATTTGATAGCTTTACAATAGTTTAAACAAGAGAGCAGTAATTTTTTATGTTCAAGAAAATAAGTCCTAGTGCAGAAGATTGTTTTCTTGTTTCATTATTCTGACCTTTTCTAAAGCCCTGCGATGTCACAAGAGGCTTGTGCCGCCCGGTTTCATTTGATCTCTTTTTAATCACTTTCAAATAAATTGTGTCAACAGTAATGGATGCATGCAACACGCTAGGGGAGTGAAAGAGATCAGAGACGCGAACATAAAACTGTCAAAGTAAAGAAACGGTTGCCTTTCATTAAAGTGTACATGTAAACTTCTATGATTTGCAGCCTGACTTGTTAGTCCGTTGAGAAACGGTCACCTATATTTTTTCTTAAGTCAGCACAGGGGCCATTGTTATTCAGCATGCGTGTTCTCAGCGCTCTCAGCTGCAGAATATGTTGTCATGACAACCGGTTTGCCTCCTGTTGCTGATGTTGATCAAGACCTATCTGTGTATGTGAAAGTGTATGTGCGTGTGCTGAGGTTAGAGGAGAGAAGAGCTTTCATTTTTTTAAAGCAAGGCAAAGCCGATGGGAGGGCCATCCAAACCGCTTTTGTGGCTGATGATCTGAGACAATTGATATTATCAACAAAAGTTGGATTTGGTTTCATAACCAAAGAGATAACAGACGGAGAAACTGATCATTAACACTTAACATCTTAACATTAACATCTTCTTGGATCAGAGTGGTTGAAGAAATAAAATGAGGAAGAGAATACACTAAAACACTACTAAAAAGAGCAGCTCAACTGGCATACAGTTCCCATGCTGGTTTAGATTGGTTTATGCTGGTTTGGTTCTGGTCCAGCTGGTGGACCAGCATAGCCATGTTTTTCACCAGCACAACTCTTGTATTTCTTGTTAACCAAGGAAGTCTTTCTGGTTAAGCTAGTCAACAAGCCTTGTTTGAACACTATTCAAACAGAATACAAATCAAAACACATATGCTGGTGACCAACTATTCTTTTATTTTTATTTTTTTATTTTTTTCCAGGGCAAAGAGGATAAAATTAACAATAGAATAAGTTTTAATTGCCACCGTTCCTCTGAATTCCTCTTAAATGTGAAAGCTTTGGAGGGGTGTTTGAAAAATGAGATAATAATAGTTATTATATATACAGTGGCCCCAAAAGGTTTTTGGACACTCAAGTCACACTTAAAAATGTCTCTGTGTAATTGCACTAGATACAGAATAACAAACCAAGTGGCGTCTTCAAACAAATTATGTTCGACCTTAGATTAAACTGAGAACTTCACTTTTCTGAGCCATTTTTGCAATTACCTTTAACCAACTGGTGTCAAGGTGATTTTTAATGGATGTATGAATTCAGTTTGCCCTCAAGTTCACAAGTTGAGGGCAAAAAAGCAGAGTAACCACAGGTTGCACATAAACTATGAACATGTTCCACTAACGTTTGACAACCAGAAAGTGCCCAAATACTACTACATTTTAAATAATTATACAGCATCTATTAATGTATAATTTGAAACCTAACAAACCTCTCTTTTGTGGAATTTTCGTGCTATTTTAATTTAAAATAAATGCCACTTGGTTTGATTATTTTTTTTATATATATATTTAATGCAAAGAGATTAATATATGTTTTTGTGTGGCTGAAGTGTCCAAATATTTTCAGTGGTAACTTTTTATTGCATTGGAGTGCTGGGTTAGTTAACAAACGTAGCATTGCTAAAGGAAAGTGTGTTAGCTTGTTGTCAGTCCCTTGGGTACAGACACCATAATGGATGTTACAACATGCAAGCTCAGCAAAATAAGGACAGGCTAAGTGTGCCAAAGAGCGATAAGAGATGCAGTGAAACCCATAACATTGTGTGACTTCTCAAGGAAGCCATGTTGTACATGCATTGGACACCTACTGATACAAGCGCAGCCAGAGGTAACGCATTCTACATATCGGAAATGGTCACATTGTCCTGGACTCTGAGATCTGATATATTACTTTACCACTCAAAATCCAACACAGAAGAGAGTTTGAGTTCTTTAAACTGGGTCTAAAGGGCCACTTTTCATTGCTGTGACAATAGCCTAGCGTGATTTTTATAGCACTCTCACTTGAGTATCTTGTTCACGCTAGTGTGGAAGGTATATAATGTCTTTCCTGTCGAGCTTTTGTCTTTTTATCGATTTTGTTCACTGTTCACATCAGGTGGGCTATGGCAAACCTACCTCCAGAGGAAGGACCAGAGGGGGAATCAGGAAATACATGAGATCCTCAGAGATGTCAGAAGAATTTTTACAGAGTTCTTACAAGTCTGCTCAAGGTTACAGCTTGAAGAATGATTAAAGCAGCTGTTCATTCTTTCGTCTCTGCGGTCTTGTCACTACTTTACCCATAATGCAGTGCTATGGGAGCTCATGGCAGCTCCCACAAAGAGTCACCGAAGGTCCCCTATTCTCTGTAGAGATTCTCTCGTGACTATGAGTAGAGCTTTAAGTTCATTTTAGGCAGTGAGAAGAAGCCTTCATGAATGTAAAGGTAGCCTGAATTCATGACAACATGAAATCAAACTGAAATGGTTTTTGCTTTTTGTTCATGTCTGTTAGCTTTGAAACCATCTGTATATGCTAGTGTAGTCCAAAAAGGTGACATGAACCTTTAGCAGAAATATACATTTCAATTTTACAGTCTCTTCTGGGAAAACAGACCAAAAATATTGATGACTCATCTTGCGCTACATGGATTTTTGTCCAATCAAATGTTCTCTAGAATGAGAATGTCCCTTCCCCTAATGCCACTTGCAACCAATTAGCTATTTACAGTGTTGGATAGTTAACTTCTGAACTGTAATCTGGTACTTTTTCAAATTACACAGCAAAAATTTTAATTAGTAAGGTATTATTTTAGATTACACTAGGTAATCTAATCTTGTTACTTTTTGATTACTTATTGCGTGTTTTGATGAAAATAAAATTCTAAATCTATTGAGTACCAATTGTGATCCTTTTATTAAACAATGTTAAACATACTGTAGTTCATGTAATCCATATGTAATCTTGTAATCCCTTTATAACTGTAATCGGATTATACACATATAAAATGTAAAGTAATATAATTACAAGTACTTTATTTTATTACATAATTACTAAAGGTACATAATACAGATTACATGTAGTCCATTACTACCCAACATGGGCTATTTAAACAAAACAAAACAAAACAAAAAAACTCTTTAATATGCCCCAGCCTAAATTCCTGGGCTCATCATCCGATGTCCTGGGATCTTGAAGATCTTATTATTCTTTCTTTCTCTTTCTAATAGAGTGATTATTTTGACTGTTCAATTCCAGCCACAGATAATAATATTTATTAACATCTATCTTAATTGCATTTGATACATTTCCAGGATTCTATTTAACATGCCACAGCTCAAAGTTAATAGAGATGTTAAACACATTAAAGCACAGAGATGTCAGAAGGAGACAGGAAGAATTATGTGTACACACACTTCTTTTATTTAGCAAAGATGGAGAAAATGTATAGAGATGCTGTCTTGTTAACACCACAGTACCTGTGCACCACAGCATAATGAGATGTTTATCAAAGCCTTTTACAACTGCTGGAGAAGTGTTACTGGTGGACATGGTGTATTAGAAAAGCTTGAAGACTAGGCTAAATGAGATCTTCCATTGCACCTTCAGAGGCCCCCTCTCTCTCTTCTATTGCTTTTTATCTGTATTTCTTATCGCCTAATCATATCTCATTACAGAAGAGCAGGAAAACCTTTGAAGTTCAACATCATGCTGCATTTTAAGCAGCCATGGCAATTACTAAGTATTCAAGAAAATGCTGGCCACGTTAGCTGGAAAAACAACAGTGTTGGTATCTCGCCCAACCACACAGCGAGAGTTCAGCAAGTGTGCTTCCTCTCTCGGCCTGTTTTCCTCACTTCAGACATGGGCCCAGTGGATCAATACTTTCCATTAGCAGCAATGTGGTGATTTTGTGGATTGTATAGGGTTAGTCTCACAATGGGATTGGCTTTAGCCTCTTTATTAATTACAAAACAGCCACTGCAGCGTCAACCGTGCAGTCCCCGAGCTCAGCGCCACATTGATGTGTTGTGCACTCCTACAGAGAATTGCGATGGGGCAATTGGTTTTGTTAGTTAAGGTGAAAAATATATAAATAAAGAAAATAAGTGTCTCTGGCAGCCATTGCTCCAGTGTAAAATCAACGCAGCTCTCTGCTCTATTACTTGTGCTCAAACTGACCTCTGGTTAGATAAGCAGCCCATTCCATGGGTGAGATTGTCCATATAAGCGGCTGGAGTCGTAGAGTTCCTAGAATCCCCGCAGAGTTGAAGCTGCCTCTATGCTGCTGGGCTCTTACTGTGTTGTACTCCTTTGTAATTTACACCTCAGCTATGCCCGTTTTACCTTTACATCTCAGCTATGCCTTTACTGTACATCTCAGTTTTTACCTTTCACTAAAGCAAACACTGAAAATGCACTCTTAGAAAGTGCATAATGATCTTATTTAAACAACAGTCGCCCAAGGTTATGAAAGTGCTGAGCAGTAAATGAATGGGAGAAGCTCGCGATCAGCAAATCCTGCTGCAATAACACAATGAATTTATGCTCTTAAGAGCAGTTGTCTGCAATAATTAAAAGACATAAAAAGCCTTATAGGTTGGTGCATTTTCTCCACATGAATTAAAGGAATAGTTCACCCAAAAATGAAAATGTGCTGATAATTGACTCACCCTCAGGCCATCCAAGATGTATTTGAGTTTCTTTCTTCATCAAAACAGAATTTAAGACTTCTAGGATTTCATTTCAGGCCTCCTCCTCTAAACAATGCAAGTGAATGTACTCCATATTTTGACTGTCCAAAGTGCATATATAGGGTGCATCAAAATATTCCACCCGACTCCAGTCGACAAATAAAGTTCTTCTGAACGCAAACGATTAATTATTTTAAGAAACAAAACAATACTTATATACTTTTTAACTACAAATGTTCACTTCCGTACATCTCTGTGATGTGTGCTCATGAGAGGGATGTCGTAAGCTCATTGGTAAGGTCACGCGTCACGTGGAGGAGGAGTCAGGAAGCGCGTCATTGTTTACATTGTTTTTTTATTATTATTATTTGGAAATGATTATTTATTTTATTTTATATTGTTTTGAAATTGTTTTGGACTGTTTTGGTTTGTGAATGGCGCTTGGTCTGTGCTCTGTGCAAGTGTCTAATGTAAACAATGACGCACTTCCTGCCTCCTCCTCCACTTGACGCGTGACCTTACCAACAAGCTTACGTCATCCCTCTCATGAGCACACGTCACAGAGATGTACGGAAGTGAACATTTGTAGTTAAAAAGTATATAACCATTGTTTTGTTTCTCAAAATAATCAATCGTTTGCGTTCAGAAGAACTTTATTCGTTGACTTGAGCTGTGTGTATTATTTTGATGCACCCTAAATATGCATTTTGGACCATCAGAAAATGGAGTACATTCACTTGCATTGTTTAGAGGAGGAGGCCAGAAATAAAATCGAAAAAGTCTTAAATTCTGTTTTGATGAAGAAAGAAACTCTTAAGTTAGTAAATTATCAGCACATTTTTTTATTTTTGGGTGAACTACAGTATTCCTTTAAGGCTATGCATGCCCAGCTTTGTCCCGGAGGAGCAAAGATCTCTTATGACTTAAATTACGATGCACTGATGAGGAGAATCCATCTGAACATTTGTGTATTAGAAGCACTGGCCAAAGAATCTCTGAAGCTCAAATCTCACCCACTAAACATCAATAAAACTCCAACTGATTGGAAGACCCAACACACTTTTATCTCACTTAAAATCTATGGACTCAGTGTAGATAAAGGAAGAACAAGGATTCTACAAGTTGGCCAAGGGAGTACGAACAGTAAAACATGCATTTTTTCTGTATCTTTCTGGCATGGTTTTGTTTACTTGAGCATGTTGAGCATGTTTTTCATACATGTAGGGGCTGCTGAAGTCTACTTGGGTAGCTTAAGGGAACATAGGGAGCAGTTGCACCTCGATTCCTGTACAAATTTGGTGAGAGATGAGAGCTCAGATATGCAGTTTGAATTTTGTTTATCTGCTCAGACATGGTAAAGCGGGAATTACCATGCTGAAAAGACTAGGAATAGACCTTGAATTTTCATGCTGGTTTATGCTTATTTAGCTGGTGGACCAAAAAACTGCAAAAATGCTAGTCAACCAGTATGCTCTTTCTGTTGAAGCTTTTTGACAAAGCAAGTGTTGCTGGTTAAAGGGGATAGTTTACCAAAAAATGAAAATTCTGTCATTATTTGCTCAGCCATATGTCACTTCAAACCAATATGACTTTCTTTCTTCTGTGGAATGCAAAAAGTGAATCTTTTTTTTTTTTTTTTTTTTTAAAGTCTTCACACGGTTTATCTGCCATAATGACAATGAATAGTAACTCTGGTCTGTCAAGTTTGAAATAGGACAAAAAAACCACAGTGAAAGACATTTATGCTACCATATATGATTTTAGCACTTTATTAATGATTTTGAGAGGTAATAACAACTTCTATTAAGAGTTGTTCATCACACAAAGTGATTGTGTCACTTCAGAAGACATGGATTATAATGCATGAATTTTATCGATTACTTTTAAGGTGGTTTTATGGTGTCATTATATGGCAAATAAACCCTGTGAAGGTTTTTGTGGCAATATCAGCAAACTAGCAACACCCAGCAGCAATACCAGCATCAAAAACATGATGATCTTTTCAGTTCATGTTCGGTGACTGATGAAAGCTCAAATATGCAGTTTGAAACCAGTTTGTTTGCTGTTTCAGACCTGTTAAAATGGGAATAAACTCCAGTTTACTATATGAAGTGCATTGATTTGAATGAATGAATCCAGGGCCCTTTTCAGAAGCACTCTGCTGATGCAAATGAATGATGGCATTTGCTTACAATGGAAAAAATCACCTCTTAATTGGCCGTCCTGGGAAAAGAGAGCAATCTGGAAACTCATGGCAACTCCCACTAAAAAAACACATTGTACATCCCCAGCCATTCGGCCACAGTAAGTTTACATTAACATCTGTGCCATCAAAATCTGTCCTATATTTGTCAATTTGCTGCATTTGATGCATGTTAGATTGCTTATTCGTGAATACACTTGGTTGGTCTGATCTTTCACATTTTATCACCAATATGCCTGGGTGAGTCGCCACATGGTTAATACCTCCATCTGTTAAAATACAGTTCCCTGACTTTTTTGTTTTCATGGCACTCATTTGTTGTTTTAATTCCAGTATATGGAAAGCAGATGGGCGTAATTAAAAACAAACCAGTGAAACTGGTGAGGTATATTTCCACAAAGCAACTTGGAATCAATTATTTAGTCTAGGCTTGAGTTATGGATAGATTGTAAAACCAAAACTTTAGGTGTTTTGTCATTGATGTGGTTTCAAAATGCAGTTTTTTATTATTATACCCTTAGCTGTTTTGAGATGTCATCATTGGTTTTCTTTTGTGGTGTTGAATGAATAAAATGAGACTATGGGGCCACCAGCTGTAGTCAAAACAATATCAAACTCTTTACAAAACTGTTAAAATGTAAATCATTTTGATGAATGATGTGCTGTGGTTGTGCTGTTTATTTCAAGATCAAAGCGTTTTGAAGGGAGAACAGACCAGTGGCTTGTAGGGCAATAAGTACATGCAAGGTTTTCTATAGCACAAGTAGTTTTCATTAGCACGAGGTAAATATTACAGTAACCAGAAGAAATATAACAAATGTGAAGCTGTAGTTTGCAGATCTAGCTTAAAGGGACAGTTCACCCAAAAACAAAAATTCTGTCTTTCTTTCTTTCGTGGAACAAAAAAGGAAATGTTAAGCAGAATGTTAGCCTCAATCACCATTGATTTTCATTGCATTTTTTTGGCATACAATGAAAGTGAATGGTGACTGAGGCTGTATTATTTTGTGTTCCACAGAAAAGAGAAAGTCATACAGGTTCAGAACAACACGAGGGTGAGTAAATAACAGAAGTAAAACATTTTGCATGTATTATCCCTTTAAAAATGTCATTGCATATTAGTTGTGGTGTTGGAAATGTTTGGTTTGTCTAAACTGCAGGGAGCGGTGAAGACTGAATTTCACTGTCATTGTCTTCCAGATTGGCCTAACTCTTATTTATTTTAGCTGAAAAGGCAAGAGAAATAAGCCATCTGCTCTGATGGTTGAGAAAAGCCTGGAGCTTACAGTACGAATTCCTTCGCTCATTGTGAGAAGTGGAATGGAGAACTTTTAAACTGGAACTGGAAAACTCTGCTCAGTAAAAAAGCTCTTTTGTCATCCTCTAGAAATGTGGGCTGCAGGAGCCAGACCTGTCATGGACTCCCTCTGTGAGGAGTCATTGGAGGCAGCTAAATATTTGGTGGGCTACTGCAGGCATGTTGAATGAGGTTTGACATTTTTCACTGGACCTTGGCCTTCTCCGCTTTTATGGTTAGATTGAAAGCAGTGTAATATTACCCATTTTCCTCAGGACAGACATTACCCATGTCACTGTAAAGTGGAAGAATGGTATTCGCCAAGTCTTCTGCTGACTCCTTGCTTTTCTCATAATATGCAGATAATTTACTGCACTGTATTCACATCAATAGAGTGGCGTTCATGTTCAAAGTCCCTTTAAGACAAGTCAGTTCACATGGTGGCCATTTGTGTGACTTTTATTCCCATGGAGAAAAATAAACAAACTGAACAATGTTATGACATAACGTAACCATGATTTTAATAGGAAAATTACTGTTGTGCACCATGGACAAAAGAGATACTGTAACAATTTCCCAGTTCACTACTAGACAGAGGAAGTGGGGGATGGCGATGTCAGTTCTAAATTAACTTTATTATTTTCACACTTCAACTAAATTTTCACACACATCAGTGTTCTAGTCAGCTCTCTCTCCCCATCGTCTGCTGACGCTACTCCTTTTATCCCCATCGCTGCTCACTGCAATACAAATCAGCTGTTAGTTAATTCCTGCACAGGTGTGAATCCTTTCCACTCACCACTCCCGGCCTCGCTCTCCAGAGACTGGTGCTCGACCACGCCCCCACTTCCACATACCCCCACTGCCCAACTCAGGCTGGGGAGCCATATGGTCTGTCACCTACTCCCCCCCCCCCCATTTCTGGAGAGGAAATCTGCAACAGCCATCTGCGCCCCGGGCCTGTGGACCAAATCGAACTTAAAGGGCTGAAGTGACAGATACCAACGGGTGATCCATGCATGCAGTGCAGTAGAGCCACTGGAGCGGTGTGTGGTCCAAACAGAGGGTAAAGGCTCATCCAAGCAGGTAGATCCGGAGGGTGCCAGACACTTGATGGCCAGACACTCCTTCTCTATTGTACTGCACCGAGAGCTTTTGTCTAATGTACAGCACAGGGTGCTCCTCCCTCTCTACCACCTGGGCAGTACTGCCTCCAGCCCCCTGTCCGATGTATCCACCTGCAACAAAAAAGGGAGAGAGAATTCAGGAGAATGTAACAGTGGCCTGCCACAGAGTGCAGCCTTCACTTGTGTAAAAGCCTGTTGGCACAGTTCCGTCCACTGGACCATATCTGGTGCTCCCTTTTTAGAGAGATCAGTCAGCAAGCTGGTGAAATTTGAATAATTAGGTACAAACCTATGCTAATAGCCAGTCCCAGGAACTGTCTCACCTCCCTTTTTGTCTTGGGTCTCAGGCAGGCCATAATCGCTGCTGTTTTATCAATTTGGGGACACACTTGCCCATGACCCAAGTGGAAGCCCAAATACTTTACTTCCACCCATCCAATTGCACACTTCTTCAGATTTGCTGTGAGACTCGCCCGTCTCAGCGATCTCAGGACAGTCCTTAGATGTTGGATGTGCTGCTGCCAATCATTGCTGTAAATTAGAATATCGTCTTGATAGGCAGCAGCATACGCAGCGTGCAGGCGGAGGACTTTGTCCATGAGTCGCTGGAACATTGCCAGGGCCCCAAACAAACCGAAAGGAAGGGTTACAAATTGGTGTAAGCCAAATGGATCGGAAAATGCAGTTTTTTCCCATGACATGGGAGTCAAGGTGATCTGCCAGTATCTCTGTCAAGTCCAATGTCAAATAAAAGCGAGCTGCGCCTAACCGATCGAGCAGCTCGTCAATGCGAGGCATTGGGTACATGTCAAATTTAGACACCGCATTGACTTTTCTGTAGTCCACACAGAACTGAATCGAGCCATCAGCTTTCGGGACCAAAACCACCGAGTTGGACCCCTCGATTACCCACATATCGAACCGTAATTTCTTCTTGGACCACTTGCTTTGGGGTGGGACCCTACAATTACTCCTGGAGCCATTTCATTGTGGTGTTCTTTGAGGTTTGTGCGACCAGGTATATGTGAAAACATGTCAGAAAACTCTGCAACCTGGCAACCTCCTTGACTTGGGATGGGGAGAGGTGGTCTCAACAAGGAACAGGGGTATTTTGAAATGCACCTCCGGTGCCAGCTCCTCCCTCTCCTTAATAACCATTGCGAATGCCACAGGGACCACATCTCTCCATAATTTTAGGAGATTGAGGTGGCAAAAAAAGTGTTATAAACATATTGGATTTTGTTTTTACTCTCTGAAGTTCCCTCGTCTCAATTTTCCCTCAAGACATCTAGAACAGTTTACGCCCATATAATAATTCAAATAGGGAAAACCCCGTGGAGGCTTGCAGGACCTCTCGTACTGCAAATAATAGGAGTTCAAGCCACTTATCCCAATTTCGTGTGTCCTCGTGTAAAATTTTCAAAATCATGTTTTTCAAAGTTTGATTAAAACGTTCGACCAGGCCATCTGTTTGAGGATGGTAAACACTGGTGAGAATCGATTTAATCCCCAATAATTCGTAAAGTTTGTGGAGTGTATGTGACATAAATGAGGTGCCCTGATCAGTTAGGATCTCTTTTGGGACACTGCATGCTGAAATGTTGTGCAGAGGCACTGCTTCAGGGTATCATGTTGCATAATCCACCAAGACTAATACAAAGCGATTCCCTCGTGCCATCCATTCTAATGGCCTGACGAGGTCCATGGCAATTCTTTCGAAGGGGACCTCAATCAACAGAAGAGGGCACAATGGCGCTTAAGAAGTGGCCGCTGGATTCACCAACTGACATTCGTGAAATGTAGCACACCACCTGCATACATCCCCACGAATGCCCGGCCAATAAAAACGGGCCATAAGATGGTTCAGTGTCTTGTCTTGCCCTAAATGTCCCACCACTGGATTGGAATGAGCCGCCTGGAAAACCATTTCCCAGCATATTTTCAGAATTAATAACTGGGTTGTATCTGTTTTTGTTTGAGTGTCCTGCATCACTCGATACAACCTATCTTTAATAATTGAGAAGTAAGGAAAGGAGAGTGCCACATCAGGTTGAAGCTTTTGACCATCAATGACTCTCACATGGTCAAAGGTGTGCCTGAGAGACTCGTCTCTTGTCTGCTCCAGAGGGAAATCCCCATGGGGACTTTCCTGGAGGGCCAGAGGGGCGGTGCCCTCACTTCCTTCTGGGATTCCCTTACGAGGAGCTGACATCGACGGCTCCGGCTCCGCCTCCACCTCCCCAGCCCACCCCACACCACACTTTCCTTTCCACAGGACCCATCCATAAACATTCACCTCAACAATGTTTGAAATGGTGACCAATTTGTTTCCAAAATCAGCGGATGGGTGAGGTGAAGACTAACCAATGCCTCTATTCTATGCATTTGACCCTGAAATTGGACCATAACCAGAACTACAGGGTAATCGTGAACATCCCCATGTACACACCTCACCTTCACCCGGCGTGCTGTACCCAAATCCTCTCCTTGAACCAAGTATTGGTGAATTGAGGTCTGATTACAGCCTGAATCCACCAAGGCTTAACATGTACCCCCTTGGATGCTCAAAGGAATGCAATATGTTCCTGCTCTTTCGGGGGTGGCCTGTGGTGCATCGGGGACCCGGACCATGGGGGAAGTGCCCAGGCTTCCCGCAGCTCCAACACACTGGCCCAGGCTTCACACCCACACCTGCATCTACAGATTCCCCAACCTGGCAGGAAGAGGGAGCAGAGACAGAGGGCCCAGGGAAACCCCGGTTCCAGGGAACTGGGTGCGGGAACAGGGTGAAATGGAGAGGTAGAAGGAGAGAGAGATGGAGAGAGAGATGAAGAGAAATAAGGGGGATCACCTTCCCCCGAATACACCACCAAATGGTCCATGGCCAGCTGGATTGCCTCATCTAGCGATGCCGGACGGTGGCACTGGACACATTCCGCTGTCCCCTTCAGCAGCTGGTTGATGAATTGCTCCAGCACCACTAAGTTGACAATGTTGTCAGTCCTCCCTGTCAGCAACCACCTTCTACAGGCAACACAGAGCAAACATCCACCTGAACTCCCTGAACGACAGAGCCCAAAAACACTGATGGTGCTGTTCGGGGTTGTGGTGGACCCAATGCAGGATAGTTCATTTTAGATTGGGGTACTCCAGCAGGTTCGCTACTGGAAGCTGTTGCGCTGCAGGCTGGGCTTCCCGACAACAGCGGCAGCAACCGGACCACCCATTGCATGTTGCGCCAGCCTCACCCATCAGCTGTGCACTCAAAAATCTCGATGAAAGCTTCAGGATCATCATGGGGCCCCATTTTAGGCAGCGTGATGTGGGCCGTGGCCGTGGTCAGGTCCGGGTTGCTGCTGGAGTACCCCCTTGCGGCAACAAGCTCTGTATCTCCTGCCAGTCTTCCACCTGGGCTTGTAGGAGCACCTGGAAGTGCTGTTCTTGTTCCGAGCGTAGTTCCAGGAGGGCTTGGTGTTGCATCTGGTGGATGCCGGTGAGGGATTTCACGATCTCGGCCAGTGGTGAGGACTCCATGGGGACACTTTCATCCTCTTCTTTTCCCGGGTTTCGGCACCACTGTAGCAAGTTCTCAGTTCACCATTAGACAGAGGAAGCAGGGGACGGGCATTTATCCCCTAACCCAAAACTAATTACGATGTTAATAGTAAAAAAGGTTTTTTAAAAAACCTTTGTGTATGATAAAAAAAGAATAAAAAAATTGGGGTTTGGAATGAGACAAGGGAAGCATATTACAGTTTATTGACATGCATCAGTCATTTATATTGCATAAACAAATATGGAATGAGTAACATAATTTGTTCACAGACATTTCCTTTCTTATTACTTAAGACTTATTATCACTTATTATTATTCTCTGCGATTTTAACAAAGCCAACCCCACCCGTGAACAGCCAAAATACAGACAGCACATTACATGTCCCACCAGGGACAGAAATATACTAGACCACTGCTACACAACATTAAAGGATGCATATAACTCTGTCCCTAGAGCAGCTTTGGGACTCTCTGATCATTGTCTGGTTCATCTTCTTCCAACCTACAGGCAGAAACTAAAATCAGCTAAACCTGTAGTAAAGACTGTAAAGAGATGGACCAATGAAGCAGAGCTGGAACTACAAGCCTGCTTTGACTGCACCGATTGGAGTGTTTTTGAAGCTGCAGACACCAATCTGGATGAGCTCATAGATACTGTGACATCATATATCAGTTTCCGTGAGGATATGTGCATTCCTACTTGGACTTATTTAATGTTCAACAATGACGAACCATGGTTTACAGGAAAACTCAGACAGCTTCGTCATGCCAAAGAGGATGCTTACAGAAGAAGGGATAAAATCTTGTATAATCAGGCCAAAAAAACACTGAATAAGGAAATTAAAGTGGCTAAAAGAAGCTACTCTGAGAGGCCTGAAAGACATTACTAACTTCAAGACACCATCCCCCAACACTATAGAGAACCAACAACTGGCTTATGACTTGAATGTGTTTTACTGTAGATTTGAAAAGCCCAGTCACATACCCCACACCCGATCTGACCTTTACTTCACACAAACAACAACACCTCCAACACCACCAACACCTCCTGAGTCTGCATACAGAAGGGAGGTTGAATGGCTAGCTCACTTGTGCAGTCATAACAACCTGGAGCACAACACGCTCAAAACAGTGGAGATGATTGTGGACTTTAGGAGGAACACCCCAACATTGATCCCGCTCACCATTCTAAACAGCACTGTGGCAGCAGTGGAGTCATTCAGGTTCCTGGGCATTACCATTTCACAGGACCTGAAGTGGGAATCCCACATTGACTCCATTGTGAAAATGGCCCAATAGAGGTTGTACTTCCTTCGCCAGTTTAGGAAGTTCAACCTGCCACAGGTGCTGCTAATCCAGTTCTACTCAGCAGTCATTGAGTCTGTCCTCTGCACTTCAATAACTGTCTGGTTTGGTTCAGCTACATTATCGGACATCAGAGGACTACAAAGGACAGTTTGGACTACTGAGCTGATTATTGGTTGCCCCCTGTCCTCCCTTCAAGAACTGTACACTTCAAGAGTGAGGAAAAGGGATGATAAAATCACTCTGGACCCCACCCACCCAGCCCTCTCCCTTTTTGAACTGTTGCCTTCTGACCGACGCTACAGAGTACTGAGCACCAGAATCGTCAGGCACAAGAACATTTTTTTCCCTCAGGCTATCCATCTCATGAACAGTTAAAAACTATACTATAATTATGTGCAATACACAGCCTAGTCAGTTATATTATTTAACATATCCTACCTCTTCTGCATTACATTCCCTTGCTCTGTTTATAACAGATTTGTATTTGTACATACTATATATATATTTTTGTCTTATTGTGTATTTCTGTATATACTTAGATTTCTATTCACTTTTTATTTTTTATATTTTTTTTTAATTATTATTATTATCTCTGTCTTGTTGATGTATTATTTGTGCACTGGAAGCTTCTGTCACCAAGAAAAAAATCATTGTATGTGGAAGCATACTTGGCAATAAAGCTCATTCTAATTCTGAAATCTAATCTGAGAATGTTTGAAGATGTTTGCTCTTATTTGACAGCACTTCAGGGTTGTCAACATGCACACTGTGAGCTATCTTCTAATTAGTTTTCACTTTAATTTATTTAGAAATCTATCTGCAATTTAAATGAGCTTTAAGCACAACCAAAAACCGCTGTGCCAGCATGACTTTGAAAGGTCCTTTCTATTTTGCCATATTTATCGTATTTTACTGCCAAACAGCCAGATAGTAAGCACCTGCTCGACATGTATTTAGTACCTGCAGCAGTGCATTTCTGGATGTGGGCGGTTTCTGCATCACTGCAAAAAATAGCTTTTTCATTTTTAACTGAGACACATTGTCTGGGCAGCAGAGGAACCAAGATATGTGACTTTATCCTTCTCGAAATATAGTCAGGCCTACTTAGTTTTGTTGAATGTCAGATGGATTTTTACCTAAACATTCTTAATCTTCATTCCTAAAAATATATATATATCTATTCAAGTAGCTTGTTTTTCTTGTTTAAGCTGGTTTTTAGTTATTTTCCCCATCAATCTAAATTCCAGGTTGTATTCCATCCAATTTATAGTGATCTTTAAAGGGGAAAATTATATTAGAAACAAGAGGCAACACTATGGGAAATGTCAGGCTCACACTCAGAGATGATTTACACTTTAACTTACACTTTAACAATAGTAATGTTCTATGTATTGAAAAAAAAACAAAAAAACTTGCCAACCAGACACCTTTTGTGGTTGAAAATACAATTAATGTGGATATAATCATTTCAACACATTTGCCAAAAAATATATTCTTTTGCATACAACAACATGGGAAACTTTAAATTCTGAGCACAGTAAATATAAGATGAGATCTCAATAGAGATAGTTTTAGGTTCTGAAATTTAAGCAAACAGCTCCTTCCTCTGTAAAAATGCATTTTTGCCATTCTGGCTTTAATATATTGTGCAACAGTGCCATTTGTTTTCTCAACAGGGATTAAAGTTTGCAGTAAATTTATAGCTTTGCACAGTTCTGCTTGTCCCACAGGAGAAGAGCTGGGAGCATTGTGGCACTTGAGAGTATTGCAAAAACATACAAACTTACAGCATATTTCAAACCTAGGAGATACAAAAATTAATTATCTTTGCAGCCCATCATAATCAAATTTCAAAACTTAGAATCAACAAGTGTAATGTAAGTGTAACTGTAGTACCTTTACAATTGTTCAGTGTTAAGGGTATAGACCATTTCAAGGACTGTTCATTGGTGACGTCAAGTGACATCATTGTTCCATGAACATTTCCTGCTTGTCAAAACAGAGACCATTTAGCAGAGAAGGGCCACTTCTATTAAAATGAATGGGAGAAATTGGAACGCCCAACGGCAGCCAACAGTCAACCCGCCTTACAGGTAAAATAGCCAATCACCTCTTAGATACTGAAATCGCCTGTCAATCAACTCGAGAACATGCATGCGCATTAGCTATACAAGATGGTATAATTGCATTTATAGCATAATCTGAGGTAAAGAAACACAATTCATTATACCAGTTGTCAGGGTTGGGGAGTAACGAAATACACGGGAATACGTATTTAAAATACAAAATATAAGTAACTTTATTCCACTACAGTTACAATTTGAATCATTGGTATTTAGAATACAGTTACATTCAAAAAGTATTTTGATTACTGAAGAGATTACTTTGTATTTTATTGTCATTTGTTTCATTTAATATTTAGTCCTTTCAGATGGAAAAATGTATACATATAAATGATGCGATCCAAAGTGCATTTGAACAGCAGTGAAACACTTTCTTATGATGTGTTACATTCATACGAGCAGAGAGAGAAGTACGTTTGAAGTAAGTTTGGAGCAGAAGAAATAGAAATAAACCTTGTGTAAATTGTCAGCTTTACGCTAAGCTAAAATGCTATTTCTAGCCATTGTACATGCACGTTACCAGGCACAATCATATTTTTTTATCAAGAAAATTCACATTGGATCATAATTTCTTTTTTTTTTTTAGTAAGACCTTTGATATTAGGGCAAAAATCGTATTCTTGGTAATAATATTTGTATTGTTTTCCTGTAAAAAATATCTAAAAATCCTTAAAACAAGATCAATTTGATTGATCTTGTTTTAGAAACAACACTGCGTAAGTTATTTAGGTTTAATGTATTTTTAACATGTGTATTTTGTATTACTGTACTGGCAGAGTTTTTATAGTCAAAAGAAGTGAAAAAAATCTACCAGTACTGAAGAAGTAATACAAAGTATTTAGAATACGTTACTGAGTTTGAGTAATCTAACGGAATACATTACAAATTACATTTTACAGCATGTATTCTGTAATCTGTAGTGGAATACATTTCAAAAGTAACCCTCTCAACCCTGCCAGTTGTGACAGAATGACCAGCCCTTCCCGTGGATCATCGTCGTTCGCGTGATCCCAGTGAAGAGCCTTATCACCGCTGCCTTTAAACACAGAGTGCGCCTCTCCTCGGGAGACTGGTCTCTACCTTCTGGCATCTTTACAGGTCCAGGAATGGAGCGAGGAGTATCCAGTGCGACTTAAATTCAACGCCAGACTCGCACCCTGGAACGCGAGTTGGAGCACGCGTTGTGGCCGACGTGTCAGGATGGCGAGTTGGAGCATGCGTCGTGGCCGACGTGTCAGGATGCCGGGACGCAATTCCCCTCAAGGGCCAAGGTTCAGGGAAGCTGGACCGCTCGATTGAAGCCACACAGTGTTGCCAGATTTTACTACTTATTTTAGTTTTTAATTACATTCTTGAAATGGTCTATATGAAACGTTTAAGAATCAAATCGCTTTACTGTCACGTCACCATAAAAGCAAGTGTACTGTAGTTTTGGATGCATGCTCCACAACAATGCAGTAGTATAGTGGTATTCAACCATAATAGACAGTATTCGAATACAGAATAGCTGTGATTCTTTCATTGAACACACAAGGAGATGTTAGGCAGAATGTTCAGTCCTCAGTCTACATTAACTTTCATTGTATGGAAAAATATGCAATTTAAGTGAATGGTGACTGAGTCTAACATCCTGCATAACATCTAATTTTTTTTCCATAGAAGAAAGAAAATCATACAAGTTTGGAACAACATGCAAGTGAGTAAATGACAACAGAAGTTTAATTTATGGGTGAACTAACTCTTGAAGTCCAGTGTAAAACTGACAAAGTGAGGGAGATGGAGTGAGTTGTGAACACACATCATCATATGTTGTGTATATTGAGTCTTCAATTCCAATCTCTCTCTTGCTTTAATTTGTTTACTAATCTCTTTTGTCCAAATTGCATCTGCCTCTTCCTCAATAATCCCCTCGTGAGTATGTGTAATGCTCTAATAGGGTACACATTTACACACATGCTGGCCTGTATGGTTGTACTCTTGTTAATAGCATTATATTGAAGCATTTGCGCACATATGGCAGGCCATCGTCGCGAGCTCTCAGCTCTGCTGTTAACTAGAGGCAATCTACACAAGATACTTCACTAAAAGGAGCCGAAGCATTTGTTTAAGCACCCTTCCCTGATTTCACACAAATTATTAGTGCTGTTACCATGGTGCATTGTAGGACCCTGTCATTTTGTGACCGAATATGCACAATGACATCAGCCATTCATGTCCCAGGGGAGCAGAGGTCCAATGAAAGGCCTTTGTTTCCCCAGTGTTTATTAGTGTGGTGGGCAACACTTGAGGTCCCTGAAGGACCCTCCAAATTACCTCTGACTCATCAGAAACATGGAGAGGCCTTGTGTTTTCTCGCTTGTTCCTAACCATCCCCTCGTGCCTCAGCAGAGAGCCAGTTTTCCTCCAAATGCAGGGGATGCAAGACAGTCGGCTGCTCATTATCTTGAAAATGTTGAGGTGGCATTGCAAATGTTTGCTCAGTAAGGTTTGCGTTGCAAGATACACATAAATAACTTGCTTCTTGATGTACTGTAGACATTGGACCATCTCCTGTTGATCCAATTGCCTCAGCAGTAAACAGATTATTTTTAGATATGCTGTATTTGCCTCTGCAAACCGGACCTCGAATTTTGTTCCCATTTTGAGTGTTTTTATTCTTCAAATGATTAAGGTAAAAAGAAGAAAATCTTTGTGTTGAATTATATTTTGTGGTATTTTTTTCCTGCTGTTAAGTGTGATAGAGCACCGGCACGCCCATTTTCGGCACCTGTTTGTGGGTTTGTGGGGATAAAAAGCTTCCTTCCCCACACAAGAGAACAGGTGGGTGGGGTGGGGGATGGCATGGGCGTGCTGAGACAAAGGGATGTAAATGATTGTCTGGGAATAGAGATTTAGTAAGTTGGGGATTGTGCCAGGCATATTGTCCCAAAGGAGCATTTCCATAGCAGATGCGAGAGCTGGAGAAGGTTGCTGGCTGTGTCATTGCCACATGCAAGTCATCATGTTTTCTGTCTCTGTGTGTGTTTGAGTTTGTTTTATGGGATCAAATGTGTGTACGTGTGTGCGCTTATAGTTTGAGGACAATATTGTCCTTGGACATTTGTGGATGTCGTCAACTGGAAAATTGATTCATAAATAAAACACATACATTTTTTATTAATAGTAATGTTTAGGAGGTACTATTATGGTTAGTCTATAGTTATTATGATTAGCATTCTAAAACAATACTATGTTACTATGTTCTATGGTATGTCCCCATTTAGATAGCTAAGTAAATGTGTGTGAGTTGTGTGTGTGCTGAGGCAGGAAAAGTTCTGATCTATATCTTATTAACATATGAGGCGAAGTCATGGGGGAAGGGAGGAATAGTACTGTATGTGTGCCTGTGCTAGTCTCTACATTTCTTGATTATAGTGTGTGGAAATTCCACCTCTAAAAACTACCACCCGGGTAGTGAGAGGTCAATGAAATGCAAATGAGGATGGCTTTAAATGCACAGTGTTCAACCATAAAGTAATCGCATCAGGAGTGGTGGACGTTGTCTAGCCAGAGACGTACAGTGCTCACATCCCCTGGTGAGCTCTGGCCTACCACATTTCACATAAAAAATGCCAGTACAGCCTTCAAGATTGAGATATCCTACAGAAAAACTCATGTCATCCTAGTCTTGGATGTTGTAAGTGTAAATTATTCATACATACTTATTTCAGTGTAGGTTTTTAATTATAACATGGATAAAAGATCTTAAAACATCTCTGTCTAGATCGTTTATTATTATTATTATTATTATTTTTTTTTTTTTTATTATTATTATTGTTGAGTCAGACACATTTAGTCGGACTTAGAATAAGCTTGCTGAGGAACAAAAATTATGAAGCTTGTTATTTTTCCATTGATTTGGGCTTATAGTCTTATCTTGAATAAAGCTGCCTGTGAAGAGGGTTTAGCTTTATTGTGAGGATAATCAGGCTGCTTACATCAAATCTGCTCTCTTGAGACTGCTGGTTGAAAAAAGGCCCCTAGTTTCTGTATTACCCCGATTTATCAAAGGTTTTAGGGCTATGTCAAGTTGGTTTTCAAAGTAAATACTGCACTTTTAATAACCTACTAGTACAAATTAGTGTACTGCAGTAATGGTGGTAACTGTTAAAGCTGAAGTGTGTAAAATGGAATTGCAAAAATAAACACTGGCCGAGTTCGAAATGGCATACTACCATACTATTACTATTTCAGCCATAGACTGATATGGCTGTTAAGTAGTAAGTACTATGGGCAGAATGGCATTCTGAACTTTGCTTTCAAAAAGCTTTCCCAAATACACCCTTCATCTGCCATTGTTCGATCAAACAGATAGTCCTGCCCCAAACTCACACCACTGGTTGTGTCAGTGTTGCTGTATCAGGCTAATTGGGGTGGAGCCACAGTGTTAACATTTTTCATGGAAATAAACTTATATTATATTTGTCTCTGCATATTAAGCTGTGATACAAGAAAACAAATAAAAATACGCACATCAGCTTTAACCTCCAGTAAGCATAAAATTCTTTATGCACTCAAACAATTATTGTTAAAGGTTCTAAATTTAGGCCTTGGGATTAACTTTTACTATAAACAAGAAAAATTATTTATACCCCATATGTGTGTTATTTTGATGAATTCTCCTGGACTCTGCTATTGTTAGTCACAGTGGGGTTTGTTTCCTTTCCATGACAATTGATGAAACACAAGTGGAGAAGAAGAATGAGAATTAGTGCCCCATTCTGCAGCCCATTATGACTGTTCAAGCAGCACTCAGCCTGGTGAAGCTTTCTGCTACACAGCTGCCGCTTTGTGTCTGGGTTGTTTTTGTCCTCGCTAATAAATATTAACCTTCCTTCTCAAGACTTAAGCTTTGCCTATACCTCAAGCACCCAATGCCCCACCCCTTTCAACCCCACCCATCCACACCTGCCTTTTCCCCATCAGCGTATTGCTCCATTCCAACAGCTCTATTCGATAAACATGATCTGCCAATGCCAAGAAAATAACCTTTTTTGTGAAAATTATGTAAAAAAAAATAAAATAATAATCAGCACGATGATCCTCAATAATTTCAATATGAATAAACTGAAATAGAAATTACTTTGATATTTCATACTTTATGAGTTTATTCAGACACAACTCAAATAAAATCACAACTTTGATTCACTTTGTTGTGGTTTTATATGAAAAAAGGCTCCAGATACTGTAAATCCATATAAATTGATGTAAGATCATAGGAATCATTAATTAAATGCTGTTATTCATCTCTAAAACAAGAAATCCCAAAACAGCGCCATTAGGAAATGTGACATACTAAACAGTGAATAATGTATTAGGGGGTTTTGAATCTGTTCTGACAGTTCTGAGTCAGATCATATGTCTACATTATCTTAATGCAGAGCCTAACATCAACACTTTTGAAACACCAAATGTGATTGAAAGGTAGCTTTGACATATAAATAAAACAGAATTACTAGCCAGTTGGTTGGTAACTATTTTTTAGGAACTACAACAAATAGCATGGTTTAAATCTAGGTTCCTGTAGCTTAAGTGGTAGAGCATGGCGCTAGCAATGCCAAGATCATTTGTTTGATTTCCAGGGAACACACAAACTGATAAAGTGTATAAGTTGAATGCACTGTAAGTTTCTTTAAAAAAAAAAAAAAAAAAAACTGACTGACACAATGGCCTGCGCTGTTTTCTGCAAATATGCAATCACATGCCATTTTATTTAGGTGTGGTATAAAGTAAAATCTGTACCCTAGTTTCCATTTTAAAGGTTCTTCAATATTTCTGGAAACATGTTTGATATGTTCGACAAGCCAGCTGCATTTAAAGCAAATGCCACCAAAAGGTGACACCTGAGACTAAACCTTTTATATCAGACTGTAACCATGGCAGTGACAGCTTAGTGCACTCCATGCAGCTGGTGAGCAACACAGATGAAATGCTGGTTAGATGAGGCAGGCACACATTGGGAGAAGTTATTCAGCATAAGGGCTTGACTGAAGTGGAGGGTTGATATACCCACGGCAAAGCAGCTGTGATCCACTGAAGCATCCTTCCAGTACCACACTGAAATGTCGTCCGCCGTTTGCTTCGGTGTTGCTCAGAGTATATTACCTTCTGTTTCTGCCTGGATGGAATTGTTAAAAATATCAGGTATCACATTACCTCAGGACACATATTATGCCAGATTGGCAGGGTTAAGTTAGATAGCAATGCATTCTGTTACCTGTGGTAGATGAAATGTGTTCAGGAGACTGAAAATTAATTGTGAGGATGGGAAAATGAGCCTGCTGTTTCTAATCTTGCTGATTAATTAATTATTGCCCCGAAAGAGGTACTTAGCTATGGAGGACTAGGAAGCACAGGGTAAAGGAAAAACATGGAACTGGTGGAGTCTAATTAACTGCAAGCAAACCCTGATCAAAAGAAGAGGAGTTTTAAGGCTCATCACAGATTATTTTGAGAAATGTTGTCTCCGAATGTGCTGTAGCATTTATTCATAATTGGGTGATTCTTCATTTAGAAGCTCTTTTGACTAGCGGTACTTAAAATCTTGAAAAATTAGACTATTTCAAGCTATTTTTTATCTGGGTAAAACATGTATCACATGTGAAACATGTATCACATGTTTTGGAATAAGATAATGGCCTTAATTAACCTTATTGTGTGTGATCTAATGACATGCGATGGTTATGACATTTCTCAGTTTTTGGAGAGAAAGCTAGATAAATCTTGGAGTTAGAAACTTGATTGAAACCCAGTTGTTCTCCAAAATGCTTGATGTGATGGTAATTTCAGCTGTATTAGTGACGGAGATTTTTTGTTATACATATTTGTTTTACATAATGCACACATAAATATCACATGAATTGAATATGATATTGATGATTGACTATGAAAAAAATAAATGCAATGCAAAGTTCCTGATTGAATTTTTTTTTTTTTTTTTTTTTTTATCATCATACGTTTAAATAGCAGCTGGGTTTGCCTGTGCATTGCTGTACTATATATCCTGTATTTGCTCTTTGTACTCACCTTGTTGCCAGAGATGAGGCTGCTGGCCACACTCTGAACAAAATGACTGAATTATGTCAAGACTTATAGGCTTCATGCAGGCACCAGAGCTGCACAGACATGGTGGGGTGAAAAGGAGAATAGAGATTAGAGGAAGAATTCCTCCACTTCAGTCAGTGTGAGTCAGTGGGGTGAGGATTTTCTCAGTAGCGGATCAGACTGTTTTTTCAGCTTGGCTTTCCCACAGGTTTGGAGCGAATGATGGATATTTGAGGGCTTTATGGGGCCATATATCTCCCAGTTGCAAGTTATTTCATCAAGAGCTGCAGAAAGAGTTGCAGTGTTGGAAAAAAGTTTGGGTATACACTCACGACCCCTTTATTAGGAACACCTGTATACATACTTATTCATGCAATTATCTAATCAGCCAATTGTGTTTCAGCAGTGCAGTGCATAAAATCATGCAGATACAGGTCAGGAGCTTCAGTTAATGTTCAGATTAACCATCAGAATGGGTAAAAAAAAATTTGATTTCAGTGATTTTGAGCATGGCATGATTGTTGGTGTATTTCTGTTAGAGCGTTGGGCTGATTTGAGTATTTCTGTAACTGCTGATCTCCTGGGATTTTCATGCACAACAGACTCTAGAGTTTACTCAGAATTGCCTGGTTGATGAGAGGTCAACAGAGAATGGCCAGGCTGGTTTGAGCTGACAGAAAGGTTACAGTAACTCAGATAACTACTCTGTACAATAGCAGAACAGCTCTTTAGAATGCACAACATATCAAACCTTGAGGTGGATGGGCTACAACGGCAGAAGACCACGTCGGGTTCCACTTCTGTCAGCCAAGAACAGAAAGCGGAGGCTGCAGTGTCAGGTCTTCTGCTGTTGTAGCCCTCCGCCTCAAGGTTTGACGTGTGTGCATTCTGAGGCGCTATTCTGCTCACCACAATTGTACAGAGTGGTTATCTGAGTTACCGTAACCTTTCTGTCAGCTCAAACCAGTCTCCGTTGACCTCTCTCATCAACAAGGTGTTTCCGCCGCACAACTGCCATTTACTGGATGTTTTTTTTTTTTTTTTTTTGCACCATTTGGCTCTGTCTGTCTATCTGAAAATAATTAGGACATTTTCATCCAGAATTTATATTGTCCTGGTTATTGCATTTTTCATACTGTCTGGACCAAGTATGATGTTGATAAAGACAAAAAAAAAAAAATAATAATAATAATAATAATAATAATAATAATAATACTGGGCAGTCTAATTCTGTTTAATATACTGTGGCGAAATGATCCACCCCTCTGGCTCGTCATCGTCACCCCACCTCTTAGGGCCGCCCTTCAGCCAGGCTCATGACGGGAGTTGGAGAAGAGGTGTATGATTAATAAGCCTCGTTTGGTAAGCGGCGAATAAAGCACACCTGATGGGGATAATGCTTCATCACCGCTGTCTTTAAAACGCAGAGCGCACCTCTTCTCAGGGGGGGGTTGCGGCTTCAAATCTCCACGTGTGCACACACTGGCATCCTCGCACGCCCAGGACCAGAGCTGGGAGGGTTCGGAGCTGGATGAGATGGTGTGCTGCCAGACCCGCTCTTTGGACCCCTGGATGCGTTAATGAGTCGCCGGGGGTGAACAGCTCACGTTGCCGCCGATAGGCTAGATGCTGGGCCACCTTTCCCTCACGCTTGCCGCGGGCCTGGGAAGACAGGCCGCCAGTGACTCCGCCGCCCCTCGCACCATGGACTTTGGAGGGGAGCGTGAGCGGCCGATTGACCCAGCTCGTGCCTGGGCCATCCTATGGACACTACCCCGCCCCTTCTACCATTACCATTCCCCCTTGGACACTTCATTACCCCTTTGGACATTTTATGTTTATTATTATTTCCAATAAATGCCTCTCCGAGGCTTGACGCCACACCCACTGTGTCTGTCTCTTGCTCACCCTGCCACATATACGTTATAAATTAGATAAATTACTACAAATTGGTCTTTCTGGAATACTTCTTATCCTTTATTTTGGATACAATAGAGCAAAATCTTGTGGAAGGAAAGCAGCAGGACATCTATAACAATTACATACACTCTCTTTTATGGCCAGACATTTGAAACATGAGAAATTAATAATTCTGCAGGCAGACTACAGGATACTCTGAGCTAATTGAAAGAACAGTAATGATTAACCCATTTAAGCAACTGTCTCGCCCCCACAGCGACACCCGCAAATCTCTGTTTGTGCAGTCAAATTATATATCCTATTGCCTGTTACTTCCTGAAATGACTCAGACTATATTAAAATGCCTGATAGATTTCAAGGTGGCTCGAAACCACTCCAGCCGAAAGAGGCAGGACACTTCAAAGAGTTAAAAAACCAATCAAGCCAGTCAATCTCTGAATTGCTGAATTCAATAATTCAGAGGGAAATTACTCCTGCAGAGGGAATGTGAATAATTCAGGATATTATGACTTAAAAGTTCTTCTGTGCGAGTGGTAAGGATGATTAATTCAACATCTGGATGAATAGAGATTCAGTCGGAGCTTGATTCAGGCGGTAGTGCCGGCGTTGTGCATCTGCTCTCACATGGCGTCTTTTTGTCATACCTACTCAGTCAGTGGCTATGTGCCACTGAATATGTTTAAATACTGGTTTAAAGGAAACAGTAGGTAATCTCTGCTACTCCCACTACTCTTCATTCACTCACCATTCAGGGCATTAAAATGCAATACAAGTCAGTCTGCTTAGCTTAATGCTCTATGACGGAATGATCTGATCCTATGATAATTATAGGGAGCATATGCTGTCCTGCGGTTGATGAATGATGTGATATGAGCAAAGCAGGCTAATTTTATTCGCTAGTATGGCTTAAGGTTCTGGAGCTTATGAAGTTATGAGCTACAGTGCAGTCAGTTCACCATAGGGAAATCTGGCGTTTTACAGTAATGTCCTTGATCAGTGTTTACCAACTATTTTTGTCTTATGTACTCCTACAGCCCTATTCATAAGGCTTAAATTAATTTATTGACACAAAATCAGAAATGTGTTCCTTTTTACTTATATTATGCTGGATATAATTTAGACTTGTCATTTATATTATAGAGGTCACCTTTAAACAAACAAACAAACAAACAAAATCTGTACTTTGGGTGAAAAACAGACCCTACAAGTAGCACATATGTACTGTTATGGTTGTCATTCAAGCGAATAAAACTTTTTTTTCATTTTACAAATACTACTTTGTTTTATATTCTTAAAAAAAAAAAAAAAAAAAATTATTAATCACAATTGTTTAATATTTTTATTATTATTATTATTATTATTGACAGCTCTAGTATTTTCTAGATATAATATCTGTTGCATCAGTTTAACAATACAAAATTAAGATCTTTCCAAGTCTGACAGCCTGAGTCACCATTCACATGCATTGCATTTTTTCCCCATGTAATGAACGTGAACTTAGTGACTTAGTGAATAGTAGAGAGAATTATTTATTTCAGCTTTTATTTCTTTCATCACATTTCCAGTGGGTCAGAAGTTTACATACACTTTGTTAGTGTTTGGTAGCATTGCCTTTAAATTGTTTAACTTGGGTCAGACGTTTTGGGTAGCCTTCCTCAAGCTTCTCACAATAAGTTGCTGGAATTTTGGCCCATTCCTCTAGACAGAACTGGTGTAACTGAGTCAGGTTTGTAGACCTCCTTGCTTGCACATGCATTTTCAGTTCTGTCCACAAATTTTCTATTGGGTTGAGGTCAGGGCTTTGTGATGGCCACTCCAGTACCTTGACCTTGTTGTCCTTAAGCCATTTTTCCACAACTTTAGAGGTATGCTTGGGGTCATTGTCCATTTGGAAGTCCCATTTGCGACAGAGCTTTAACTTCCTGGCTGATGTCTTGAGATGTTGCTTCAATACATCCACATCATTTTCCTTCCTCATGATGCCATCTATTTTGTGAAGTGCACCAGTCCCTCCTGCAGCAAAGCACTGGTATTCTTCGGCTTGCAAGCCTCACCCTTTTTCCTCCAAACTTATCAATGGTCATTATGGCCAAACAGTTACATTTTTGTTTCATTAGACCAGAGGAGATTTCTCCAAAAAGTAAGATCTTTGTCCCATGTGCACTTACAAACTGTAGTCTGGCTTTTTTATGGTGGTTTTGGAGCAATGGTTTCTTCCTTGCTGAGCAGCCTTTCAGGTTATATTGTTATAGGACTTGTTTTATTGTGGATATAGATACTTATCTACCTGTTTCCTCCAGCATCTTCACAAGGTCCTTTGCTGTTGTTCTGGGATTAATTTGCACTTTTTGCACCAAACTATGTTCATCTCTAGGAGACAGAATGCATTTCCTTCCTGAGCAGTATGATAGCTGCGTGGACCACGCGGTGTTTATACTTGAGTACTATTGTTTGTACAGATGAACGTGGTACCTTCAGGCATTTGAAAATTGCTCCCAAGGATAAACCAGACTTGTGGAGGTCCACAATTTTTTTCTCTGATTAATTTTGATTTTCCAATGATATCAAGCAAAGAGGCACTGAGTATCAGAAGCTAATTAGCTAATTGTCTAAAGGCTTGATATCATTTTCTGGAATTTTCCAAGCTGCTTAAAAGCACAGTTAACTTATGTAAAGTGTATGTAAACTTCTGACCCACTGGAATTGTGATATAGTCAATTCAAAGTGAAACAATCTGTCTGTAAACAATTGTTGGAAAAATTACTCGTGTCATATACAAAGTTGATGTCCTAAACGACTTGCCAAAACTATAGTTTGCTAATAATAAATCTGTGGAGTGGTTAAAAAATTAGTTTTAATGACTTCAACCTTTGTGTATGTAAACTTCTGACTTCAAATGTAGCCCTGGTTGGAAATCACTGTCCTAGATATCCCAAATTCTGTGCAGCTAATGGAAGTCATATTATGCTGCATGCCCTTGGGTTTAAGTTTGCTACAGGTTTCACATTCAAAGTTTAATCGCTCTTCTCGTGAAAGCTTCTGCTTTGAAAAGGTTTAATTTTCTCAACATTGAGACAGTACGGTCTGTTGATGTCTGACCTAAGGCCTGTACTAGTTTTATCTTGTCATGGCTGATTTAATCAAAATGCTTTTTAAAATATTTCTTATCAGCTACAGTAGCTGTAATGATGTTTGCTCTGACTGACAAAAATAGCACAATTTAGATCTATCTATCTATCTATCTATCTATCTATCTATCTATCTATCTGTCTGTCTAAAGCAATAGGTGAAATCAAGACATTTTCAGGCAAAACGTGAATTGATTCAGCTTAATTTACAGGATATTACTGAGCAAATGTGAAAGGAATTAAGTTTACTGTTGTCCTAGTCTTGCATAGCCAGACCTTTGACTTAACAGCAAAGGTCTGGGGTCTATCGCAGCTAACATTGGCAAAGACTTGCCCACTTAGGCAGGAAAAACCATCTAACTGACATGTAAAGGGACCAGTCACAGCCGGGTTTGTCATTACGTGATGTGTAGGGATGGGGTTATCGGAGAGGGCTCATACCATAATAAAAGACCGGCATGGGAAAATAGATAATTTATATAATGGCACGTGAGTCTCCGCGAGCGATTACACAGAAACCACATGGGAAAATAGTGCAAAATGTGTAGCGAGTGTAAGTACAGCACAGAACCACATTACAGAGTATTTCACAGACATAACTATGTAAACAAAGCAGAATATACAGCTCTGCTCATGGATATCCGCTTTACTTTCTGCTATGTGCCTCAAACCACACGCTGAATATCTTTATTCTTTAGTTTATATCTTTCGTTGATGTGACTAACCTGGCAAACTTGGGCAAATTCTGTGATTATTTAGTCCTCAAAAGTGCTCATTGTATCAACATG
The DNA here is from genome assembly GCF_019703515.2 of Myxocyprinus asiaticus. Taxonomy (NCBI): domain Eukaryota; kingdom Metazoa; phylum Chordata; class Actinopteri; order Cypriniformes; family Catostomidae; genus Myxocyprinus; species Myxocyprinus asiaticus. The sequence continues at coordinate 18,954,192 of NC_059381.1, read as the reverse complement.
GAACCTTGTGAACTCGACTCGTACTTCCACCCGGACCAGGGCAAACTTAGCTCTCGGAAATCCTGCGGAAGTCAGACAATCAGATTTGGTCTGACTAGACTGAGAAAGTGTTTCCAATTCTGTGTGCTATAAGCATCACACAGTTAGTACACACACTGTAGGCATGCCATCTGAGGCTGAGACTACAGTTGGCCAGACACACATTATAGCTCCAATTGATGGGATTTTTTTCATGTCTTGAAAAATCGATGGCTAGCTCATCCCAGAGCGAATGTGCGATCAGTCATGTGGAGAAAGTGCAGTGGGGATGTAGCGCTTTCCCACGCTTTGTAAGGACGGGTCGCTTGATTCATCAAAACCAAGGTCCTTTTATGCCAGTGGCTACTCTGCCCATTCTGAGTCATAACTACTCAACCAAGCAATTCGGTTGTGTTATTTTAGCTGGTTGTACAGTGGCAAGAAAAAGTATGTGAACCCTTTGGAATTAGCTGGTTGCCTGCATTAATTTTTCATAAAATCTGATCTCATATTCATCAAAGTCGCACTTATAGATAAATGTGCTTAAGCTATCAACACACAAACAACTATAATCTTTCATGTCTTTACTGAACATATCCTATTAAACATTCACAGTGCTGTGGAAAAAGTAAGTAAACCCTTGGATTTAATAACTGGTCAATCCTCCTTTGGCAGCAATAACCTCAACCAAGCGTTTCCAGTAGCTGCGGATTAGACCTGCTCTCTGGAGGTCATTCCGCAGCATCTCTGTTGGGTTAAGGTCTGGGCTCTGACTTGGCCCCTCCAAAAAGTGGATTTTCTTTTTCTGAAGCCATTCTATAGTGGATTTACTTTGATGTTTAGGGTCATTGTCCTGCTGCATCACACAACTTCTACTGAGCTTCAGCTGGCACACAGCCCCCCTGAAATTATCCTAGGATATCTTGATAATCTTGGGAATTAATTTTTCACTCTATGATGCCAAGCGGTCCAGGCACCAAAGCAGCAAAGCAGTTCCAAATCATGATGTTCCCTCCAACGTTCTTCACTGTTTTGATTGTGTTTTCATGTTGGTATGCAGTGCCCTATTTACGCCATACATAGTGCAATGTGTTCTTCCAAAAGAGTTCAACCTTATTTTCATCAGCCCACAAAACATTTTTCCAGTAGCGTTGTGGAGTGTCGAGGTGCTCTTTGGCAAACTTCAGGCACACAGCAATGTTTTTGTTGGAAAATAGCGGCTTACTTTGTGGTGTCCTGCCATGGACACCTTGCTTGTTTATTGTTTTCCATATAGTAGACTCATGAACAGAGATGTGAACAAGTTTCAGTGATTCCTTCAAGTCATTAGCTATCACTCTAGGGTTAATTTTTTACCGCATTGAGCATTCTGTGATGTGCCCTTTGAGTCATCTTGGCTGGACGGCCACTTCTAGGGAGAGTAGCCACTGTACTTAATCTTCTCCATTTATAGACAGTTTGTTTAACTGTGGACAGATCAATATATAAGCTCTTTGAGATAACTTTATAACCCTTTCCAGCTTTATGCAAAGCAAAAATGATTGATCGTAGGTATTCTGAGATCTCCTTTTTATGAGGCATGACCCATTTTAACAGATGTTTCTTGTGAATAGCAAACTCAAAATGTTTGAGTGCTTTTTATATGTCAAAGTAGCTTCATCCCACACCTCCAATCTCGTTTTATTAATTGGATGCCAGGTTTGCCAACTTCTGGCTCTAATAAGCTTATGTTGACATCATTAGCCGAGGGTTCACATACTTTTTCCAACATACACTGTGAATGTTGGAATGATGTATTCATACATACATTAATTTGTGGGTTATTAGTTAAAACAAATTGTTTGTTCATTATTGTAACTTAGATGAAGTTCAAACCAGATTTTAAAACAAATTTATACATTAATGTACATAATTCTAAACGGTTCACGTACTTTTTCTTGCCACTGTATATGTGAAAGTGCCTCACACTCAAACAACAAGAATATTTAAAGGGATACTTCACCCAAAAAGGAAAATTCTGACAATTCAATTAATGAATTGTCAGAATAAAAGTAATTTACTCTACCTATTACCTAATGTCATTCTAAACCTTTTTACTTTATGTATTTTTTGGAACCTGTAAAGGAGAAATTTTGAGCTCTTTTTCCATACAATGAAAGTGAATGGTGACTGAGGCTGTCAGTTCCTAAAATTCTGCCTAAGATCTTTCAAAGAAAGTCATACGGGTTTGAATTAGGGTTAGTACCACACATTATGACAGAATTTTTATTTTAGGTGAACTATCTCTTTAATACAAATAACACATTTTGCATACAGACAGCAGCAAACAGTAATTTATAACAAGACAGCAACAATATAGAAGTATAAGGATAATGATATCCGCTTTGATCTCTCCAGATAACAATTTCACATTACATTGTGTTGTACCTTCCTTCCAAACTAAGCATAGTTTTTGAAAAGCCAATTTACAGGAACAGTCCATAGGCTAGATACTGTACAGTACCCTAACAGACTTTCAGCTTCATCTGAGAGGAGAATAAACAGCTGTTCCTGACATTACAGAAGTATTCTGCTGAAAAGAAGTCTCTGTAATGTGTGTGCTACAACAGCCTGAAGCCCGTCAGTGCTTTTAAAGAGGTGAGTGGGTGTATTGACTGGACCCTGTTAGGGCGCAGACACAAAAGAAGCAAACGCGTGGAGCCCGAGGTGTCTGTTCTAAAGTTAACTGGCGGCCTGCCTCTTTTTCTGTTTGTGGCACTCTTCACAGCACCGGGAGATGCTCCAGATAAGGAAATTAATGAGTTTGTCTTGCCCCGTGTTTCATCAGTATGTTGCCTATTGTTCCTTGTAGATCAGTCATCTTGCTATTGTTTCCCTTGGAGACTTTCTCTTTATTCCAAAGTCTCAGACCAGGTTTTCTCTCTCTGTTAACTGTGGCCAGGTCTTTCAGTGCAAATCCGAAGCCTGTACTGGAATCAGCAGACACGGGATTGAAGCGCTGATAAGTTGATTGTCGCTCTGATAAATTGATGTTACTAATACTGACTTTTAAATCTCTGACCGTGCCTGGATTACATCAACTAGACTGGATTGTGGTTGGATCACAGGTATTGCTTATTCCATATTGTGGCTGAACTATATATAGCATATCTCATTGGTCAGATACTGTATAAAGCGGCTGTTTTGTGGACTGTACTGTACTGTAGTTTTATGTTTATACTTAGGTAGTGTTGGGAAGTAACTAACTAAAAGTAGTGATGCTACTAATGTAGTTTTTTAGTAGCATGACAGTAGCTTGGCTGTTTTCAAAATAGAATAGCTTTTACAGTAACTACTTTGTCCAAAAGTCTGCTGTGTACTGTGCCAAAACACTTCATTGCTATTTTTGCACCCACAACTTTACAGAGTTAATAATTAAACATGCTTTCACAAATGTCCACTTTCTCTCATATAAGTATTGAGAAATCTAATAAATGATCCAGTTCAAAAAACAATTTACTTGTTTACAATTTACTCAGTTGGCTTCTAGCTACACAAGCTCAAATGTGTGCGTTGTTGTTACAATTTGTAACAGAACGTAAGTACACATTGCATTCTCAATAGTGCCACATGAGGCGCTATAGTGAACATTAGTGGGAACTGTCTGCTTTTACGGTGAGTTTTCTATTTCAGGCCAACTACTGTCATGGCAGAGCAACAGTTTAAGGAGAATATTGCTGAGCAAGTGAAAGTCAAAATATGTATAGCTACCTGAATAATCAGAGCCCTTCTACCAGCTAAATGCATAATGCTGCGGTCCTATAGACATTCTATGGGCGGTATGCTGCTGAGGAGACCAAAGGCATTTTTAAAAAAAAAAATGTTATGTACGTCTATAGAGGAATAAACTGCTTAATTAATTGACCACCTGTCCGGCAATCTTTAAGATGTTTTACACAAAACAATCCTTTTGAAATGAACTACACTCACTACAAGCACTTTATTAGGAACACCTGTACATCTACTTATTCATGCGATTATCTAATCAGCCAATTGTGTGGCAGCAGTGCAATGAATAAAATCATTCAGATACGGGTCAGGAGTTTCAGTTAATGTTCACATCTACCATCAGAATGGGGAAAAATTTGATCTCAGTGATTTCGACTGTGGCATGATTGTTGATGCCAGATGGGCTGGTTTGTGTATTTCTGTAATTGCTGATCTCCTGTGATTTTCATGCACAACAGTCTCTAGAGAGTGGTGCCAAAACGGTTGATGAGAGAGGTCAATGGAGAATGGTCATACTGGTTTGAGCTGAAAGAAAGTCTACGGTAACTCAGATAACCCCTCTGTACAATTGTAGTGAGCAGAATAGCATCTCAGAATGCACAACAAGTCGAACCTTGAGGCGGATGAGCTTCAACAGCAGAAGACCACATCAGGCATTTCATTAGCAACTCAGTGTTCCTAATAAAGTGCTCAGTGAGTGTATGTGTGGTGTTTACTACAATAAAATTGCTGTTTTATAAGAGCAGACGCATAATTTTGGTAGGTGTAAGTTTACGGCTTTCCCCATTAATTTGATCCGCAAACGGTGACTTGCTGTTGTAACACGCTAGTTGACCATTACGTTCTCTCCTGTGGTACTGTAAAATGAGGAGGTTGTTATATGGAAGATGTCTGTTGAATAATAACACATCTAGTTGAATGGCACAGACTTTTGAATGTTACTCTATCGCCCCCTTGAGTACTGAGATTTGTTGCCGCCACAGTAACGCAAGAACGCACAGTAAGCGTGTTCAACCGAACTGCACCAAGTATGTTTCTGGCCTTATGTCCTCCTTTTTTTTGTGGCGATACACAAAAATAAATAAATAAAAAATACTTTTTTCCAAAAAGACTGTAGTTGAACAACTTTTAATTTTGAGTAGATTGTAGTTTAACAAGCTAAAGTTTCGAAGTAGCTTCCCAAACACTTGATTGATTATTTGAATGCAAGATGAGCTCAGCTGGTTTGGGTTTGAAAGTTCAAATGCTTCAATGTCCAAGCAGTACTTGATTTTTCATATTAATAAATGAACAATAATGAGGTGAACTGTTTAAGAAACGTCTGCTGATCGCATGGGTCAAACAATTCATTGTTTGAATAGAATTCCTAGAGTGAGAGTAAACAATTATTCTGATATGTCTAGAAACAGCTGTATTCTCATTGCATCAATTATATAGCTCGAGGGCACAAAGATGCAGAAACAAACTGGGCGGAATTGTAAACTAAAGTACCTCAGAGAGACCAAAAAAATTGTGTTTTAGCTAATTTTGCAGTCTTAGCCGGATGTTTATCAATATTCTCAATGCAAAGTCACAGTATGTTTCTGTTTAGAATATCTACAGACTACATTTGTCTGTGTAGTTTTTATTTTAAAAAATTCCCCCTTTCAGTCTTAACAAAATAGCTAGCTCACAATGCTTTAATTGTGAGTGTAAGCATAACTGTCTCTATAAGGTGTGCATGAGAGCCTCAGAACCATGCTTAACTATATAATTTACTGTTGTTCCAGGCAAAAAATATCTTACATAGCTGTGTTAGTATGTCTCTCATATCACTCCACGGTCTCTTTCTTCTCACATTATACAACAAATTCAACTCAAATCAATATTTAATATCTATGTATTTATTTATTACAAGTAGTGGTGTAATAAGCAGGATAATGCACATTTAGCCGGTCATTAACGCAAAATAAATCCGCTCCATGTCAAGGTCTTAATCACCCTGATGGGATTTATTTTTCGATAATGACCGTCTGACTGTACATTATCTCTTACTTACTGTCTAGCTCTTATAAATGTATGTTATAAACTGAAAATAGACTGCACAAATTTTTGGTTTGGTGCTGGAATGTACAGTTAGCTGTTTGAAAGACCAGACGTCAGGACTCAGCACTGGTCTCAGCATGTGCTTTTTGAGTTAATTTCCTGTACATTTTGCATGTCACAACAGTATTATGAATTACTTATAACATCGTAAATTATTGTATGCCTTTTGACTTGCCTCATGTTCTGAAAGAGTGTTGAAATGTTTATACTGGGTAGAATCTAATTTCTTCACCTTTTCAAAGACATTTGTTTTAGAGATTTTATGCTCTCACACACTAATTGCTCTCTCTCTCTCTCTCTCTCTCTCTCTGTCTGTCTGTCTGTCTCTCTCTCTCTCTCTTTATGCATGCTGCACCTGATTTTATCTTCCCCACTGTGGCTGGTTAAAGGTAAGTCTAAATTTCGCCTCGCTAGCTTTACAATCTTTTACTTGTGCAAATAAACATCATTTTCAAACACTATGCTGATCACAAGGGAAGGCAAACAAAACGCTGTGGCACACATTAGTGAAGTATAAATGATATGTTACATGCTATAAATTTCCTACCATAAATAAGAGTCAAAGAACAGATGATTATTTTCCCGTCGCAGACCAAAAAGAAGCTTATTTCTTAATGCGAAGGAATACAGTAATTGGTCCCTGATGACTGCATTATTAGGTATTCAGCTGCATTCATCAGCATGGCTCACGCAACATCGGGAATTCATAAAGGTCCACCAGTCTGCTGCTTTTGCCAGATAGGCCCCTATTGGTTAAAGGCAACTGTTAAAGCATTGCCACAAAAATAAATAAAAAAATAAATAAATAAATAAATAAAGCTGCTTCATATAAAACTATGGCTGATTTTTTTTTTTTTGTTTTTTTTTTTTTTTGCATGCTTGTCAGGTTTTTCGAGCTCTCATTAGAAAAAAGTGATATTATACCAACACAAAGGCAGGACTCAATTAATTGTGATGCAAGAGAAAGGAAAAGATGAGAGGAGACTGTGAAAAGGCAAATATGGCTCATGCTTTGTTCCTTATCTCACAAATGTTCGCCATAGCGGCCCTGTCTCTAATCTCCTCTTTGTTTCTTCATTTTTGTCTCTCTTTTCATTCTGGCTTTATCTACAGTTTAGGAAAAACTGTATAAAAGAAAGCACATTGCAACTGGGAAATACAAACAAAAAGCAAACACCACGTTATGCCCGCAGGGATATTCCAGTCTTGAACTTTTTTTCTGCTTATTTCAAGCGCCAGCTCTCGATGAAGTAGGTGTCTGTTTTTGAAGTCAGGTAAAGCTCCCCTCCCCAATCCCTTTGTTTCTCCAGCATGACTTGCATTGATGAGCACTGCATTCGCCCACATTCTGTGAGGCACAAAGCCACTGTAGTAATTAGACAATGTCAGCCTTTACTGTACTGGCTAAGAAACCCAAGACACTCTCCAAGCTTTTCACAAAAGATTGGCATCAAACTTGGCATTTTTCATTGGGTTTCCTGCATTAAGTGTCTGTTGGGTCATCAGAGAGATTGAGTCCAGCTTTATTTTAGGTGTCCTATAATGCGATTAAACTTATGATACAGCAATTGTGATAAAGTATTGCCACTGCTACAAGCAAACTCAACTTTTTAACTTCAGTGTAGGGGAGGCTGGGGTTAGTTGTCATACAGGGAGGTTGTTACAAGGGCTATCTCTCAGTAACTATACGTTTTTGAGTCAGAAGTCCAAATACACTTACGTGTGTTTTCGGTATAAGTGATTTTATATTTGTCTTAAATAAGATTTATTTTATTTTTTTGTGATTTGTATCCTCCAAACTAAAATTCAAATAACATCATATTTACTGTATAATGTTTTGATATGAATTTATTATAGCTGTTGTAAACAAATGAACATTATCAAACTACACTGTTATACAATCACCAAAGGGTCAACTATATAATAAAGTTAGATTTTAACCAGAAAATTGAAAAGTTGTGGCAAATTGTCACAACTTGGGGGTTGGGGGTGTTACATGTTTTAAGTGTTCTGAATTTTATTACAATTAATTAACCAGTTGAAGCACTGCCCTTTTGGAGCACATAAAATTAGCTGTTTCTGAACCCTTTGGGCAACAGGCATAATTTTGGTATCTTCTGAAAGAGAACACTTACTAATTTTCATTAATTCTGCCCCCAGAAGTAAATAAAATCAAGCCTATATAGATTGAAAATGAAGTGTTTAGCACAGAATGATTTATATATGCATATATATATATATATATATATATATATATATATATATATATATATATATATATATATATATATACAGTTTATAATGTGTCTAAAGAGGGTTTATGCACGATTATTCTCTCAGAAGAATTCAATGGACATTCCATCATTATTTTTCTGACAACACTTTTAAGTACTGTAAGTAGAATTGTGTGTTATGCACTAGATGCATACCAAGGAAAGTTTAGTATGACTGATTCAATTTATCTGTGGCTCGAAATTTTATAATGAAGGTATGAATTCCCACATTGCTTTTGCATGTTTTCGTTTGTACTCCTGTCACAAATTATTGTTTTTGGAACATTCAAATCTTAAAACAGTTATCAAATATCGAACACTTAGCTGAACACTTAGACTTTTGAAATGATATGTAGTCTGTCAAAATTTGTTACATTGTTGAATGGTACAGTATACAGAAAATGTAAATGTATGGCGGAAGGAACATTGCGCTTCAACAGTACAACATTTGTTGGCCAAACAAATATATGTAACATTCTACATTATAGCTGTTTCATAAATTGTTTTCTGATTCATAATTGATTTACTGTTTAATTTTTGGCTGAAAAGCCTTTAATAGGCTGTGTAATCACAAGTTCCATTGTGGAAACTTACCCCATATAGTGTGACAATATGCCCCACCATACCTTGTCACAAAAGGTTGACTTGTGTTCAATGAAGTGGATCCTTTTGCCTGAAAAAGTTCAAAAGCTCATATTGTAGATGGAGTCAAGTGACGCCATGCGAGGATCGGACGTGTGAACGGTGAGCTCTGTGCACTTTCCAAGTTTTAATACCTTTTATGACATAAACTGGTGAGATTTGATACACTCTGTTCCATAACTGTTCTAGGAGGACAATATGTCAAAGAATTCAAAATCCTCAGGCTCTGGAGACATTAAAAGACACTTACATGCTCAAGCTGACACCCCTGAGCAGACTCTGAGAGCCTGGGAGTCGATTTGGTCGGAGATATGCGGGAAATGTCGGCAATGCTGACGAGGGTCATTGCTGACTTAGAGGATCTTGCTGTGATACATAGATCGATCATTGCCATGGAGGCAAAGTTTACTGATGTGGTCACAAGAGTGGGGGATGTCGAGAAATGGATTGATTATCTGGAGTCATCGGAGATGGTATTATCTGCTAATCCGCTAGTGACCAAGGTGGATTTGGAGTGTATCTGGAAGAAGTTGGAGGACATGGAAAACCGTAGCTGGCGGAATAATGTCCGTATCGTGGGAGTCCCGGAGGAAGTGGAGGGACAGGATATGGTGGAATTCATGGATGGGCTCTTTCTGAGTCTGCTCAACATAGCAGGCCATAAGCTGGAAATCGAGCAAGCTCACAGGGCTCCGGTTCGGCAATCCGCGGAAGGAGACAGGCCCCGGTCAATTTTGGCCAAATTTCTGAGATCATCCGATAAAGATCTTGTGTTACACAAGGCGAGGAGTAAAGGAAGGCTTTCTTGGAAGAACCACAGCATTTTCTTGTTCCCAGACTTTGCGAACTCGACAAGAGAGAAACGTGATCGATTCAAGGAATGCAAGAAACTTTTTCATCAACAGAAGGTCGCTTTTGCACTGATATTCCCGGCCAAATTGAGAATAGATGCCAAGGATGGCCGTAAAACATTCACATGCCCACAGAAAGCGATGTCCTTCATAAAGTCAATGAAGTGAGTAAGTCATCTTGTGGTACTCACGTTGCAGCCGAGTGGACCGACTCACTGAACATTCGCTTGACTGTTTGAAGATTCTGCGCACTCTTTTTGTACTGGTTCCGCCTAACGGCTGGAGTTTATTTTGTAGAGCAACAGACCTTCGGGTGGTTTTGTGGATGAATCTATATGCTCTTTGTACTCTTGTGGGAGTGGTGGTGGCATAATGGACTAAAGCACTGAACAGGTAAGATGAAGGTTGTTGGTTCAATCCCCACAGCCACCACAATTGTGTCCTTGAGCAAGGCACTTAACTCCAAGTTGCTCCATGGGGATTGTCCCTGTAATAAGGGCACTGTAAGTCATTTTGGATAAAAGCGTCTGCCAAATGCATAAATGTAATGTAAATGCATTCCGCCTATTGGCTGGAGTTTAGTTTGTGGAGTATTTCTGGAAAAGTCATTGGAGTGAGTAAGTCATTTGCTTGCACTCATGTTGCAGCCGAGTGGAACGGCTCACTGAACATCCGCTTGACAGTTTGAGGAACCTGCACGTATTTTTTTTTTGTTTATTTGTTTGTTTGTTTGTTTTTTTTGCTGGGCCGCCTATCAGCTGGAGTTTATTTTGTGGAGTATTTCTTGCAAAGTCATTGGAGTGAGTAAGTCTTTGCTTGTACTCATGTTGCAGCCAAGTGGACCAGCTCACTGAACATTCGTTTGACTGTTTAAAGAATCTGCGCATTCTTTTTGCACTGGTTCACCTAACGGCTGGAGTATAGTTTGTAGAATAACACACATTCAGGACAATTTTATGGATGAAGCTACACGCTCTTTGTGATTATTCTGCCTATTGGCTGGAGTTAGTTTTATAGATTATATTTTGCTGTGTAATTCTGTCTCACAAAATATGTATAGAAACACCGGATTTGAGCAATCTGATGGCAAGGTTGTCGCAGGGGCTTACGTAGGCGTGCATGGACTGTTTGAGTTTGGAGGGATGGACACCAGTTGGCGCTGGTGTGTGTGGGTTAATGCGCACATTTATCTTTTTTCTGTTTTTTTGTTTTGTTCTAGGGGATGTTCGGGGTTTGATTGTTGCATTAATGTTGGAATGTGGTCTTTATAATCTTGTCTTTGACACACAATCTATTTTTTCTTATATGTCAAAATGTCAAATGTTAATATGATTGGATTGTCTCTCTCCACGTGGAGTGTGAATGGGTTGGGGCACCCCATACATAGAAAGAAGGTTATTTCTCTTCTTAAGCATAAGAAATATGATATAGTGCTTCTTCAAAAAACGCACCTTTCTCCGCAGGAAGCTGAAAAATTTGGAAAGATATGGGGTGGGCATTTTTTTTTTATAGTGCTGGCTCAAGTAAGAGCAGGGGGGTCATTACACTGATAAGTAAACATCTACAATTCAAATGTCTCAAACAGAGTAAATATAAATTAGGAAGAGTCATTATTGTTTTAGCTGAAATTCAGGGACAGAGTCTTATTTTGGCTAATATCTATGCGCTTACCATTGATGAGCAGGGCTTTTTTATAGATCTTGAAGGGATGTTGCAAGCCGCTGGCACCCCTCATGATATAATATTGGGAGGAGACTTTAATCTTTTGATGGATTCAGTCCTTGATCATAGTGAAGCAAAAGTGTGCAAGCCCCCTAGAGCAACATTGACGCTTCACAGGATGTGTAAAAATCTTGGTCTTACAGATATTTGGATATATATATATATATATATAAGTCCCTCATTTCATCTGTCGTTGATTGCTCAATTGTAAACATTTTAGTCTCAGATCACGCCCTTGTGTGTTTAGAGGTGTTGCCACATATGAAGAAAAGGAAATCATATAGTTGCCGCTTTAATGTAACTATATGTTTAATTCTCTTGCAAAATCCTGAATTCCAACAAATGCTAAAGGCTGAAATCAATGTCTTTATGAAGACCAACTGGTCCTCAAAATCCTCTGTGGGCATGGCTTGGGAGGCACTTAAGGCGAGTCTTAGTGGCCGGATTATACAGTATGCCGCTTTCACCCAAAAATCCAAAGCACAAGAACTCGTGGAATTGGAAGGGAATATTAAAAGTGAAGAGGCAGAGCTGAAATGCTGAATGTCATCTAATAGCCTCAGAGAATTTACCTGATTGAAATACAGATACAATACTATTTTGTCGTGGAAGGTAAAGTTTTGGATATTCAGGGCAAGACAGTCATACTTTGAGTCAGAGGACAAAGCAGAGAAGCTTGTGGCTAGATATATAAAACAGAGAGAGTCTTTTTCTACCATTCCCTCTGCTAGTGAAATCTGCTAGTGGTGAAATATTTACCTTGGCCACTGATATTAATAATGCTTTTAAAGAATAATATCTTGATTTTTATAGTTCCACATCTTCATTTACTGAAGAGGATATTTGAAATTTTGTGGAACCATTAGAACTTCCTAAACTGTCGGCTGAGCAAATAAATTCTCTTGATTCTGAGATAACCTTGGAGGAGTTTGGTGAGGTAATTAAAGCCTTGCTACAGGCAAGGCTCTGGGGCCAGATGACTTTGCCACTTAACTTTTTAGATCTTATGCTACAGAACTGACTCCACTTTTGCTAGAAGTTTATACGGAATCATTAAAGAATGGAAAGCTTCCACCAACCATGACACAAGCCCGGATCAGTCTGATTCTTAAAAAGGACAAAGATCCAAGCGAGTGTAACGAGCGAGTTACCGTCCAATTTCCCTGATCCAGCTAGATGTTAAAATATTGTCAAAAATGTTGGCTAACCGATTAAGTAAAGTTATGACATCTCTTATGCATATAGATCAGGTGGGGTTTATTCGGGGCCGTAGCTCTTCTGATAACATTAGGCGTTTCATCAATGTCATGTGGTCAGTGGCGAATGATCAGACTCCGTTCGCTGCCATCTCACTTGATGCCGAAAAAGCGTTTGATATGATAGAATGGGATTATCTTTTTAAGATTTTGGAAATGTATGGGTTCGGGAATACTTTTATTGGATGGATTAAGTTACTTTACAGACACCCGGTAGCAGTGGTACAAACAAATAGATTAATTTCAGATTATTTTACTTTGGATAGGTGCACTCGGTAGGGTTGCCCTCTTTCCCCATTATTGTTCTGTCTTGCCCTGGAACCATTAGCAGCTGCAATAAAAAAAGGAGGATGATTTCCCAGGGATGATGGTGGGAGGTGTGGCGCATAAGCTTTTGCTTTACGCAGATTATATTTTATTATTCCTCTCCGACCCCACTAGATCTAGGCCTTGCCACCACAGGATTATTAATTCCTTTTCTAAATTCTCAGGATACAGAGTTAATTGGTCTAAATGTGAAGCTTTGTCTCTGACAACGTACTGCCCGGTAACGGCTTTTCAGCCGGGTGCCTTCCAGTGGCCCATACAGGGCATTAAGTATTTGGGTATTTTATTCCCAGCAAATTTGTATGATTTAGTTAGAGTTAATTTAAACCCTTTATTAAAAAGGTTTTTCGAGCGATGTGGGCAGGTGGACTTCATTACATTTATCTATGATTGGGAAGGTTAATGTTATTAAAATTCAAGTACCTGCTACAATCTCTCCAACCTCCCCTATCCGCCTCTCTTATTTCAAGCAATTTGATAGCATAGCGAAGTCCTTCATTTGGAATGGTAAACGTCCCAGATTACATTTCAGTAAGCTGCATAGGCAGATTGACATAGGTGGGCTAGGCCTACCCAAGATTTGGTTTTATTATTATGCATTCGGTCTCAGACATTTGGCTCATTGGTTGATTCCACCTGAGAGATCCCCTCTCTGGTTTTGTATTGAACAGGAAGTTCTTGCCCCTATTTCGCCATTGCAAAGCCTTTCAATCAAACTAACCGAAGAAGTTAAGTTACACCCTGTTATCTCACATTTACACTCGGTATGAACAAAAGCGTCCAGAGTGTTAAATTCTGACTTTTATTTAAATGTAGCCACGAGCATATGGCTGAACCCAAAATTATGTATTAATAAGTCCCCTTTCTGCTGGACAGAGTGGATTGAGAGGGAAGTTAATATGCTTGGTGACCTATATGAGAGTGTAGTGTTGAGATCTTTTGAAAATATGGTTCAACATCTTGGGATTCCCAGATCTCAGTTCTTTAGGTATTTACTAGGGGTGTGACGATACACTTAGCTCATGAGAACGAGACGAGATGATATTTTAACACTATATACACTACCAGTCAAAAGTTTTGAAACACTTACTCATTCTTTATTATAATTCACATTTTTCACATATTCACATTTTATAATAATAGTAAAGTCATCATAACTATGGAATAACATAAATGGAACTATGGGAATTACGTTGTGACTAAACAAAATCCAAAATAAATCAAAACTATTTTACATTTTAGCATCTTCAAAGTAGTCACCCTTTGCCTAGAATTTGCAGACATGTACTCTTGACATTTTCTCAACCAACTTCTTGAGGTATCACCCTGGGATGCTTTTTAAACAGTATTGAAGGAGTTCCCATCTTATTGGCTGCTTTTCTTTATTATTTGGTCCAAGACATCAATTTCAAAAACTTTTTTTAAATACATTTTAGTTTTATAATGAAATAAATTAATATAGTGGCACAATTATATTTTTGTCTACAAAACGAATTTCAAACATTTAAGCATACGCCTTCAGATCAAAAGATTTTTAAGATCATGAGAAACATTTCAGTCAAGTGTTTCAAAACTTTTGACCGGTAGTGTATATGACTGGAAAAATAGTCTTTTATTCGACTGAAAGTCACAAAATGCAAAACAATGCAGGTGCATTTTGAAATGTTTTAACTAATCATCTTGTAATGAATGTCACTTCAGTTCTACTTTCTGAGTATTAATTATCATTAATGTCTTTTCAGACCTGGTTGATTTTAGTTGAGAGCTGCGGTGGTTCTGTAGGTGTCTTTGCATAGTGCTTGTGTTAGCCGCGGTGTACGGCACTATTTTTTTTTACAGTGCTTACATATGGGTTCTGTCTCGTTTGGAAGGCCGCATACGTCATCGAGGCTGTCTCTTTTCATTTATATATTTTTTTTAATTTTTTATTGGGAATATAAATTTATACAAACAATTGTATAAATGTAAGTGCATATACATAAATTACATTGACAATAGAAAAAAAACAAGACAGCCTCGATGATGTATGCGGCCGATAAATGCGACCCCCGGTGGATGCAGCCTTCTAAACGATACACAGCCTTTGTTTGTGTCTCGTCTGTCACTCTGTCGCCATTTATTGTTTCCACCGAGTAC
Organism: Myxocyprinus asiaticus; assembly: GCF_019703515.2. Taxonomy (NCBI): domain Eukaryota; kingdom Metazoa; phylum Chordata; class Actinopteri; order Cypriniformes; family Catostomidae; genus Myxocyprinus; species Myxocyprinus asiaticus. The sequence continues at coordinate 18,939,114 of NC_059381.1, read as the reverse complement.
CTAAAATGCTGCCACACAAATAATTTAAAAGTGGCGGGGGCATCTTCTATGCTAATTTGACCCTCACACTCCGTCATGCTGATATCGTGAGACTTCTCACCTCAACGAGAAATATCGTAATGTTTTAATATCGCGAGACCTCGTGGCACGAGATCTCATCACACTGCTAGTATTTACAGCTGCACCACCTGCTCTGTACTATTTTTGGGAGTAGCATACTCCCCCCTAAAGCGGCAGATACTCTAGGAGTGGTGATTACTGCTTTTGGAAAAGGTCATGAAGAATCAGTGTATTACTCCCTGCTAATTCAGAGTCTGGGGGACGGAGCTTTGGCCTTGACTTATTGGGCACTCAAATTTCATTTTGCCCCAGACTCTGTATTTTAGGCGATGGGGCGGTCATTAATATTGGGGATAAATACATAAAAAATTGGGTCCTAGCCAGTGTTATGATCAGCAGACAGATTGTTCTTAGGGGATGGAAGTCGGCTGGAGCACCCTTATTTCAAGAGTGGTGCACAGAGATGGGGAGGGTGGCTGCATTTGAGGAAATGTCATGTAGAAGACTAGGCAATTTAGATAAATAAAAAATGGCTATTTGGCCTCCTTGTAGGGCTCTCGGGGAGGGGCAGTGGAGAGAGAAGTGTAGTTTAAATGTGTGTGATTATTATTATTTTTTTTAATATATTTTTCTTTCTTTTGTGTGTGTGTGTGTGTATACTCATGTGTGACCACAGGGATATTTGTTGAGGGTCAGGGTGAGGATTGGGAGGAAAGGGAATAATGGGGATTAAATGTTGATTCTGTGAATATATGTTTTGCTTTTCTTTGTCAGTTGTGTGAAACAGTAAAAATTGTTAATCAGAAATAGCTCATATTGTAGCCAAGACTTTATGCATACCTTTTTGCATATGCAAAAATTGACTCTAAGAAATATTCTGCAGTACAATGTAAGAGTGTATCTACACCAAAATTATCTGTTATTCATAATGTGCACAGTCATATTTAAGACAGGAGATCAGCCCTGCTACCACATGCTGATGATGCTTGACTTGAATAAAGACTGTAGATATGGATTGCAGCAGGCCTTACCAGGTGGTTACTGCAGAGCCTTTGAAGTTTATTGAATCCCTGGATCATCTTGTCCATTTGATGTGTAGGCTTTGAACACAATTCCAATCTGTATTACATAAATGGTTATTTGGTGAAAGGTACTGCTGCTGCAGCAGCTGGAATGATAGAAATGCTTGACCCAGACGTCACCCCAGTGGGCATTATTATTTTGTGTCTGAGTGGCAGAGTTCAGCTGATTTAGTAATTTCATTAATCAATTCCTCTGCAGTGTGGTCTTTGTGATGGTTTTTGTCTGTTTAGTGCTGATAATTCACTTGACACCTATAGCATGATGAAACTGTGAAAAATACTACAAACCAAAAAAATGGCATGAATAAAAAATAAAATAAAAAAAATAGTAAGAATGTAAAATAGATTTTTGTAAACATAACTGCAGTCCCCTCCTCCTCTCTCGCAGCATTAAAGGGATGGTTCCATAGAAGGTGTTGCCATAGAAATGCTCCAGGGAGGGAGAAGGTATGGGTGGATGGGGGTTGTTGGCCATAACTATTGTTGCAGCCACATCATCACTGAGCAGACAGCGTGAGGCCCTTTTTAAGCAAAGCGCTATATCTGGAGCTAGGCTCCTATGTTCCCTCTCTGTTGGCCTTTCTTGTTCCACCTTTCCTTTTTTTTTCTGTTGATTCATCCTGACCCCAACTACTCACAGTCTGGCCCGCATGTTTCAGCCAAAGACAGACTGACTGTAAATAGATGTGGGACAGTCACACTAGGACTAGGTGATATATATATAAAAGTTTGGGGTCACTTAACTGAAATGTTTCTCATGATCTTAAAAACCTTTTGATCTGAAGGCGTTTGCTTAAATGTTTGAAATTAGTTTTGAAATTAGAAAATGCCAAGAGTACATTTCTGCAAAATCTAGGCAAAGGGTGGCCACTCTGAAGATGCTAAAATATAACATAGTTTTTTGTCACAACATATTTCCCATATTTCCATTTCTATTATTCCATTGTTGTGATGACTTTACTATTATTCTAAAATGTGAAAAAAATAAAAAAATAAAAATAAAGAATGAGTTAGTGACCCTAAACTTTTGAACAGTAGTGTGTGTGTAATTATATATATATATATATATATATATATATATATATATATATATATATATATATATATATATATATACAGTATTTATACAGTACTGTGCAAAAGTCTTAGGCACTTAATATGTTTCACAAAAACATTTGTCTTAAGATGGTTATTTATATTTTATAGAAGAACAGAGAGCCCTGCAACAGATGGCATGGCCCCCACAGAGCCCCCACTGAACATTGAGACAGTCAGGGATTAAATGAAAAGACAGAAATAATTGAGACAGCCTAAATAGATAGAAGAACTGTGGCAAATTCTCCAAAGAGCTTGGAACATCCTATCTGCCAACAACCAAGAAAACTGTGTCCAGGTGTACCAAGGAGAATTGGTGCTGTTTTGAAGGCAAAGGTGGTCACAACAAATATTGATTTAGCTTTTTTACATTTACTGTACTCAGGGTTGGCAGGGTTACTTTTGAAATGTATTCCACTACAGAATACATGCTGTAAAATGTAATTTGTAATGTATTCCATTAGATTACACAAGGTCAGTAATGTATTCTAAATACTTTGGATTACTTCTTCAGCACTGGTACATTTTTTCACTTGTTATGACTATAAAAACTCTGCCAGTACAGTAAGACAAAATACACATGTTAAAAATACATTCTCTGAAAAACCTAAATATCTTATGCAGTGTTGTTTCTAAAACAAGATCAATCAAATTGAAGGATTTTTTGATATTTTTACTGGAAAACAATACAAAATTTATTATCAAATATACGATTTTTGCTCTAATATTAAAGTTCTTACTAGATAAAAAGAAATTATGATCCAATGTGAATTTTCTTGATAAAAAATATGATCATTCTTGGTAATGTGCATGTACAATGGCTAGAAATAGCATTTTAGCTTAGCGTAAAGCTGACAGTTTACACAAGGTTTATTTCTATTTCTTCTGCTCCAAACTTCAAACTTACTTCTCTGTCTGCTCATATGAATGTAACACATCACAAGAAAGTGTTTCACTGCTGTTCAAATGCAATTTGGATCTCATCATTTATATATATAAATGTTTTCCATCTGAAAGGACTAAATATTAAATGAAACAAATAAAAATAAAAATAAAATGCAAAATAATCTCTTCAGTAATCAAAATAATTTTGAATGTAACTGTATTCTAAATACCAATAATTTAAATTGTAACTGTAGTGGAATACAGTTACTAATATTTTGTATTTTAAATACGTAATCCCGTTACATGTATTCTGTTACTCCTCAACCCTGACTGTACTTTGTATGATATTAATTGATAAAATAAAACTATATGTGGCATTAAAAATGGTTAATTATTTGTTACGAAAATATTATGTGCAAAATGACACAAAAACTTTCATAAACATTTTGAGTAAAGACACAAATAAATCAGTGAAAAGTTTTGTGTAATGTTGCTGCTGGCACTGGCAATGACAAAGACGATGACAATGAAGTAAAGAACCCAAGTGCAAATATATTCAAATCGTGATATCCATAAACCCTAACTACAAACGTAAATAAAACATAAACATGAACTTGACTTGACATAAACTAGACTTGACGTAAACTTGAACTCTCAACCAAAGTTACATACAAACAATACCTGACAATGGACCATGGGAAACATGAGGGTTAAATACATGACATGGGAGAACAAGACAAACAAGTTAACCAATGAAAACAAGACACATGAACATGGAGTGAAACATGAAATCACATGACAAGGGGACCACATGATATGAAACAGGAACTAGATTTCATGAAAAACATGAACCAACAGAATGAACATGACATTTTGTTGAATCATTGAATCAGAAATTGTTGAATCAGAGTTATGAATCAATTAATTATACGGTTTGAACTTAGTCATGGAAATTAATCAAACTCACCAACTCTAACAAAAATTTTTGCTGCTGAAATTTAAACTAGAGATGCTATTAAAACATCTGCCTTGATTTTCTCATACTCGTAGGCAAGAAATAATTGTCATTTATATGCACCTATTTAACAATACACGGTAATAAAACAATACGATTTATATTGTGAATATATTAAATATATTGCCCAGCTCAACATCACGCACATGCACATGTGCCCGAGCTGCTTTACTTACTGAGCACCTCATGTGCCTACTGCATTATAGCTGTGATTGACAGCTCCTCATGCCAGGCCCATGCTAGGTTGGGTCATATGTGTGCCTGCATGTGTGTGTTTGTGATTTGTTGGGATAATCTATTTAAGATTGCACTGGCCTCGTGTGCCATGTAAGGTGTCTCCCAGATCAGCCTACGCAGAGAGAAGGCAATCTCCAAAACTGCCTCTATGGCAACATATTAGCACTCCTGGAAAATTGCTCTGAGAAAGTCAATTAGGATTTTTAGAATTCTCTCACACCAAACCTTTCCAGTCAGCCCCCCCCCCCCCCAACCTCAATATTGTTGATGCAGTGCCTGCATTCACTCTGAAATATTTGGCTGGAAATGGCTTCCCTGAAATAATGTTTGCCTCTGTATTCATCAAAAGTAAAGTTTTAATTGTGCTTGAGAGTGATTTTGGCAGTCAGAGTATATTCTGTTTTCTACTCATCAGACCATAATCATAAAAAATAAAAGCCTGCGGGTCTGTAGCTCGTCACAGTCGCAAATAGACAAACTGTTCACCACAAGACAGATGAGATGCCTTTTGCAATATCAGAAAGCATCTCTCCTGCTGGTAGTCAGACTTTATTGTACATTGTCTGAGATTGCAAGGAAAGCAAACAGTGCTGTAATGGTTTAAGATATGAGAGGGGATAAGAAACACAATTGGTGGACATTTGAATGATTAAAGACTGCATCACCTAAAAAAAATTAAAATAATTAAAAAAAAACAACAGTTCTGAGGATTGGAATGAAAGAGACAGCTATCCCCTGAGTCTTACCAACTTAAAATAGATTTTTTAAGCTGTCAGTTGGTGTGGCATTTACAAAGACACATATGAGAGAATGCACCAGTCCTTTGTTAAAAAAAAACATATCTTTAATCGGGCAGTTGTGCATACTGCCTGAATTTGAGCCTGGATGTGTCTCCACAAGAGTATATTGACAGCTGAGATCTTTGGTTGACTCATTCATTGACTGTCATTTCAGGATATAAGCCAAAAGACTAAACACAGATCTCAGTTTCAAGAGAGGGCACAGAAATATCTTTGCACCGCTCTGCAAATTTGAGAAATTTTGCTTTGCTTACTGTTTACTTCAGTCTAGACATCTCTAAGTTTATGACCTTATATATTTATATGTATATATATATAACATTGTAAAACCTCTTTTAATTTGGCCCTAGTCTCTAAAATATGTGTTTTTTTTATTTTATTTTTTTAAGTAGCACTCCTATTCGACTTCCTTTTACATATGGCCCTTTGAAATAAATTAGTTTGAGTAAACAGACCACATTTCTTTGTGCTTTAAAAAGAGAAGAGCTGCATGGTGAGTTAGAGTATGTCGAAGAAAGTTGGAAACCAAAACAAACAACCACAATTTCTTTTTTTTTTTTTTTCAATTCTTACTTGCACAGAGACTGGTGTGGGGATCTTTTATCTATAGGTAATTTTAAGGCAAACCAAATACCTCTTTTTCTCTTTTTTTAAATATGCAGATTTATCTAATTGGTGTAGAAGGTTGTCAAGGCAACAGTTCTGACCCAAAGCAATTCCTGACAGGCACAGAGTTGAATAAATGGCTTTGGGAATTGGGGAGTGCTCCACATATCCATGAAAAGGGGGTTAAATTTAGTGTGTAGGAGGGAGAGAACAGATTGTGCATTTCTTAAAGTAAATGGCACGAGCTGCAGTGCAGACCACAAGGTATGCTCTTTAAAGCTGGAGTGTGTAATTTCCTCGATGATAAAATACTTTCTCCTGTGCAAGCTTAAAATGCAGAGTCAGCTATAAGTAAGCCATATATAGGCTGATTTCACCAAAAAGTGCCTCTGTGGTGCAATCAAAGCATTGATCTGTTTTTTTATTTATTTTTTTTTATTTTTCTTTTTTTGAGCATCCAATCAGCCCCGACACAGCAACACTGACAGGGAAAGTGTTCATGAAACCTTTTAGAAAACAATCATTATGTTTGCAAATGCATTTGCTGTCGCCATTGGTGCAGAACTGACACACTTATGCTTTAAGTGTGCTCTTTTATAGGTAAGCGAAAACACGTAGAAAAGAATGAGATGTCCCTCACATAAAAGATTACCTTTCGCTTCAACTTGCTCCTTGTATCTCATGGACTGTAATCTGACACAAAGGTTCCTTCAGAGACACATCCATTGAAGAACTGAATACACGCAATGCACACAAACATACAAATGCAACAAACTAAGCACACACTGTCAAACACATATGCTTGCTGGCGTTAACCCACAAATACCCTCTGTACTGTATATTTACATTTACACATGTATATTTATATCCTGGTTGGTGTGTCAAGATTCATTGAAGTGAATGGTACTTTATAATTATGTCTTGTGGTCATGAGAAGCTGGTTATAAATGTGAGTGTTGTTCTTTTCTGTCAGCATTGTGCTTTCCCTGTTTGTCGTTTTGCAAAACTCCACAAAACTCTAGCCTAACAATATCATCCAGCCATACTAATCCACCAACCAATCCACCAGTCCCCATTTACATTATCTTTTGTTTTTATTGAATAGAAATGGGAAACACATTTTGGACTACAAAAGCTATCAGGGACAGATGAAAGGAAGATGGAGAGTTTGATCTAGGTGAATGTAGTTGGGGAAAGATGAATGAGTGGGAGAGGAAAGAAGTGTTTGATGAAAGTTTGTATATCTGCAGAGGATATCTGTGGTTCTTTTCATTGGTACGTCTAGAATAGCTGTCCCCCCTCCATTCTCCAGCGTGGAGAAGACAATGGGCAGGGACTTGAAAACCACCACATGGGCTCCTTGTTACCATGACAATGCTGTGAGCAAGAAGTCATAGCAGAAGCCTTTGCTTTCTTCTGCCAGAGAGAAACATCTTTTCAGCATATTACATTGAAAGTGTTGAATTCAGCAACCAAGAAAGGATTCAGCTCAAGAAAGGATTCAGCTCAAGAAAGGATTCGGAGAGTAGCATTCTGGGTTTGCCCACAAACTCGAAGCATCTTGCCATGTTGTTCTTTAGAATGACAAATGCGGTAAAATGATTGAGTAAAAATAATGACATATTACATTTTTAGGTTAGAATTTATGCAGTATAAGGAATGTGTACAGGTCTTGTAATTGGTCACGATTTCTTTTAAGATTGTCTCCATTTGTAAACATATTTTAAACTTCACTAGTTCATTTTGCAATCTAATACTTCGTCCTAACCAGACATGAAGCGATAAGATTCCTGCGACAAACTATCTTTCTGTCCAAACCAGAAGCAAAGTGACACCATAATATTCATACACTAAAATGAGGATAATTGACAATAACATGTGGAAATCAGAGCAATCACAGACAGGGATGGAACAGTGTGTTTATTGAATGCAACTCATTTTCTCACTGAAGCTGTGTATGGGGATACACTTTTGCAAGCAAACCACGAGGGGATAAATACACAACCACACACATACTCAGAGCAAAGTTACATTATAAATCATTTCCAAATTCAGTCTGTTACCATGGTTTATGTTCAAGCGTTACTCCTGTTGTTATTTCGCCGATCTCCATGTGACAGCAAGCGGAGAGAAAGTCAGAATGAGCCGGTATGTCCCCCTTCTGCCATTATGAACTGGTGTATGTGTGTTTGACAGAGCTCTCACTAAATAGAACGAGAGCTCAAGCACAACATTTGGTAGGTGTGTGACACCCTCAGACAAAATCAAGTTGTTCTGAACTGACTAGTGAGGTGTCAGCTGTAATATATTGTTAAAAGTATAATTTTAGACCCATTTGTTGACTGTCCTGCTTGGTGTGACGTCGCAGAATTAGAAACCATTTCAAAAACAGAATGCCCTGTCACTGTCATGTGTCTCGGGTGGTTAGGATGAAAAAATCAGTTTAACAAGGAAAAGATACCTTTTATCACATGTCGCAGCATTGTGTCACGTCTGGTTAGGACACGGTGTAACAAATGCATTTATAAAAGTACAAATAGTATTCCAGTATTTCAATTATTATGAGTTCATAAAAGCTGTATTCATTATGATTATACAAAAATGAGAAAATTTTGTTTAAAAAGTTATTAAAAAGAGTATTGCATGTCACACCATAGGATATGCCAACTTCCCAAAAGTATTTAGTGTCAGAAAAAGTGTACTGATCATATCATTGTACAGCAAAACATAAAATTAAGGACAGTCAGAGTTTGGCAAAAAATACCTCATAATATTAACATTATTCTTCTATACCTTTGAGTTGTTGCATAAATGAAAACTTGACAAATGTAAACATAAAAAGATTTCCTCAATTTCAGAACAATGAATACTTGCCAAGATAAGATCAAACTAAAGTTGGGCTCAGAAGTGTTCAGTTGGGCAGGATAATAACATGGGAAATTGCTCTATTACAGTAATCTTATTTATTGATTTATTTATTGATAAAAATGTGCTTCCCAAACCAGCACGTAGATGCACATTAAGTAGAACTGAAGCAGGAGCTGTCAGGTCCAAAGATGATGAACTAATGCTAAAACTTCAGAAATCATAATCTCCAGAAGAAGATATCTAGCACAGTTAGGTTAAAGAGTATGTACTGTAACTATACTATATGGCCAAAACAGTCAGCGTTTGTTGTTGCTTCAGAATTATGCCAGGAAATTCCACCTAGAGCGCTAAAACATTGACGGTGTCCAAGCATACATTCAATCGATGTGTGAGTTATAAATAAAAAACTACAACGTTTAGACTGTTGATTTTTTTTAAATAATAGTGTTTATTTGAAAGAACGTTTGGATGGCAGCAACATTTTAGCACAGTGTGTGGACTTTTCACGTGGTCCCTTACGCATCGCAGGCGAATATTCAGCGAATTTTTAACTTAATACTAACTTCAACCCCATTTTCTCCTATACACCACTAGGGTTTATTGACCACCAGGTTTATTGCACTGTTTCTTGCATTCAGTATTGAAAACAAATGGGTAAAATTAACAGGGCTGTCCAGTTTTTCAGTTTTTCGACTCCTGCTCTTTGAATGTTAAATCCGACACGTCTTCATGGAGACTAACTCGTCTCATTTGTTTAGTTTTGAGTGGGGCATTGAAACACTCATTTCAAAGGCACAGAACTGAACTGAAGAGCTGAACATGGCTGCCCTGCCTCCTTTTCTTTACTCTCTCTCTCTCTCTCTCTCTCTCTCTCTCTCTCTCTCATCCTCTCTTTTTACTCCTGCTCCCTCTGACCTCCCCCCACCCTCCTCTGAATTTCTACTTCTATCTAGGGAGGTTAACTGCAATTCTGAGGAATTCTGCAGACCGAGTTGGTTCAATCTGTAAACACATAAATCAGAAGTCTTTAGTCTTAAATGGATTACTGAATCTGGGGACGATTTTAGCTTCTGGGTTCCCTTTCCTTCTAAACTCAAATCCCGTTCCCTCTGAGCCCAAAACACTTGACAGACAGACTCAATCTGGACCGATGTCTTGCAAGATTCTTTCCCCCCACAGAATCCTGTCCCCCTTGGACTCCTAAGAGAATTCCCCCCAAAAGGTTATAAGAACCTTAATTGTTTGCTGTGTTCAGTGCTTAAAATAAAAATACAAATACAAAATACAAAATCACTCCATGATGTCAACTTAAAGGGATAGTTTATTTAAAATTTTATAATAATAATTTAATGTAATTTACTCACCCTAAACCTGTATTACTTTTTTGTTATATTTTGTGGAACACAAAACGAGATATTAGAAAGAATATTCAGTTAGGAAAAAAGTTGTAATCAAAGTTAATAGTGACCGAGTCTGTCAGTCATTAAGGGGGCTTTCACACTGGCAGTTTAGTCCGAAACAGAGCACGGTTTGCGGACCACGGTAAAGAAACCGAGACAACCTGTAGGAGGTGGTCTGAGCTGAGGTTTGGGTGAGTGAGAAAGCAACCTGTACTCGGGTCCGTACTTGTTCTTGCATTTGCATCAAATGACGTGCATGCATTTTTGCCGATTTAACACTGTAAAAAAAATTGTTAACTCAACTTAAGCTAGTTCTCTTTTTGCTTTGACTCAGTCCAGTTACATTAACAAAGAATATCAAGTTCTTTCAAGAAGATTTGTCAAAACAACAAAATAATCCATTGACAAAACTGTTGATTTTGAGTTCCCTATCTGTCACTCACTTGAAGTTGTGTCGATGTAGTGACACTAGGGGTCGCTCTTGGGAGCCCCAAACACCTCTGATCTTTGAGAAAAGGCCAGTGGGAATTGGCAAGTGGAATTTGCATGCCACTCCCCCAGACATATGGGTACAAAAGGAGCTGGCTTGCAACCACTCATTCAGATTTTTTCTTCGGAGCCGAGCGGTGTTGATTCACTGATTTCCACTGCCGTTCCATTCACCTCGAGAGTGTATGTTGTTGGATTTATGGCACAATTTCAGCGGTTTCTCCCCCTCGTGCATGGATAAAGTGCAGAGAATGCCCCTGGGTGCTTCGACAGCTAAAAAGAGCGTATATTCTAGAGTATTTTCCTCTAAAAGAGTGGCACTGACAGAGAGTGTCTTTTTAAAGATGCCTTTCTGTCTGTGTATAGTTCCTGGTTGTGGTCGCAACCTCTCTGCCTCTGACGGCCATGATTGCTGTCTCACCTGTATAGGCTGCAGCCACGCTGAGACAGGGTACGTGGATGGCTCATGCTCTCACTGCGAGAGCATGACCATGGCAACGTTGCGGTCGCGGCTTTCCTTCTTCAGAGGGAAAGCCACTCCAGCCGCTCCCCGCCCCGGTCCTTCTACCTACGGGTATGAGGCCAAGTCGGTAAGCGCTGGAGGCGATTTGAGGACCCCAATGGGAGTGGTTCCACTGGGTAATCCCAAGTCCTCCCGTCCAAGACATGTATGTCCATGTCAACTTTGGAGACCAAGGCTTACAGTGCTGGTGGACAGGCCACCTTTACCATGGCCCTCCTTCAAGTGCACCAGGCCAAGGCGCTGAAAGATCTGCACGAGGGTAGTCCTGACCCGGGAGTGATGCAGGAGCTGCGATCGGAGACCGACCTCACCCTCCGGGCGACCAAGGTCACTGTGCGGGCTCTCGGACAGGTGATGTCCACCTTGGTGGTCCAGGGGCACCACCTGTGGCTTAACCTGGTCAAGATGAAGGATGCCGACAAGGTACGCTTCCTTGACGCCCCCATCTCCCAGGCTGGCCTATTCGGCAACACCGTCAAGGACTTTGCCCAAAAGTTCTCGGCGGTCAAGAAGCAGACAGAGGCCATCCAACTCATGCTGACCAGGCATGGCTCAAGGTCCCGCACCCCGTCTGCTCGTCGCCAAGGGCGTCCCCCTGCAGCGACGCCCCCATCCCACGATCCGGCACCAAGAACCCTAGGAAGGCCTCGAAGCGCCCCTGAGCCGGGCGACCCAGGGACGTGGAGACCCGCTGTAAGTTTGGAGGTGGTGGACAGACCACTCCATCCCCCGGTGGAGGACCGGGAGGAGAATCTTTTGTTCCCTTTGAATTTGATTTTGCCAAATACTTGCTTGCTTCCCATGGTCATGCAAAACCTGGAAATGTCAAGGACATTTTAAAGTGGATTTCCGGGCCTGGAAATGTCATGGAAATTCAGATCTTTGTAGTGGACATTTCTGTAGTGAATATTCATTTTCTAGCTATGATTTGCTCGAAAATCTTTATTGAGTTAGATATTGCTCTAAAAGATTAAAACCTCTCAAAAGCCACATAGTTTTTTTGTTTTTTTCAATGAATTGGTCAAACCAGTTAAAAAAATCAGTCCAAATGATTCATTAGCGAATTAAGTGATTTTATACCACATGTCTGTTGAATGCTTGATTCTGATTGGCTGACGGATGTTCTAAGGTGTGCAATTATTTTTCAAGTAAACGCATGGCTATGAAGTAGTTCCAGGTCTTGACCGCATAATGGTTCCATATAACTTCGCCAAATTATTTCAGTTGTTTCAAAGAGCCCCACAGGCTACCACAACAAAATAACCAATTAACACAAAGACATTGGTTAAGTACATTGGATAAGAATGACAAACAATGTCTATAATATCCTAAATTTATTTAAATTTAGATTGAAAAGCATTCTTGGGCTCCCTCTCTTTTGCTCTCATCTCATCTCATCTCACCCACACACACACACACACACACACACACTGTAAATGCTACCACAGCAAAATAACCATATAAACAAAGACATTGGTTAAAGTAAATTGGTTAAGAACATCAAACAATGTCTATAATATCCTACATTTATTTCAATTTCGATTGAAAAGCTCCCTCGTCTCCCCCACACTTAGACACACTCACACACATACATACGCACGCGCATGCGCACACACACACACACACACTGAGACTCGTGTCGCGACCAACAAATCAAGCCGCACCCTCCACGACTTGATCAATACAACAGTTTCTGTTATCCGAAATAACCTTTAATATGTGAATCTTTTTATGTTCCAGTGTATTTCACCCTAATCGGCCTCACATAGCTATAATGGAAAGCACCGTGCTGCTCCTCCCCCTTTCTCTCTCTCTCTCTCTCTCTCGCTCGCACACACACACACACACACACACACACAAACACACACTATATTGTTACTCTAATGCCGAAAAGCAGCGCATCCTCCATTGCTAGATCTAAAGTGACATTTTCAGCAACGAAGGCTTCAGCTGTATCAGAGCTAGATACACTTGATCAATAAAACGTCTATATTATCTGAAATATCGGAAACACCCTGAACGATGTATTAAGGTGTGGTAACCATGGTGTTAGCAGAATAATTGACTCCAGCCCATTGAATTATTGAAAAATAATGCACGCTCGAGGTGTAACGGTCACTTTGCTGCATTATCACCTCGGTTGTGCATTTTTTTTTTTTTTTTTTATAATTCAACAGTCCATCGTCAGTTATTCCTTACTGAATCAAAACAATAACCACATGCATTGGTCAAAAAGTGTGGGAACCTTGAATATTTCTTCCAGGTCATCTGAGGATTAGTGCATGGAAATATCCCCAATGTGGCCAAATAATAGACTATGAATACACTTTATCTGAAAAAAAGAAGGCAGAGGACCAGGTCATGTGACTCCTACTCACAATGATGGCATGGTGTTCCATAGTTTGTATGCAAGTATCCCCCCTATTGAATTTATGGTTCAATAGGAATTGTTTTGCTTGAAATCCTTTATCTTTATTTGTAATAACCCACAAGAAAATTGTGTTACACAAAGGTTGCTTTTTCATAGTTGAGGAGACTATGTATCAAGCTTAATATGGTGATTTGAGTATTAACTTTGTATCAGATGTTTCTCCTAAAATTCCTCCAACAGGAGAAATAATAATACACAAATGGCACAATTGCATACAGTAAAAAACATCCATAAGAGTGATTTTGATTGCAGACTGTGGTATCTTTGCAAATATGAGCACAGTTTTCGATCTCATCTGAAACTCAAGTGGAGACACATGTGAGATTACTAGGGTTTTTTTTTTTTTTCTTCTGAGAGGCAGACAAATTCAAGAAAAGTTTCCATTTGCTCTCCATTTAACCTCATTGCTGAGAAATAATTGAGATCTCATTCATGAGATCTCATTTGTGATTTTTCTTTCCTATGGGAATGCATTCTTTCTGCCAAGCCCTCATTATGTAACACAGCAGGACTGGGGATATGATGCACTGTAGGACAGCAAACATAACTAAGTCCATTTAAAACAGTAGAGAAAAATGTCATTTGCTTTTATCGCCCTTTATTTTGTTGACGGAAAAGAAAACAGACTGCCAGCATTTGTGATGAACCTTCAACCATGCCTGTGTTCTGTGAGGTGGGAAATATGTTTGGCAGTGCATCACAGAACCCGTTTAGTCTGTGGATCAAGTCTTGGCAACACCTACCTCTGTCATCCTGCGATTTCAAGGGCAAGACTCTACGCAAACAATCCTGTGTTTTTTGCTGCTGATGTCAGGAGCCCCTGTCTTTCCTCCTGCCTACCGTCCTCTCTCCTCACAGCCAGAGGCCTTCTCATGCCATCCATTATTTAACAAGCACAGAGCTCCATGTGCTTCTCTAACAAGCAGTTGCGTTCTAATTGTATGCAGAGCTGCTCTCTCATTACGTGCCCCTGCCTGCCATCCACACGCCATCATTAGGCATGTTTATTTCATCTTTGGGATGGAACATGGATAATGTGGCATTCTAGAGGGGCATTTACACATACAGTGTTTAACAGCAACAAATAGACCAGAAGTGAGCGGTTCTGTAATGTGGGCGTGTCCATATTTGGTCTATTTTTAATTCTCCTATTATACAAGATTGATACTCAAGTCTCTTCAGCTATGAAAGAGCAACATCTGAGCAATAAAATTTTCATCCGTTTGAAACACCCACTAGTGACCAACAGTACATTGTATCTCACAAGGGTGCACGTGTGTATCAAATTAGCAGCGTGAAATGTTTTCTGAGAGGGGATTAGGAAATCGTTTTTTACATGACAATCGTCATGCCGATGGCATTCTGTCTGTCTCTCTGGAGAGACACAGGAGAGTGGATGGCAAATGCAAACAGTCCTCTGTGTGTGTCTTTACTGAATGTTTTTGATGCTGTGAACAGGGAGCTGTTTATGCAGGCATTGCAGTATACTGAATTCATGGCCTAGATTTCATGGTGCCAACTTCCCTCCTTGACATAATAAACCAGATCATGATTATGCTACTTCACAAGGAAAAATAAGCTTTTAGATAGGGCCCGGTGCACCGTGGCACAAAGAGCTGCAGTAAATGCCGATGCGATGAGCTGCCATGGTAATGGCGAGAAAATCATATGGTCACTTTCTTCCAAGTAGCAGACTCCCCCAGTAGCTAGTTATTCTGTGGTAATGCATGAATGCAGATGGTTGGGCACAACAGGCAGGGTTATTATCGTATACTAAAACTAAAGTTAAAACCTATTGATTTAAAAGATTTTTCATAAATTGAATTGAAAAACTTGAAAAACTAAAAGCATTAGTTGAAAAACTGCTAAAATGATAATTGTTTTAGAAGTCATCGACCACTCAATATGATGTGTGATGCTAATAAGCAGGGCCGTAGCAAGGTAATCTGGGCCCCCTGACTGCATATTGCTCTAGGCCATTTTCCTATTAAAACTTACAGATTAGAATTTGTTGTGGGGCCCGGTGGACCTTTGGGCCCCTAGAATCGTTACCACCTTTCACCGCTCTAGCTACGGCCCTGCTAATACAATTACTAATACCAATTACAAAGATACAGCTTCTTTCCTCAAAGGTGTTTTTTCAGAACTCATCTTGATCACATGGAAAGTTGACATGTTGCTTCCGAATGTTCATTTACCCAGAAAGCGACCCCATTCTGCTGAATTACTGACAAGCAGTACCCCCCCATCAGACATTTTTGCACCAATTTCAATGTGATAGTCTTTCCCTCTAGCTCTACTAACATCACTTTATGCAAGCAACCTCCGACACACTGGTTCTGGTCCCATGGATACCAGGAAGTAATTACATTCACATAAACAATAGTGAACACATTTAATAGGTTGCATTTTCACTCTAAAATTAAATTTTACTCCACTTACGGTTACGTTTAGGGTTGGAGTTTGGGTGAGGAGGTAGAGTTCATCAAATATGCATTTCTGTTGACTGTATTACATAATTTAAATCTAAAAATACAACTCGCTTTTGGCGCCACTCTGTGGACATTTCACCCGGAAACTGGAGTGCACATATGTCTAGACGTTCAACAATACTTCCAGCTTTGGCCACTGGGGGCATTGATTTGAATTTCGGTAAGCTGCAGAACTTTTTACCTACTGTCGCCGAATTCACAGTGCGATCAGTTTAAACATTCAGTTTGATGATACCTTAACAATAATTACTAAAGCTAAAACTTAAACTTTAAAATATGTCCATAAAATAAAAACTAAACTGTAACTATCAGTAACATTTGTGAAATTAACTAAAACTAAAAAATGTACATTTTAAAACTGTATTAAAATAAAAACAAGTTAGAAAATGCAAAACAGTAATAACCTTGTAACAGGTTGTGATATTCTGCAAACAGTACAGGTGCGGTTTGATGGATTTATTTTCATTTACAGCTGTGCTTTGTTGCATTTATATACGTAGAGATTACTGCACTATTTGGAGGGAAAATAGTAAAAAATTATTCATTAAACTGCAAAGAATCAAACAAAAGCCTTTTTAGCTTGGTTAGCTTGGTCTCCCTGCACCTGCATTTTGTCAAATCTGTTTATAATACTGTGTAAAAGAGAGTCTGTAGCAGCGTTTCCTATTGATAGTAAAGAGGCCGGGTTCAATTTACAGTTTGCACATTTTCAATACATTTACAGGCTCATTACATTTAAGAATGTGACAAATGGCTCATTTCAGCTGTCTCAGACCAAATGGTGCTCGTGACAAGACTGAAGGTGCTTTGTTGTCACTTTGGGCGGGTATACACGGTGCGATTTTTGGCTGTTGTGCGAGATCCTGACCGATTTTTTCCAGTCCGGAGAGATCGCGTGGAAATCATTGGTGCTCGTGTGGTTTCAGCTCACATCGTGTGATACATATATACTGTATATTATATATATATATATATATATATATATATATATATATATATATATATATATATATATATATATATATATATATATTCAGCTAATGCAGCCCCTGGCCATGCCAGTCTTCTTTTTTATTTCTAAATCGCAAGCTGCAAGGAATGAAAGCAATGTCCTCCTTTGGCTCTATGTCTTACAATGATAAATTGCACAAAGTTTGTGCGATTGCTTCGGAATACGCTAGGTCATTAAGTCGTGTCATTTAGCACTGCATCTGTACGATTATCAGATAAACTGACTCGTAACGTGTGCAGGGGCTCACGACCTCCTGAGTGTCAGAACTCGCACCATGTACACCCGGCTTTAGGTGATTAGACTATTTGTTATCAGTTGCATGCACTCTTTCCATCTCTTCCATAATTTGCAACAGAAAAAGAAAGTACAGAGAGTTCTTGCTCATGGTGCGAAATTCTCAGGGTGTAGACTGACTGGAATGATGACTCCATTGTCTTTTGGTTGTTTTCATTTTAATAGGTATGATGGGAAATCAAGCTAAATGATCTTCACAACTGTGAGTGCAATCAACGCAATTATCCCTTTTGATTGTCACCAGACACACTCAAATTAGATTTGAAAATATGCAAGTCGCTCACTGTGGTCGAGTTAATTTGTGAGTAATTTAAAAGTCTCGTTATTTTAGTGCTCTGATCATTATTATAACCTAACTGATACAACCTGGAGCTATACAGAGAGACTCCAAAGCCGAAGGAATTATTAGCCAGCATGTCTCACATTGTTTGTGGACTGTTAGTCAAATATAATTTGTTCTGCATTTTTTCTTTTTTTATTGTCTACACTGGCATCCATTTTTCTACGGTGGCATAAATGCTCTCCTTGATTCCTCCTTGAAGTCCTTGATTTTTATCAGTTCTCCAAACTGTCACACAAAGGGCATCTCTCTGTTCAAGTTTTTTTTTCAAAAGGGAGATGAAAAATCTCTTTCTAAGAGATCAGTGACAAGATTAAATATGGAGGGATCTCTTCTTGACTTGCTGGCTGACTAGCATATCCATGGTAATGCATGAGCAGACAGACCATCTATTCCAATTCAACCCAGCTTGAATGCTTTCACTCACAGAGCTGTTCAAACTAGACAGGACTTGAGTGAAAGTGACTCACAGATCTAAATAGCTAAGTTTGTGGAGAAGCAGATGAATACATTTGTATCATACATCAATCAAGGGCAATTTTGGCACAATTTTCTTGTTTTTGTTAATCAAAATGCATTTCTGTTGGGTGGACCTTTCATCCACCTGAGCAGCAACACCGAGTATACTAGACTTGTGCAGTCATCTAATGTAAAACAGTTCATTTCTTAATTAGGCTGTATACATATACATGTTACTTGAGACTTATAAAGTAAAACTTGTTTTGTTGAGATTACTTTTGTTGTGGCGTGATCTCGAATAAACAAGAAAGTCTCAGTATGTGTGGGGACAGTCATTATTTTTGCAATTCCATTTGGTATATCCCTACTATTTTAGGATGTGTTCCTTATCTTGTGAATTAATCAGAGCTGCATATTTTTAAGCACAAGATTTCTGACACCTTTAGTTCCATTCTGAAAATCAGTGGACATGTGGATGTCATGTGGAAGAGAAAACTCTGTTCATTCATGCAGCTTTGATTCAAGAAATCTCTAACTTTTATCCACAAATGTGTTTTCTGTCTGTCAGCAATATCAGAAGTGCGCAATATCCATGCACACACACTGCTTGATAGGGACGTTGATCAAGGGTTTGTTTTGTGGATGCAGTTAGTTTCACACTGAGCTTAATCTGATGCAAACTCTGTAAATTTACTTCTTGAATACTTATAGTTGTGAAAAGCATTTTACATTAAGAGGTCTACAGAGATAGATACAGCATGAGGTTTAAGCACAAAATGAACATGTAATTGCCATCTGATTCTGTATGTTTCCATTTAAAGTAGGGAGTGAGGAAAAAAGAGTCTGTAGTTATAATGAGTTAATGTATATATGTTTTCTTTAACTGTACCTGTTTTTTTATGCCTGCAGTCTCAAGGCTGCTTGGTACCCAAATCGGTGCAAGTTTGGGTGACGTTATCAGAAGGGAAAAGCTTTGGGGCTGCTATTGCCATGTCTGCTGCAAATAAACAGCTCTCAAATCCATTTTACACTAAACAACAAAAGCCCGTGGCACCTGTTTCCTAGTCCAAGAATAAACTGCTCAATGTGTTTGCAGTGAGATATATAGTAATTAAGCAGCTTCATTATAAAAAGTCGAAAACTGAAAACAAACAAACCAAGACAAGTATGACTCGGCTCTTGTGCCTTTCATCTCTATCCACACAGTCCTCATCCATATGTCTTTCTAACCTTCAGATAGGAACATTTGTAGAAGAATATCCTCACAAGTATGAAAGCAGTGTGACTTAACTTTCGAATACGAGTTCTCCAAACAGTGGAGGGAAGTGAGAGGTTCTGAAACCAATACAGTCAATATCTTCTCATTTTCATGATTATTTTTTTGGGGGGGGGGGGGGGGGGGTTCATGCTGCCATCACCTTAGGTCATTTGTTTATCTGATGGAGTCTGTTCACAGTAGTTCTCTCAAAAATTGCACTGCAACATTCTCATGCTTAATGAAAAGCAAAGAAGCTGCAGGGGCTTACCACCCATTTTTTATTTTATTTTTTTCCTCTCTTTTTTTTTTTTTTTTTTTTTTTCGATTTCCTAGTTTGGAAAAAATATTAGGGCTGTCAAAATCAATGATTGTGATTTATTATGTTTTAAGCTGTTAGTTTTGTTTTTAATTCAGTTAATGTTTTTAACGCATCTAATTTGACAATATACCTGTTTCATTATGTTCTGTGTCTTCTAAATACTGGTCAGAATCAGAAGAGTACCAGCGCAGTTTGACCGAAATATTCCTGCAATGAAGACAAAAGTCCATCTTAATGGATAATTTATATATAAATCAAATCAAAATGGGTCATTTGTATTGTTTGTATGGTGGACTTATTATCATATTATCAAAGCAGCATCAAAACAAGTGGAGGTGTACATGTATTATTAAAGGGATAGTTCACCCAAAAATGAAAATTCTATCATCATTTACTCACCCTCATGCCATCCCAGATGTGTATGATTTTCTTTCTTCTGCAGAACACAAACACATTTTTAAAAGAATATCTCACCTCTGTAGGTCCATACAATGCAATTGAATGGTGACTAGACATTTGAAGCTCCGAAAAAATCACATAAAAGCCACATAAAATAATCCATAAGTTTCCAGTGGATAAATCCATATCTTCAGAAGTGACATGATAAGTGTGGGTGAGAAACAGATCAACATTTATGTTTTTTTTTTTTTTTTTTTTTTTTTTAACTTTAAATCTTCACTTTCACATTCTTTCACATTTTGGAAGTGAAAGTGAAAGTGGAAAGTTATGGTAAAAAAAAAAAGGACTTAAATATTTATCTGTATCTGCACACCTATCATATCGCTCCTAAAGATATGGATTTAACCACTGGAGGCAGGAGGGTGAGTAAATGGACTATCCCTTTAAGTCCATAAAGTGTTTATTTGTATTTAAGTATTTGATGATTTGCATTGAGTTCAGTGTTTGCATTCCCCAAGCAGTTTTAGAAATGTAGCATCTGTGTTTTTGATCAAGTTAAACGAGTAAAGAATACTTTTGCATAAGAATAGGCTACCTCTTTTTGATAGAGGCACATATATTCCACTACAATTGTCATCCACTCAAATTGGAAGACCCAACACTTACACATATTGTTTTGTTTTGTTTTCTTTCCTGAAAAAGGACTAATTAACCAAAAAAAAAATATATATATATATATATATTATAGACTCATTGCAATTAATTATTTTAATCAACTGACATTCCTAATAATTAAAAAACACTTTTATTTGAGAAGCCAACAAAGATGCATATTTCATTCTGTTAGAACGGTGGTACCTAAATTACCTTTGAGCCTACCAAACACTTAAAAATTCAGTGAATGATAGTCCTCCCCTTGGAGGACAAAGTCATAGCAAGTTGTCCATTCTTTCCCCATGCTATTATGATTTGAAACACATCAGGAAAACTCCTCAGCTTCAGGCCTGGAATGTGGCGGATGGAAACGCGCAGGTTTCCAGGGGCTCAAAAGTAAACACAGAGCACACCTACAATCACCTTTCTCACATCGCAGGAGCCTTGCACTCTTAGCCTTTTAATGACATGGACATCTGCCAAAGTACTCACTCTACACATTCACACCCGCTGATTAATGACATCTGGGCTCGACTGGCGGAAGCAATCATTCCAAGGCGTGGCCCCACAAATCACGGAGCGGAGTGCTGCAGAGGAAGTGCGAGATGCTCCTCGGCTGACGACTGACGGAGAGCACTACAAATCTTTGGCACAAAGAAAATAGAAAGTGAGGAGGCTGACTTTTTATTACTTCCCTTAAATGTCAGCGGTAATCCTGCAGTGCAGGAAGGAGGCAGAGGAAATAGTGCCGGCTGATGAATTTATTGCAGCAATTCTTTGTGGTCTTCTAGACACACAATGTGAGTCACTACATGTCAAATGTCTGGGCTGGTAAACAAAAGATTTGAACACTGTAAGGGGCGATCTATGAGTTTTTACCTGTTCTAGACACACAAAGTGTATTAGGTGGTCATTAGGTTAATGTCAAAGGTGGCCCACAACCTCAAGCCCTCTATGTTGACTGTGTCAAAACGCCATTGAAAGGGTCAAAGTACAGCTTTTCCTTAGAAAACCAGAGGGATGCTTTTACAAAAGAGCCATACAGGAGTGTTCTAAAAAGCAAAGAATTTAATTCAACTGATCACAGCCTTTTTATCAACCCTTCTGGAACCAGCCTAAACTGGTTTGCTGGTTTTATCTGGTCTCCCAACCTGGTCTGCCTGGTCTGGTTAGCTGGTTTTAGAGGAGTTTTGGGCACTTGACAGGCTGAGAGAACATTTGGCCATCCAGCTAGACCACCTAAAGACCAGCTTGGCCAGGCTAGCTAGAACAACTATCCCTTCTCTAGAGTGGGGCATCAAACTCTTTGATGTTTAGCTGGAAATGTTACTGTTGCGAGACTGTGACGCATGGCTGAATCATAGTAGAATGTTGAAGGGGAATCGATAATTGGATCTGTATTTGTGACGATTTGACATGGCTCCAGTATTTAGATGGAGTTTGTTTAGACTTGTGTTGAAGATGTGCTGTTCTGTGTGCCTTGTATTCTAAGACACAGCAGCTGTCGAAAGTCACTCAAGCAGTAGCTTCCATTCTTGACGATTCCAGTTGGATGTGGCCCAAAATCTTTCAGTGCTAGAACAGAGCAGAATCTCACTCCGTGTGGTATCGCAGAATGCCAGGAAAACCCTTGACTGAGAACATTAACACCCATATGTTCAGTGATGCCATTAGTCATTCCCTCAATTCGTCTCTCTCATTAGTGGAATGTTTTTGAAGCTATGAGGGAATAGAGGTTTACTCTGGTCAATATTTGTGAAGGCAGTGAGGTTTAGAATGTGTTTGTGGTACTTCCAGCCAAATTGAAAGCAATGAAGTGACTGTTTCATTTACATAATGAGAGACGTGTTCACATCAACTATCAGAATGGGGAACAAATGTGATCTCAGTGATTTCAAACGTGGCATGATTGTTGGTGCTAGATGGGCTGGTTTGAGTATTTCTGTAACTGCTAATCTCCTGGGATTTTCACGTAGAACAGTCTCTAAAGTTTACTTAGAATAGTGTCAAAAACAAACAACATCCAGTCAGGGGAAATGCCTTGTTGATGAGAGAGGTCAATGGAGAATGACCAGACTGGTTCGAGCTGACAGAAAGGCTACAGTAACTCAGGTAACACTCTGTACAATTGTATTGAGTAAAATATCATCTCAGACTGCACAACACGTCAAATATTGAGGTGAATGGGCTACAACAGCAGAAGACCACATCGGCCACTTTATTAGCACCATAGTGTTCATAATAAAGTGCTCAGTGAGTGTATTTACCATTTCCTAACCCTATGCAATGTGATAAATCTAAAACGCAAGGTGATAAAATGCAAAGCAATAATAGCTATATCTCTCCATGTAAATCTTGAGTTTTTGTCATAACCAGCCACAACAGTAATAGGACATTTTGTTGGTCGCTTGGTTTCTATTTCTGCGACTTTGGACAGTGTACCCTTGCCCACACTAAAATCACATTGTTTCAAAAGGTTTTGTGCTGCGTCTTTCAGTATTTTTGCATTAATGGACCATTTTCACTGTCTGTGATAATACATTTTGCACTATTTAGCAGCATAAATCACAAACTTTTTATATTTTAAATTTTTTATTATTTTGTGTAAATTTATAACGTTATTATTTGTGTTATAATACCTTTCCATTCATTACAAAGAAACCAGCCAACACTGCTGCGATGGGGTTGGAAATACAGCTGTGGAAGGAGTAAATTGTAAATTGTAACAGTAAATTGGCATCTTTCTCTCTTATGACATTCATAATCGACTGGTTGATTTGTACTCTTTTGGAAAGTCATGGAAATGTAACGCTTTTTAGCAAATTGGAATGCAACCATAATATTTGCGGTGGTCTTCCATTCACTGCTATAGAAGTTTACCTCGCTATAGTTTACTTCAATTTTCTAAATCCGGAAATGTGCAAAGGGTCCATTGACGAATAACAAATTACATCATGTCGTGCCTGGTAAGAATACAACTCATTAATTGTAAATGTGTAATTACAAAGTAGATGCTTGTCTGAACACCTCTCTTAGGTGGCCTTGTTTAATTTCTAGCTCTTAATTTCTTGCATGTATTTCTGTGAACACATATTAAAGTGAGAATTGCTGTTCCTCTGCGCTACAATCTTGTTATTTTGCCTCTTCCCTTTCCTCTCTCTGGGGATAGAGGTCCTCTTTAAATCTCTGCATGGAAGCCTGTTTGCAAAAAAACACCTTTTCTGAATGACACAGGCGATTTCACATTTGCCCGGTTCGGATATTTTCTGTCAAATTCAATGATAGACCAATTTTCTGTATTGACTCATCTCATTCAACAATCTATTACTCCACTTAGGAAGATCTGAAGTGTTTCCTGTTTTCTTAGCTTTCATAGCTTGTCATCACATATTGTCAAATGATGAAGACTGACTTAAGAGAATTTGCATCAAGGATTGCAGGGGCTTTGTGCTATCTTCTAGTGTTGGGTTCGAGTCCACCTTAGTCGAGTCCGAGTCAAGTCCGAGTCTTTAAACAATCGAGACCGAGTCCGAGTCCAAAAGGGGCCGAGTCAGACTCAAGACGGAGTCCATAACAGGTAGAGTCCGAGTCGAGTCAAATCTGAATTAAAATTGTAACTGTAAACTCAACATCAATATTTTAAGCTTATTTTAAACTTCACGACTAAGGAAAACAATTTGTCAATATAAATGTAACAAAAACACCTCTGTTGCATTTCATATATACATTTTATGATTAGTATCCTGCTGAACAGACTTCAAAGTGGTTTCAGAATGAAAGCATATGCTTTAAATGTATCAAGACAAAACTGTCCTTCAACACAATTCTTATTGTGTTCTGTTGACATTAAAAATTTTTTTTTGCTTTTTCCCCTCCACTCAAACATACATCAAAGAAAGTGAAAGCTGCATTAGTCATTACAACCAAGGTTATTATGTTTCAAATTTAAATTTATTTTTTATTTCTACTTCATTTTCAATTTGTCAATTAAATTAAAATTTGTTTTATAAAAATAATCCCTATCTAAAGAAATAATTGTCTATAATGAGATTTATGTCTGAATCTTTTTTATCTATCTGCCAACTGATTTGGGAAAAATATAGTACATACAAATGAGTCAACACAGTAGTAATTAGCACTTATTGAGAAGTTACATCTCACAATTTGACTGCAAATGCTACATCCAAAAACACTGGAAAAGCCCACTGATAATATTAGGGCCATGTCATCATGGACATGATTTTCTAGTTAATTTGCAGGAAACCGCACAATGCAGGGCAGTTCTACGTGCTGCTCGTGCACCCAAATCCCTGATGTGTCCGTGTGCATCTCACAGCAGCTGCCGCAGAAGATACAAAAATGAATAATATTAATTGATATTTGCTTGAGCGGCAGCGGCGCTGGTCTGCAATCAGTCTGAAATCTTTAAATACCAAAGAAAATTTCACTGAGCTCTTCTTTAACTGCAAAAAACATGGAGAATAATAATTTTGAGTCATAAATTTAACAAAATTGTCCTTCAAAAATGTCAGAGATGTAGGCTAAAAAAAGATGTGCATAAGTTATCTGGTGGTTTACAATACAAATTTTATAAAATAAAATAAACATTTAAAATAAAAACATAACCAACTAAATTAATCTCGTAACATGAAGTTTAGCTTCATACACAAAATAGTCAATCAATAATAAATAGGTGCTGTTTATCTGTTTATAGTTGCTGTCTGTTAGCAGTAGCAGGCAATTTTCCCTGACTATTTAAAAATGACACAGTTAATTCATCCAGTTCTTATGGACCAGTTCAAGCTGACAACACTGCGAGAGACTACAGAAGCCTACATGTGTAGATACATTATGCTAAAAAGACTTAATATCCAATATTAATACTATTTTTATGTATTTTTATTTCGATATGCTGTTTATATTAAACTGTGAGAGACATGGTGTGGGTCAATTGACTCAATGAAGTTCTTGATTTTAAGTTTTTAACCACGATGAAACCGCAATGCGAGCACCGTTTTGGCTGAACAAATGTCACACGCAGTTTTACCAGATCTGTCGCTCACTCAACGTTGTGTCGATGTAGTGACACTAGGTGTCACTCTTGGGAGCCCTAAACACCTCTGATCTTTGAAAAAAGGCCAATGGGAATTGGCGAGTGGAATTTGCATGCCACTCCCTTGGACATACGGGTTTAAAAGGAGCTGGTATGCAACCACTCATTCTGATTTTCTCTTCGGAGCCGAGCGGTTCTATTCATTGAAGCTGAATTCATCCATGAGTTCATTCACCTCATCTGCTGGATTTTATGGCGCATTTCAGCGGCTTCTCCCCTTCTGCACCCGTGGAGTGCAGAGAACATCCCTGGGCGCTTCGGCAGAATAACAAAAAATGTATATTCTAAAAAGAATATATTTTCATTCTAAAAGAGTGGCACACACGGAATGTCTTTTTAAAGATGCCTTTCCGTTTGTGTGTTATTCCTGGTTGCGGTCGTTATCTCTCCGCTTCTGATGGCCACGATTGCTGTCTTACGTGTCTGGGCACTGCCCACGCGGAGATATCGTTCATGGATGGGTCTTGTCCTCATTGCAAGAACATGACCATGGCAACATTGCGGTCACGGCTTGCATTCGTAAGAAAGCAAGCCACCCCAGCGGCTCCCCGCCTCGGTCCTTCTACCTACGGGTATGAGGCCGTGCCGGTTAGCACTGGGGGCTATTTGGGGACCTCAATGGGAGCACCTCCGCCGGGTTAACCCCCACGGACCTCCCATTCCCCAGCACGCTCGCTTGCCCCGGTCGGACTCTCGGATGAGACCGCCGGCTCGTCTCACGGCAAGTTCGACCTCTTATTCAGAGCCTGGGAAGACGATGAGTTATCGAGCGCAGCATCGGAGAACGGACTTGTCCACTCTGACGCGGATGCCTCAGCTGGGCTCCCTCCTTCGGGTGTGGTCGCCCAGTCTCAGGCTGACACGGAGATGACGGACATGCTTTCCCGAGCAGCCACGAGCGTCGGGCTAGAGTGGAACCCTCCACTCTCCCCTGAACCCTTGCGGCTCGATGATTGTTCCTGGGCCCAGAGTGCCACTTACGGCCATGCCCCGCCCCGGTCCCTTTCTTCCCGGAAGTGCATGAGGAGCTGACAAGATCGTGGGGGGCACCTTTTACTGCCCGATCTCGATCTTTCAGCTCCCCTGCTCTCACTACCCTTGATGGTAGGGCGGCCAAGGGGTATTCAGTGATCCCCCAGGTGGATAAGGCACTTGCGGTGCACTTGTGCCTGCAGAGCGCCGCCACCTGGTGTGGGTGCCCGAAGCTCTCGTCCAGGGCCTGTAGGTTTACGTCATCCCTGACTGCTAAGGCCTATGGTGCCGCTGGACAAGCTGCCTCCGCCCTGCATGCCATGGCTCTCCTGCAAGTTCACCAAGCCAAGGTGCTAAAAGAGCTGCACGAGGTAGTTCTGACCCGGGATTGATGCAGGAACTGCGCTCGGTGACCGACCTCGCTCTCCGGGCGACAAAGGTCACGGCACGGGCTCTCGGGCAGGCGATGTCCACCCTGGTGGTCTAGGAGCGCCAACTTTGGCTCAACCTGGTCGAGATGAGAGAGGCCGACAAGGCACGGTTCCTTGATGCCCCCATTTCCCAGGTTGGCCTATTCGGTGACACCGTCGAGGACTTTGCCCAGCAGTTCTCGGTGGTGAAGAAGCAGACAGAGGCCATTAAGAGGAGAATTTTTTGTTTCATTTTTTGCTGCATGCCCAAGAGGCTGTGCTACCCAAAACTTCAACAAAAGAGTGGTTTCCTTGTTCTCTGGGTCACATGTCAGGTGTGCACGGCCATCATCACGACCGCCATCCACTGTCCCATTTTCGCAGGTTTGGCGCTCCAGCGGCGGACCCCCCACCCCTGCGCACCCAGCTGTGGCACAAACACGCCCACACCGGGCATCCGCATACTCAACTACCTCATCCGCATACTCAACTACCTCGATGACTGGCTGATCCTAGCTCACTCTCGAGAGTTACTGTGCGCACACAGGGACCTGGTGCTCAGGCACCTCAGCCATCTAGGGCTTCGGGTCAACTGGGAAAAGAGCAAGCTCTCCCCGGTTCAGAGCATCTCTTTTCTCGGCTTGGAGTTGGACTCAGTCTCGATGACGGCGTGCCTCACAAATGAGCGCACACAGTCGGTGCTGAACTGTCTGAAGGCATTCATACAGAAGACAGCGGTTCCACTGAAACATTTTCAGAGGCTCCTGGGGCATATGGCATCCTCTGCAGTTGCCACACCGCTCGGGTTGATGCATATGAGACCGCTTCAGCACTGGCTTCAGACTCGAGTCCCGAGATGGGCATGGCACCGCGGGACACATTGCGTGGACATCATGCCGATCTGTCGCTGCCTCTTCAGCCCTTGGAACGACCTAGCATTTCTACAGGCAGGGGTTCCCCTAGAGCAGGTCTCCAGGCACATTGTGGTTATGACAGACACCTCCAAGACGGGCTGGGGCACTGTATGCAACTGGCCCGCGGCTGCGTTGGCACATCAACTGCCTCGAGTTGTTGGCAGTACTGCTCACCCTGCAGGTTCCGGCCATTGATCCAGGGCAAGCACGTGTTGGTCCGGACGGACAACACGGCGACGGTTGCGTATATCAACCGCCAAGGTGGTCTATGCTCCTGAGCCCCTGGAGTCAGCTGAGCTAAAGGCACTCTCTTTGAAGACTGCCCTCCTGACTGCGCTCACTTCCATCAAGAGGGTAGGGGACCTGCAGGCGTTCTCTGTCAGCGAAACGTGCCTGGAGTTCGGTCCGGGCTACTCTCACGTGATCCTGAGACCCCGACCGGGCTAAGTGCCCAAGGTTCCCACGACCCCATTTAGCGATCAGGTGGTGAACCCGCAAACGCTGCCCCAGGAGGAGGCAGACCCAGCTTTGGCATTGCTGTGTCCGGTGCGTGCTTAACACATCTATTTGGATCGCACGCAGAACTTTAGAAGCTCCGAGCAGCTCTTTGTCTGCTTTGGTGGACAGTGGAAAGGAAGCGCTGTCTCCAAACAGAGGATCGCCCACTGGGTCATTGATACCATCGTGGCATACCACGCTCAGGACGTGCCGCCCCCCGTGGTGCTACGAGCCCACTCTACTAGGAGTGTAGCGGCCTCCTGGGCCCTGACTTTCATTTCTCATTTGTTCTTTGAAGGAATGTGTGCTTTGAGAGTTGGTGGGGCAAATTATGTTCAGCGGGATCCAAAAGTCTGAGACCACATTGAAAATCTTAGATTTTTTTTTTTTACATTTTTATTATTATTTAAACTTGAAAATAAAAACATTTGGAAAATCCCAATTTTTATCATGTATAATGTATGACTTTTGAAATATTTAAGATTCTGCACAGTGCATATTGACCATGTTTCATTGAAGCACACAAGGCGCTCTTTGGAACATGTAGGGATTTGACCCTTTAAGCTCGGATGGGCCACCGGTGGGCCCGCGAAATATTATTTTTTTTTTTTTGTCAAAATATTAATAACTACAGTCTTGACCAATACAAAATAAGTATCGTTTGAAAGCTTAGAAGCTCTACTTTCCAATGCATGCAGGCTTTATGACCAATACTAAGCAAATGCTTTGAAATTGACAGACAAATCAGAAGTGTTCCATTTTGATAATTAATTTTCTTTTTAAATTGCAATGTACATATTATTGAAATCAGCAAAAACATCAAACTGATCAAATAGCCACATGTCATATGTTGTTGGAAAGCTCTCAAAGGGTAGAATACAACCAGCCTATCTGTTTTACTCACAGACAAAAATATAGTACATAATAGCTAAGTATATGTCTTTGACATTTACGTTGGTGTTGCTTATATGCTGCGTTTTCAGGAAAAATAAACAGAACATAAAATATTACATGCCATTACTTAGATGAGGTGATTATCTTTCAAACGAGCCCACACACAAGGTAATCGGGTGCATAGATCATTAGATAATCCACACGAAGCACAATGTTACAGATGGCCACCAGGAGATGGCACCAAGTAAATGGCACAGACTCGATGCAGACTCAGCCAAAAGGCACTCATTCTGTGAAATCTTATTACTAAAATGATCTTTCCATGGTATACATACCTTTAGTCATTGTTGTGTTTGCATGTGTAATTATTTGTAATGTAAACTTACGTTTTATTTGTTTGGAGAGGCTTTTGGACACATGGTTTTTGGACTATGATAAATTATTTTTGTAATGCTATAACTTTTGATTTCTTTGTTGTATCAACACAAACATTTTCTCAGATCAGTTGACATGATTGGGAACAAAACAAAAGCAGTTTTTTTGGAGCCGCCTTATTTACACCCTGAGATACGTATATAATGTCAAATAAGAAAAATATGAAAAATAGTCAAATTTTTGCCATTTTTATTTCCAGCAGTTTCTTAGGCTGAGAGTCTTAGAATGTATAATAATCTATACCATTAAAAAATGTGAAAAGTTTTCTTTACAATTATACCAAACAATTGACCCTCCTTGTTTTTTTTTGTTTGTTTGTTTGTTTCTTTTAAGCTTTTAATTTTGGGTATGCCACTGAAACAGGAAATTTTTAAAAACACCTTAAGAGTTTAAAGGGTTAAAGGGTTTTGGGCACTAGAACTCCAGTTTGGCCAGTATGTGAGAACAGCTAGACCAGCTTAAAGCAGCAAACCATTTTAGGCTGAATTAAGCCTCTCCATGGTAGTTGGTAGAATGCATTTCATAACTTTGCTTTTGCAGATCAGGACCATTTATCATTATGTCAATATGCAAAGCGAAGGCCTTTTGCCGTGGCTAATGAATACAGCAGAGGTGAGTCTGAGCTTATGGTTCCCTCGAGAGAAACCAGATCTACAATTAAAGCCCTATCGACCTTGTCTCTGCGTCTCCTCCATCAAGACATGCTTTGACTGGCCCTGCATGCACGGGAGCCATCGTATTTTATGGCCTGTTGCCAGGCAACGGAAGAGAGGAAATGGGCTCCTAGACCCAATAGGTCACTCTTGAAGAGGAGGCCATCCAAAGCAAGCATCTATCTGCCTGATAATGGACCTATCTCCTCATCCCCGATAGCTGAGCAAAGAAAGAGAAATTACACGGCAGCTCACGTTTAAATTATTGGTTTGTATGTGTGGGTGCATATATATCACAATTTCAATTTGTATGGTAGTGTGTCTTTCCATATCTTACGTTTACAAACTCAACAGTCATGCATCGAATGGTAAGATGTGTTTAGGGAAGTGTCGATGGCTTGTAAATTTCTCAATTTATTCTGAGCCACTGAGCAGTACTTTGAATTTATAGTAGTGATGGAATCGTCTTTTTAGTGGCAGTTCTCCAAAAGCCCAACAAAGCTATTATGTCTTGCTTTTCCCAAGTCAGCACTATCGTGGCTAAAGTTTGCCTTTAAACCACTTTTAAATCAATATCAACGTGATATAAAAAATTTAAATAATAAATCCTAGTGATACAATAATTTATACCCAAACTTTACCAGGAATTACATTTTTCAGCTTTTCAGTTCGGCTCCTGTGATCTGACACACAAAGAAAATTATTAGCTTAAATTTTTTTGTCAGTTCAGACAAAATGCTTTAGAAAAATAAAATGCTTGTATTAGGCTTAATTGTATTTTTGTACTACAAGAGG
Source organism: Myxocyprinus asiaticus (assembly GCF_019703515.2). Lineage (NCBI taxonomy): Eukaryota > Metazoa > Chordata > Actinopteri > Cypriniformes > Catostomidae > Myxocyprinus > Myxocyprinus asiaticus. The sequence continues at coordinate 18,907,712 of NC_059381.1, read as the reverse complement.
AGGGAATGGTCTGAGTTCAAGTACTCTCAACTGCAATTAAAGCACACTAGATATTGTTACCAAATGTGGAGAGCTGACAATTGCTGTCATCAGTGACCCAGTCAGAAATGCTAACTCACAGAGCTTAATGACTAAAAGTTAACGTAACTCACTCACTGTGTCACACACATCATTTAGCAACAATTAGCATCACTGTTAGAGGGCTAGACCATAAAAAGAAGAACTTTTTTTGTCTCTTAGTCTATTTACCTCTCTGGGAAATATTGGATTTAGTAATGTGGAAGCATACGAGGGAAGGTTGTTAGAAACGAGCATGGAGGCATTTTTCACATTGGCCTATTGCATTTTGATCCTCAATTTCCTGTCAAGATAGGGCAGTGACATTAGACGTCTTTTGCAAAGGTCCTCACTTGAACCACTTATCAGAATCAGTGCAAGCAAATAAAAACAAAATAATATTGATGCTTATTTTATGGATGGGTCACAATGATCCACTAATCCACTAGTCGTCCAACAACCGACTAGTGGATAAGTGAGTTTGTCTACATTTTTAGTTTGATATTTTTTAAGTTTGTTTAGTGGTGATACTTTAATCAGCGCACTGACAGAGTGATGAGCTTTAGCTGCTAGGTGCGTTCACAACAAATGCATTTTTGTGTCTGTCTGCAATGTTTTTCAATTGATTTTCTATGTAAACTTGCGCTAGACAAACGTCTTGGACCGTTATACCATATCTCCCTGCTTTTTAGTGTCTTGAGCAGTTTTTAGACACTGTGTATTAAAAAAAAAAAAAAAAAAAAAAAAATCTACTTTTAAAATGCGTCTGGAGACACCAATGTTATGATCAATTTGTTGCGCTGTGTCTGTGATTTTTTAGCGCAAGAACGCGTTCGGTCTGAATTGCCCCAGTTTGCATCTTAAAATTCATAAAGATATGCCGCTACAGCCATACACATTCAGATAGATGTCTTTGGCCATTGTGTTTGTCTTGTGCATTTTTGGGGCATTCAATTAAAAAAAATTTTTTTTTTCGTCTTTTAAAGTTTTCATCTTTTAAAGAGCTTTTAAGAACTTTTAAAAACATTGTAACAGGGTTTAAAATGGGCAAGGAGGAGGTGGGAACCAGCTGAACAATCAAAGTAATATTTAATGAAACAAAGACACAAACACAAATACATACACGGCAGCTGCGTGTGGCTCTCCCTCTCTCTCGAACTGCTGCATCTGGCTCGGCCTTATCCCTCTCCGGCTGATTAGCCTGATTGGGGGCCGGCCATGCGCACTCACAACCCAGCCCTGCCCTCCTCAATGTCACAAATGTGTCTTGAGACATCAACATTCTGTTACATCCAAGGAGTTCTATAATACATGGTTCCATTACATTACACTCTTTCAAGCTGTTTTGAATGCAAGAAAGCAGTTTATTTTATACAAACCGACACCCCCTAAGAAACGTGTCTGATCAGGGTCAGGTAAACCTGAATTAGTTGACTGGTTATCCAGGCAACCCATCGACTAGTTGATTTTGAAAATATGTACTTTTGCAAAACCCTAACTCAGTGCTTACCTACGTACATTAAATGTACATTTAGTAATTTTTTCCTCATTAAAAATGGTTTACTCCTAAAGAAATTAATTGTAATTTTCAAACATACTGTATATATAAAATCATGAGCTATCACATTAAATGAATAATCCAGTCATATCAGTAAACTTACAAAAGCTGTTTTATTCTACATGGAAAGGTGTTGAGATCACATGACCAGTCAAATTCTATTTGCTTAATTTCAGTAACTAGCCTGTTATTGGACACTTTCAATCTTGAATTTAATTTATCATGGCTGACTGTGAATAGTGAATTTCTACAATGGCATCTATGTCTGAAAACTATTGATTTTCAATGATGCTGCATCCATGCCACTAGGTGTCACTGCAAATTCTAGATGACACAAGCAAAAAGTTACCGAATGCACCTTTAAATTATGAAAATATCCCATTAAGATTCGTTTTGTCATTTATTCAAAATTAAGAACGATTAGTCCCAGTTCTTGTATAGAAGCATTATGTTATTTGCAAGTAAGCAGAACACACAATGCAGGGTTGCAGTATCTTGTGAATAAGATGCAGTGTAGCCAATGCAGTCAGATTGCAGAAAGGAAAAGTTACGTTCGTTCACTGGGGACGTTACAGCATAACACATAAATCTTATCAGACAAGTCCATAACCCAAAAAGTGTCACCATTGCTGAAGTTGATCAATGCTAGGCTTTATATATTGCAGTGAAATGGTTTGACTATGCACAGAGCTTCATGTGTAGTTCTGCTGTGAAAGGGAGCATTCCATATTGAGGCTGTCTTAGGGGGTGGGTGTGGGGGCTGCTTTTGTGTACCTCATTAGTTAATTAGAATGCAGGCACACTGGCTCTATTGTCCAAGCCACCCTGAGGGACAGACAGTGAGAGAGAATAAGAGTGCACTTTACAGTTCTGTTTTGATAAGTGCACCTCTGAGCTCTGAGAACTCAGTGACCACAAAGACTAAATCATAAATTCATCGTACTATTAAAAGGGATAGTTCACCCAAAATTGACAATTCTCATCAATTTACTCACCCTCATGGTGTTCCAAACTTGAATGAATTTCACCCTTATAACACGAAGGAGACGTTAAGCAAAATGTTAGCCTTAGTAATCATTTGCTTTCAATGCATTTGTTTTTCCCCATGCAATGAAAGTGAATGGTGACTGAGGCTGTCCGTTCCTGACATTCTGCCTAACATTTATTTTTGTGTTCCACAGAAGAAATAAAAGTTATACAGGTTTGGAACCGCATTTTTGAGTGTGCACCATGAGGACCCTTTAAGTCACCCTTGTGTTTATCTACAGCCAACTTACTAGGGTACTGGGCTGGAGTTTTTGAGATTTGAGAGATTTTGATGTCATGGACAGGGCCGCATTAATGAACAGGCAAATCATCGTTCAAGTCCAGGGGCCCTGTACCCGTGGCAACTTAATGTGTCCCTGGACATAGAGTGCACGTACTTGATACTAGTAGGCCTTCTATTTTTTATTTCTAACACCAACACAAGACCTCATCCATCCCTATAAGGCAAATACTTTTTGTATTTTTTGGCTCACTTACACTAACCATTACCTACCATTCACAATTTCAAAACACCCTTGCACTATGGCACAACCAGGGTTTTTTCTTGGGTTCAAAAATGGTCTTCAGTGGTGGCTGAGGTACCAAGATCACCCACAAGCTCAAAGTTGGTTGGTTACATTATTACAATTAATTACTAATTAACAGAATTACTAAACTGCATTTCATGGAAATCTGGAACTTTTTGAAATTTACAATTGTTTTACTTCAAAATACTATGTGAAATCAGATTAAATTAACTTAATTTAAATAAGACCTTATTTTTATAGGGCTAGTTATAATATTCTGATGGTATACTTACAGCATGAGTGGGCCACTTTACTTTGCTGGGACTGTGTTTCCAGAAAAAAAAAAAAAAAAGAATTGTGTCCTTTCGAAATATTTTTTTCCTTTCATCAGGCTCTTAATAATTTATAGTAAGTCATATCTTGAAATATCTAAAGGTAAACAGGGCCAGTTTGTTAGAACAGGAGGAAAAAAATAAACTAGTATTTGTTGTGGAAAAAACTAATCACCTTAACACAAATTACTTATAATAAAATAATATAAAAATGAAGTTAAACTGATTCCTCCTAATAGGTTTAATATGAAACTATAACTTTTCTGTCACTGTCTTTCTACAGAATAAACATTTTAGTAAGGGTGATGATGTGCATTTTAAAAAGCTTTATAATTGATGCTGATCCATGGAGTTGTCTCCTTTACCTTATCAGTGCTGTATATAATGTTGGGGCTTGAGAGAATTTACTTCTTCCCCAGCGATTTAAGTTACATGATTTTCTGTAGAATTCATATTAAGTGCATTCATTTTGTTGCGTCCGCGTGCCGAGATATCGAATGCATGTTGAATCGTGCGCTCTGCGTTACCCCAGAGCTCTGGTTATCCTGTCTGTGGGGCACGCTGATGTGCGTTACAGTGGTAAATTTGCTTCGGTGGCCCAAATGTTCAAGTCTCGTGCTGATGAAAAAATTTTAATTGAAGATTTGTTACTATGGTTTATTTTTTTTATATTGAATTACGTTTTCTTGTTATTTGACAGAACCTGAAAGCATATGTCTCATGCCAGATGTGTGAGAGTTGGCAACCCTGGTTCTCTGTCCAAGTTTTATTATGAGAACTGAGGGGAACAATTTGAGTGTGATTTACATGTATAATGTAAATTTTACAATATTCAAATTGGCCTGCTAAATTAACAAAGCTTTTCTTGTTCTGTTGAATCATGTGTCTGTCAAAATATTTAAAGAGTTAGACTTTGTCAGGAAGACTCTTAATTGCATTTTTAGAATTCTAGCATGATCAATTTTTCAACAATATTTATTTAAATCATTAATGGTGTGCATTTTCTAGGTCAGCTGGTGCCTCAGGCAGATTGTCAGTAAAAGAATAATGTTCAAAGCTGGAAAGGCTTTAAAAATGACCTGCTGCTCCTCAGCTTGTGTCAGATGTGTGTTTTCACCCAGAGGCACCCTTTACACGTTTTTTATCTGTTCTCAACACTTTCCGCCTCTGTAAACCCTGCTCTGTTCTCACCCTGTGTTAAGTGCAGCCTGCTCTATAGCCTCTGTAAACCTAGTTGCTCATACCTTGTGAAAACAAACCACTGTAAACTCAGTCCTGCTCTCAACCTCTGTAAAACCAAACTCTGTAAACGGGTGTTTATATTTAGACTTATCCCTAAATAAAGGCAGAAATGTGAAGCCTTTAATTTTATGAAAGCAATTACATTCATTCTTAGGTTAAAACTCATGTATTATTTGAGCTGTAAAATTGTTTATATCAATGTTTTAGGGTTTATGGTGTTACGTCGTAATGGCAACAAAGTTATGACATGACTTTACACAGAAAAAGTGATTTTATCACACTAAAATCATGTTAACAGGCATATTGTATATGTCTTGTGGCTATACTTTTGAATCAGTGAGTATTTTAACGTTTACGGATTGGCTTCATTCACTTCCATTGTATGTGTCTCACTGTAATTCAAATTGTATTTTTTTTTTTAAGAAGAAAAGGAGGGAAAAAAATCTTAGAAAAGTCTAAATTAATTGTTGTGGTAATCAACGTTATTTCACAAATAATGTTAATTGAGCTTAACTTGAATCCGGAATATTCCTTTAAATAATATTTTTCACACTTTTTGCATAATTTGGCAAAAGATTAGCTATGACGCCCACAAGGAATATTTATCTTGATAAATCTTGTCTAATTTCCTCTCAAACATTAACTTCAATGACCTTTGTCGATTTGGTAAATAAGTACACCAAAAAAAAAAATAATAAACAAAAACATTTTTTTTTTTTTTTTTAATTAGGGGGAAATTTGTTTGGTGTGGTGGAAATGTAATTTTTGAAAAATTGATAGAAATCATTTTCACACAAAAAATACTGAAATAGTTTGTTTATTTTGGTATTTGTTTATTATTAAACATGTAATCATTTACATTTTTATAAAGGATGTTCATAGTTAATTACTGAAAATATGGATCTGGGACAAGGCTAAAACAATACAATCTATACATAAAAGGCATTTGAAAGTGCCAAAAATAAATGATGAAGGTCTGGAAAAATGTTTCTAAGTCAGTGACCTTTATATGGCAAAAAGAAAAAAGTTCAGAAACACTCGAACTCTGTAAACCCTGGCCTACTTTTACAGTCTGTAAAACTCACCCTGCTCTCAGCCTCTATGAATGCCAAACTCTTACAAGTCATAAACACCTCTTGAAATATTTAGTGTTTGTGTGGCTTTGACAGTTTTTCCTCTCAAAGTATTGAATTGTGCAGAATAGTTTGCCTTTATCCATAAGAATGACTTAGATGGACAATCTCAGGCCAAGGTTTTTTTAGGGTATTTTCCATGTTTTCAAACAATAGATAAAGGTTGTAAAACTGCAGCCATGTGCGTCAGCAATGAGCACAGATATCGTGCTGGAATGTTTGAGTTTGACATGGCCAGTCTGACAAAGGAGAAGGGCATCAGTATGGTGTCTGCCCACATCAAAGAGAATTCAGTGAAGCAGGGAGCTGTTTGATTAGCTCAACATCGATAAGGCTTAAGATTTTAGCTCGCTTAAGACAGCTGACAACGAAACAGGATTTCTTGTCTCTTCCTAAGTGTTTTACCACTCTGCTGATGTCCGAGGTTGAAATGATTCTGCCTACTGAATATTTTTAAGCAGGCTAAGATTTTATAGAAAAGTGCAATTCTCCCAATTGTAATGGTTTTCAATTGTAGTTCCTTTAATTGTGTGTATTTAATGCCTCTGAATTTCTGCCTTAATGCTCTCCAATGAAGTTGCACAACTACTACCATGTTCTGCTTATTAAGGGCTATTCACACCAAGTCAGAGTTGAAAATATGATGATTTCTATTTTAGGGCTGTTGAAGGAATATTCCGGGTTCAATAAAAGTTAAGCTCAATCGACAGCATCTGTGTCATAATGTTATTAACCACAAAATTAATTTTGACTTTTAAAAAAAGTACAAATCTGGGTTACTGTGAGGCACTTTCAATGGAAGTGATTGGGACCAATCTGTAAACATTAAAATACTCAAAGTATAGCCACAATCATGACTTAACATGATTTTAGTGTGATAATATAGCTTACTAACCTTTTCTGTGTAAAGTTTTATCCAAATTTAGAACTTCATTGCCATGACATGACGTAGTAAACCCCAAAACCCTAATGACCGTACATTTTTTTAAACAACTTTACAGCTCAAATAATACACAAGTTTTACAGAAGAATTAATGTAAGTGTAAAATTATAAGCTTCACATTTCTGCCTTTAAACCCTCCAAAAATTGGCCCCATTCACTTCTATTGTAAGGGCCTCACTGTAACCTCGATTTTAGTTTTTTTAAAGAAGGGATGAGTTGAAATAATTTTTCAAATTTTTTATTTTGCTGAAACTTTTTATTTTTTTCCTTCTCCAAGTATTCATTTACCAAATGAAATATGCAACTTATTTTGCTACTAACCTGTAGCAGTCCATTGCTGGTCTTTTCTTTAAAGGTTTGTTGCCTATAACCCATTCATGGTTTTCATACATGTTGAGCTTCGATAATTAAATTCCACCATACAACGACTACAAACTAACAGATCAGAATGAAATGACAGGATACTGGATAAATCAAATTGAATGTGTTACCTGCTTCAAATAAATGTACTGTAGCAGCTTTAAACATTTATTTAAGCTCACATGTAAACATGTTAACTTTGGCAGCCTTAGTACTTCTACATATATCTGTAGAAATATTGTCAATGAATTTTCATTTGCATTTAAACATAACAAAATAATTGTCAAATAGTGATTAAAACATAGATTTAAAAAATATAGGGGTGATTTTGATCATATTGTTATATTAGATCTGTTCGATGCATGGGCTCATCAGATCTCCTTCTCCTCTCCCACATTCTGGAATGCTGTGCTTTAAGGGTGTAGCTGTTTCACTCAAAGAGCTTTGGCACTGACACCCTTTACTGCTCTGCTTCAACCCTCTCTGATTTGCAGTTCAAGTTGATCTGTGATGAAATGTCTGCTACAGACCTTCTTGTAGAGAGAAATGGTGAAATGCTGGCAACGTATGTTTACCAGTCATTGCTTTTTCAAATAGGCTTGGGCTCTGAAAGCTGTTAAAACCTAATATTCCATTGCATTTCGAAGACGCTGTACTGATATAATTTGAAAATATTCGGATGTTAAAATCTTCTTGTAAGATCTCATTTGCAGTGCCGGTTCAAGAACTTTCACAGCAGCTTTTAAACACACAGAACTATAAACAAGTGAGCAGCGATCTGGCGATAGGGTTTTATATCGATATCTGTGTCATGATGCAACAAAAATGAGATTTTTTATTTTAAGTGTATTGTTATTCAAAACTGTGAGCAATTGTAATCTTTTACTAACTTTTTCTCTTTCATCTGTATTGAACTTCGGTGCTTTATGCAATTATATTCTTAGCTCCATCTGAGTTTGAGTGTTCGTTGATCAAATGCTACAGTGAGTGATGGTCAGTCTCTTTTTTTCCCCCACAAAAAGTAATCATGTGAAAAATAGAACTAAAATAATGATTGATTCTTTGCATTAGATATTGTTCTAAAAGATCACAATACTTTAAAAATGAGCCAGTTTGAGCCAGTTATTTCATGTCATTAAGCCAAGTACAAGCACTTCATAGAATGTAGAATGTATGCATTTCTCCAAATTCGATCAGATTCGACTTGTATTGTCTCTTGTGTGTCGTGTATTGTGCAAAGCACCAGCATTGTTAGGGGAGGAGTTACATGATGCTTGACAGGCCTCATGACCCTCTGAGGGAATCCAATAGGAATGGGTTTACCCCACCAGACACAGATGCCCCCAGGCAGCCATGACAATAAAACTCAACTACCATTCTCCTCCTCTCACAGCACCAATCATAAAGAATAAATCTCATATCTGTTTCCCTGGCTCATCGTTAAGAGACCCGAGCAAGGCTGGAGGGAGCAGTAGACTACAGAATGTAAGCTACAAATGCTTTCTTATAGTGGTGGTCTAACCTCGACCAGCGAACCTGAGGAGGGTTTGGTATTTTAGAAAGAGATATTTGTGTTCATGCCCCTTTGTGAGGTCCCTAATCTGCACTGTTCCTCCATAAAGGAAATAAAGATTGGCAGCCCACATAATTGCCTCTAGACTTTAATGAGAGTATTGTTGTATTATCCTTGAAAAATAAACAGCCATCTTAATTGAAATGAAAAGGATGAATCTTCTTGTGAAAGAGTGACTGTTTGTACATTAAAAAACAAGCAAGGGCACTGTTGTACTGAATTCCGGTCCTCTAATTTGATTGGACACTCGGCTGACTTTGTCCAACCAGGTAAGAGGATCAGAACTAACTCTAATATAGCTCTTTATATAACATTTTACAGTATTTTACACACATATGAGAAATATACCTACACTTGGCAGAGCATACTTTACAGGGGTCTGGATGAGATAGCAGAGTGCTCACGGTGGTTGGCCTGTTTCCCATACAGCATGTGTCTGGTCTGAACAGGTCGTAATTAGCTCGAGATAGACACAGCTGACAGACTGTAGTGTGAGACACCCCTCACTCCTCCACCACATGGCTTAGTCAGGATTACTGGACATACCATCACTCTGCCCCGGCACTCCTCTCTCTTCAATGGCGCTGAGGGACATGCAAAGACCACGGTCCACAGCGCAAACAAATTACACGCTCAGCTAAATGGCATGCTGGTTATTTATTTGCAGGAGAGACACTCTCAACGGGGTTTAAAAGGGTTTCAATTTTGAGAAACCGTTCTTGAATTCTCAATCCAGGCAGACATTTGTTCTGTTGCTTAAAGTGAAAGGTGTTATAGTTAGCTTCAAACTGAGACTATTTCTCTTGTACAAAGCCTGAAGTGCCTTGGAAGGCAGTATTATAAGGTGCTGCACGCTCCTGACATGAAGATTTTTCCAAAAGTTAGGCAACTTAATAATGCATTAAGTATTTGGGTATTTTATTCCCTGCAAATTTGTGTGATTTAGCAAATTAGAGTTAATTTTGACCCTTTAATAAAAAGGTTTTCGAGCGATGTGGGCAGGTGGGCTTCATTACATTTATCGATGGTTGGGAAGGTTAATGTTATTAAAATGAATTGTATTCCAAAATTCAACTACCTGCGACAGTCTCTCCCTATAGATGTCCCCCTCTCTTATTTCAAGCAATTTGATAGCATAGCGAAGTCCTTCATTTGGAATGGGAAACGTCCCGGATTACATTTTAGTAAGCTGCATAGGCCGACTGACAAAGGTGGGCTAGGTCTACCCAAGAATTTGTTTTATTATTATGCGTTCAGTCTCAGACATTTGGCTCATTGGTTGATTCCACCTGAGAGAGCCCCTCCCTGGTTTTGTATTGAACAGGAAGTTCTTGCCCCTATTTCGCCATTGCAAAGCCTTTCTGTCAAACTAACCACAGAAGTTAAATTACACCCTGTTATCTCGCATTTGCACTCGGTATGGAGAAAAGCGTCAAGAGTGTTTAATTCGGACATTTATTAAAATGTTGCCTCGAGCTTATGGCTGAAACCAAAATTATGTAAATAATTAAGTCACCTTTCTGCTGGTCAGAGTGGATTATGAGGGGGGTTACTACACTCGGTGACCTATATGAGAGCGGAGTGTTGAGATCTTTTGAAAATTTGGTTCAACATTTTAGGATTCCCAGATCTCAGTTCTTTAGGTATTTACAGCTGCGCCACCTGCTCTGTACTATTTTTGAGAGTAGCATACACCCCCCTAAAGCAGCACACACTCTGGGAGGGGTGATTACTGTTTTGGAAAAGGTCATGAGGCATCAGTGTATTTACTCCCTGCTAATTCAGAGTCTGGGGGACGGAGCTTTAACTGCTGTCAAGAGATTATGGGAGAAAGATTTAAACTTGGTATTGGAGGAGGGAGAGTGGGCTAGGATTCTAAAAAAACGTCAAGTCTGCATCTAGAGACGCAAGGGTGCACCTTATGTAATTCAAGATTTTACATCGATTCTATTGGACACCCTCTAGATTGTATAGGCTTGGTCTTAAAGACACACCCACCTGCTGGCGATGCCAGTCAGAGGATGGAAACATAACCCATATCTTTTGAGGGTGTGTTAAGATCCAGGAGTTTTGGTTGAAGGTTCAGAGTTGTGTGTGTGATGTATTGGGCACTCGGGTTTCATTTTGCCACAGACTCTGTAATTTGGGCGATGGGGCAGTCATCGATGTAGAGAATAGACACATTAAGAGTTGGGTCCTAACCAGTGTCATGATCGCCAGACAGATGGGGAGGGTGGCGGCCTTTGAAGAAGGGTCATTTAGAAGACTGGGGAAATTGAACTTGTTTGTGGGGAAATGGGGCAGATATCTGGCGTTTCTGGATGTGACTATTATTTTTTTTTGTTTGTTTTTGTGTGTGTGTGTGTCTATAATCATGTACGACCACTGGGATGTTGTTGGGGGCCAGGGAGGGGTTGGAGATTTGGAGGGGGAGGGGTAATAGTGGGGGTTAATTGTTAATTCTGTGTATATATGTTTTGTTTTTCTGTGTTCAATATGTGAATCAATAAAAACTTGTTAATCAGAAAATAATAATAATGCTGCCATCTAAGATACATAGTTTAAGTCAAATTCTAAGGCATTGTTGAGAAGGCAAAAAAATTCATTGCATCAAGCTCAGTGAAAAAAAAAAACTTTTACATAAACTTATACAACTCCAATTCCAAAAAAAAGTTTGCACATTATGAAAAATGCTAATAAAAACAAAAAGGAGTGATTTGTAAATTATATTCACCCTTTGCTATATTGAATGCACTACAACTACACATCTTTTTCCTTGTGAATTTCATTGGTTTTTGAAAATGTTCTGTAAATTCAAATCAGATAATTGCAACACTCTCCAAAAAATGTGGGACATTTGAGTGTTTACCACTGTTAAACATCACCATTTCTTCTAATAACACTTATTAAGCATTTGGGCACTGAAGACACAAGTTTGGAAAGTGGAATCATCCATTATGTAGGTCTTTAGCTGCACAATTTTACGGGGTCTTCGTTGTCGTATGGTGTGCTTCATAATGCACCACACATTCTCAATTAGAAACAGGTCAGGACTGCAGGCAGACCAGTCTAGCACCCACACTCTCTGCTTACACAGCCATGCACTTGAAATCCGGGCAGTATGTGGTTTGAAGTTGTCCTGCTGGAAAATGCAGGGACGTCCCGTGAAAAGATGATGCTGGATGGCAGGAAATGTTTACATATCTGTTTGCATTCATGGTGTTCTCACAGATGCGCGAGTTACCCATGCCATGGGCACTGACACACCCTGGCCCATACAGACACTGGCTTTTGGACCTGATGCTAATAACTTCTTGGATGGCCCTATTCCTCTTTGGCCCGGATAACACGACAGCTTTGTTTTTTTTAAAACTCTCTTCGGACAAAAAATCATGGTTCCACTGTTCTACTTTCCATCTGAGACCGAGCCCAGAGAAGCTGGCTGCCTTTCTGGACAGTGTTGATGTAGGACTTCTTCTTTACATAGTAAAGTCTTAACTTACATCTGTGGATTCAGCAGGGAGTGGTGTTGACTAACAAAGGTTTACTAAAGTTATCCCAAGCCCATGTTCATGATATCTGTTACAGACGAATGCTGCTTTTTAAGACAGTGATGTCTGAGGGATTTGACGCACCGAGATTTGACCAGATTCCTTGAATCTTTTAACTATATTGCACACTGTAGAGGGTGAAATGCCCAAAATCCTTCCAAAGTGCTGGATTATTTTCTGAAGCATCTGTTGGCAAATTGACAAGTCTTGAATGATCCTTGCTCTTGAAGGACTAGGCTTTTTTTGGAGGCTCCCTATATACTATGACATGATTGCTTCACCTGTTTAAAATATTCTGTTTCACATAACCTTGTTATTTCAACTCGTCAAATTGTTATTTGTATTAAATTTCTGTAATAAACTTGATATTTTCAAAAGTCTCAACTTTTTTTGGAACATGTTGCAATCATTTGAAATTACTATACATTTACAAAAAAAAACAAAAACAAAAAAAAAACATCATATAATGTGTAGTTATAGTGCTCTAAAAAGAGAAAAGGGATACTATAATTTACAAATCACTTCTTTTTGATTTTATTAGCATTTTTCATACTGTCCCAACTTTTTTGGAATTGGGGTTGTAATTCAATACTGAAAAGTATCTCTAAAAATAAATAAAAGTAATTGAAAAAAATATATATACACTGGCGGCCAAAAGTTTGAAATAATGTACAGATTTTGCTCTTATGGAAAGAAATGGGTACTTTTATTCAACAAAGTGGCAATCAACTGATCACAGTGTATGGTCAGGACATTAATAATGTGAAAATTTACTATTACAATTTGAAAACTACTTCTAAGAGTTCTCATCAAAAAATCCTCCACGTGCAGCAATGACAGCTTTGCAGATCCTTGGCATTCTAGCTGTCAGTTTGTCCAGATACTCAGGTGACATTTCACCCCACGCTTCCTGTAGCACTTGCCATAGATGTGGCTGTCTTGACGGGCACTTCTCACGCACCTTACTGTCTAGCTGATCCCACAAAAGCTCAATGGGGTTAAGATCCATAACACTCTTTTCCATTTATCTGTTGTCCAATGTCTGTATTTTTTTGCCCACTCTAACCTTTTCTTTTTGTTTTTCTGTTTCAAAAGTGGCCCTGAGTCTTCTCTTTACTGTTGTACATGAAACTGGTGTTGAGTGGGTAGAATTCAATGAAGCTGTCAGCTGAGGACATGTGAGGTGTCTATTTCTCAAACTAGAGACTCTGATGTTCTTATCCTCTTGTTTAGTTGTATCTGGGTCTTCCACATGTCTTTCTGTCCTTGTTAGAGCCAGTTGTCCTTTGTCTTTGAAGACTGTAATTTACACCTTTGTATGAAATCTTTTTTGGCAATTTCAAGCATTTTATAGCCTTCTTTCCTCAAAACAATGATTGACTGATGAGTTTTTAGAGAAAGCTGTTTCTTTTTTGCCATTTTTGACCTAATATTGACCTTAAGACATGTCAGTCTATTGCATACTGTGGCAACTCAAAAACAAACACAAAGACAATGTTAAGCTTAATTTAATGAACCAAAGAGCTTTCAGCAGTGTTTGATATAATGGCAAGTGATTTTCTAGTACCAAAATTTGCAATTTAGCATGATTACTCAAGGATAAGGTTTTGGAGTGAATGCTGCTGGAAATGGGGCCTGTCTAGATTTGATCAAAAATTAATTTTTTTTAAATAGTGATGGTGCTGTTTTTTACATCAGTAATGTTCTGACTATACTTTGAATCAGTTATCAGTTGAATGCCACTTTGGTGAATTAAAGTACCAATTTCCTTCCAAAACAGCAAAATCTGAACATTGTTCCAAACTTTTGGCTGGCAGTGTATATATACAGTATATATTTAACCCAGTATTTGTGTGTATTTTCATGCTTCTTCGAGTAATGCTGCATTAGCTTAGCACCATGCTACGTCAAACTGTATTGGAATCAAAGCTCTCATTTGTGGGGAACCTGGGCTCAGTGGGTTCAATGACAGTTAGGATGCAGCCTAAGGTCACGTCCACACTAATCCTTTTTTGTTTAAAAAAATCCTCCATTTTCAGTTTCCTAACGTCATTATTTTCCAAAGTATACAGTTATAAACTGCCTTTCTAGTGTGAATGAGAGGCACAAACATAGCGGAATCAGCTAAAATGTATTAGTGTGGACATGGCCTTAGAGCACTGCTGAAAAGACTAGCATTGCTGATCACCAGCTTATGTTGTATTTTGGGTGCTAGTCCCCCAGCAAGGGATGCTGGTCTGCTGGTGACCTTACCAGGCTTTAAGGGTGCTTTCACACTAGCACTTTTGGTGCGCATCCGGGGTCGAATGACGTCAAAGTTTGGTTTGTTTGGATGATGTGAACGTTGTTTTCCGAATTTGGATGTGCACCCGCGAACCACACCCAGGTCTGCTTGAAAGGTGGTCTGGGGTACGGTTTATGTGAACTCTGGTATGGTTCACTGCTGATATGAACACAATCATACCAAATCGAATCAGAAGTGAACAGCTTGTGATGACATATCATTTGCGTCTTTCCAGAATCGTGATCCCATTTATTGTGGTATAATGCATTTCTCATACCAGCTTGTCTCCAAATAAATCCCCTGCAGAGAGTAGCTCATATTCTTCACATCTCTTGCAACTCATCCACGTGCTCGCGGCAGACAAACGCTAACATTCTTCACATCATTGCACATTCAATGCATCCGCGGGAGACAATCACATGTGTCTTTCTGTGCATGGCAAGTTTCTGTGGTAAATCCAAAGAGACAAACTTTAATACTTCACTTAACACAGAGACATCTTCTCGAGTAGTTACCTAGTTACAATGGTAAACAGCTGCCGCTTGTACTCATGTTGATGAACGTAATCGGACCGTGGTTTTGACCCAAATAATATGATGTGAACAGAGATCAGAGCGGGCAGTGGGAGGGAGAGGAAACAAACTCGGGTTCGGTCCAAGAAATCGAACCAAGTGTGAAAGCACCCTTAAACTAGCTTAACCATCTAGACCAGCACCAAACCAGCAATTACCAGCATAAACCAACCTAGACCAGCATGGAAATTGCATGCTGGATAAGCTGGTCTTTGTAGCAGGAAAGGCATCTGGGAAGCTCACTAGATTTTGAAATGGAGCTAATAAGACCGTTGTTGAATGGTACTGAATGTAGGAAATTAGCGTACATGGGCTGATCTTTTAGGGAGGTGTTTTCTGCCTCTGCTGGCTGGATGTCATATGAATGATGAGATTTTCTGTACTTGCTCTGTGCTTTGCAATTGTCTTTGTGGAGATCAGACATATCTCTGTTAGACAGTGACATTTTTATGTTTAGCCTTAATCCTTTGTCAATGTTCCCTTTCAAATTAAATTTGAAATTAAGTAGCAAAGCGCTACTAATGTGGATCTGCAAGTCACACAGGTTTGCATGAATCACTGGAGGGCTAGGAAAGCAGACTGAAGTTTTTTCACAAGGATGACCACTGATCAGTCACTTGAAATTTTTCTCATCCTCTACCAGTGATGCAACAGAGCAACTGCTCTCAATGGCTTTCAACAGTAAGTCAATTAACTGTAATTACAGCTTGTGGCTCAAGGCCCCACTTTGAGTTGCACAGGATCAGGCTGATCTACATCCACATACCGAGCTCTGAGACATAATCTACTCCCCACAACCTACTTCCTATAAACAGATAGTCCTGCCTAAAACTCATGCCATTAGTTGAGCCAATTTAGCCATGCCAGTCTGGTCAAAGTTTACACTTTTTGGGGAAATCAACCTGCAAATGGCTTAGTTTTAATTGTCTCCACAGTACACTGCATATGATAATCATCTCTGCATATTAAACAGGAAAATGCTGCATCCCTGTGGCTCAACTGCTAGGGCATGGTAGTAGTAAAGCCATGGTCATTGGTTCTATTTCCAGGAAAATCACATACTAATAAAATGTATACCTTGAATGCCTTTAAAAGCATCTGCCAAATGCATAAATGTTCATGTAAATGGATAGGAGAAAGTATACCAGTAAACCTTGAAAAAAATTATACATTTCACCATTAAAGAGAAATGGAGAGAGTGAGGGGTGTGATATTCCCTTAGTGCCGTCATTGATTTGTGTTGCCACCAGTCAGAAAATGAATTCCGTCTCTCTGATGTTTAGTCACCGAAATCATGTGCATTAAGTGCAATTAGTATCCTGCAGGAAATGCGTGATGGGAGGTGTCCCTTCAAGTTTCAATCTGACAATGCAAACTGTGGGGGATTTACACCATTAAAGGTAACAACATATGTAAATAAAATGAACTTGTGTTTGGCAAAGAATATTCAAGTCAGTTGAACCTGTGTTAGTCACACATTGGGCCAGCCTTTGAGTGAGTGGGCTAATTTATCATCCAGAAGACGTGCAATGTTTAAAGAACACATTTATCATAGCAGCAATGATTTGCAAGGCAGTGGCCACATACTTCAGTAGCTTAAAGAGATGGTTTACCGAAAAATTAAAAATTTGTAATCATTGACTTACTGTCATATTGTTCCAAACTAGTATAACTTACTTTCTTCTGTGGAACACAAAAAGATGTTATGCAGTTTGTTAATCTCTGTCACCATTCACTTTCATTGCATCTTTTTTCCATACAATGAAAGTGAAAGTGAAAAAAAAAAAAAAAAAAAAACTTTGTTTGCAACTACGACAGTGTGTGGGACTTTTCCTATCTTTTTCTTTCATGTTGTTGCACCTGCCAACAACTATCCAGGTGTGCGAGGGGTGTTCATTTATTAGAAATAAATATACGACCAGTATACTCACTAACAGATGTACATTTACATTACATTGTGTATTTTTCTTTCTAAAGCCAAATGTCATCATTCCATCCATCATATTAAACCACCAACTTCATTGGTCTTAACCAAGATTCCAGCCCCTTTATAGAGTGTAAAGCTGAAATATATAATAAAATGTACCTTTGAGCAACAGGTCGGTGGCACAGGAGGCTTTATCACAAGCTCAATTATGCTGCATGGGCCTTGAAGCAGAGACATTGCTCTTGATCTGCAGACTTGCGCTTTGGCTTTTCTTTGCTGTCTGCCGTAACCTGTGGCAGAGTAGAGTGTATTTACTTGGACTTCTGAGGTCGGCAATCCTCCTTTTCTAGATTGCTGCTGATTTATTTATGCTGGCCTCTGGTGTAGTACTGTTTTGATCCTGAGATAAACAGGGAATTTACCCTAAAAAAAGAAAATGGACATTAATATCCATGGAGCAGGCATTTATCCTTCTTAGTCATGAAAGAAGGAACCTCAGGTGTGGATTATACATGTCATTTCCTTTGTAAACATGTTTTATCTTCTGTGTGTGTACAAGTATAGGTACATAAAGGCGCAGCGTTTATGCGCTTTCAAAACTTTGCACTGTTTGTTTGAGCATCCCAACCAGCCCAGCATAACAACATTGGGTCAACCAGCGGCATTATTTGGGCTATTTGGGATCATTGGAATATGGGGGGAGTGTGTTTGAACCTGCTTGCAAACACATTATTTTTGCAATTTACAGTCTGGTAACACTAGTGGTGCAGAAATTACACACTTCACCTTTAAGTTGTATTTGGACTGGCTATTTTTTGTGTTTTTGCCTTCATGGCTCTAATCCCAATAGCTTTATAGATTTTGGCATTATAATTAAAATTAAGACATAAACAATTAAATTAAACCATAACATCTCAAATAATTAGTTTCATTTTAAAAGCTTTGTTTATTTCATTTGTCTCATTCACAAATCTCTTTAATGTGAACTAATGCCTATTAATGTGAACTAATGAAACTAATCTGTTGCATCCACAGTGGTTCCCCCTCCATTTCTCATCCTGTAATTGTGCAGACCTTTCTGACGGAGTGAAATTTTTGTCAACGTGTTGCTTTATTTTCTGGTTCTCTCCTTTTGAAGCAAATACTCAATTATGAGGAGCTCTGAAAATAATTGTCTTAATAGGTCAAATATAATACACAAAGTTGTGAGCATGTTTTTTAATTGCTTTGCATGGAGCATTGTTGTTGTTCATTGTTTTTGCTCTTTGAAAATTGAGGGTAAGGGAACAAAACCGATTTTTCAACACCCTGAATTGCTTTGCAGACAAGGGATGGAAATGCCCTAAATATCTATGAAGTTGGAGTTTGCTGCAAGTCACTTCTATCCTCATTTTTCTAGATCACTGAGTATTAAAATAGAACTTTACAGCTACTCTTCCATCTGTTGTTACAATATGGTACTATGTAACCTTGAGAAAATCTAAAAAGAGTTGTCTACGCCTCTTTATCCTAAACTGTTATTACTTTTTGTAATTGCCTTCAAGTCAGTTATGCTGAAAAATAGGATAATAATTCTTGGGTTAAAGGGAGTTATCTTATCTTATTTTTTGTCTTGTTCAAACAACCTATTACAGACCCGTAACCATAACCTCTATTTGTTCTTGCCTAAGAACAGAAAGATGCAACATTTGTACATCACGCATGCATAGACTGAGACAAATACTGGAACTGGAATAGTCAGTGCAATCAGACCTGTTCATCAGCATGGTAATGAGGACAGCCAACAGCACACACAACTTTCCCTCACCCTGAATGCCCTCTGTGCTGGCATCTGTTGGAAGACTTCCACCTAGAGGGGAGCCCAGGCCTTCCAGTTTCCATAGTAACTTGCCAAGGGCCCCCGCAGCTTGGTGCATGAAGTTTCTGGAGTTCAAAGTTGACATGCCACCCCAGAGACGCTGTTACCCTTCATTGGCTGGTTGGGTAAGAAGAGGAATATTAAACTGAAGCAGCTGTTCTCCATGGAGTTCCTCTGTAATGGGGTCTTTCTCATTTACTGCCAACCTCAAATTAACCATGCATGCTTTACTGTATTAGAAGTGGGAATAACAGTACTTACTTCTAAATGTAGTTCATCAGAGAAATCCTCAGAAATAGACGCACAGGAAATGGAATTGTGATCATGATTGACTATATACAGTCTTTTTGATTTTAGCATTTGAAATAGCTTATGAGATATCCAATTCTATACAAAGCTTTGAATAGCCACCTGGAGAAAATTAGTTCAGAAATATTAACTTGCAGACTGAGGTAAATTATGTACAGTATAAAGTCAAATAGTATCACATTCTATGTAGAAGTAAAAAAACAATTCCAAGTATTGTGATATTTTACCCCACAATATTGTATTGATGCTCTAATTCCAAGAATTAATACTTTTTGTTACATTTCTCACATTAACCTAACTCTATATATACTTATTTTCTTGTCAAAATGCATTTATTTCCATCTCAGGAAAGAAATCAAAACAGTATGAAACAATATAATCCTTTATTAACATTTTCCAAGCAAATCCCTCCACAGTATAAAGATAGAAATGCATTAAAATAGCACCAATTCAAGTAACATTAAACATTTCCCAAAGTCTAAGTGGGAGATTGACTAATTGTAATAACTAGTTCCCCCATAGGTTGCATATTCATTGCAATGGGCATTAAATCTTAAACTGTCATCCTCCACAATATTAATCTGCCGGCAGACTGTGGCTATCCGCTTTGCTACATCAATCATAAAGCCATGTTTATGATTCACGCCAAGCGCCGCTTTTAACTACACATGAAAAGTGCTGTAGACAATGTCTTATTTTGTATTTTTGTGATAGTTAAGACTTGACCTGCTTCAGTGGCAATTAAATTATGCCTTACAGAGGCTGCAAAGTACTTTCTTTCTGTCACAAGTCCCATCTGGGCTTGTTTTATACATACAAATAGCATTAAAAGGTCCTTTCCCATCGCTGCTGTGTGTGCGTTAGACACATCACAAAGGTTCTGCCCTAGTTCCACCAGTGTTTTAGCTCGCTTATGCTTTATATGCTGAAATTAACACTTGTGACAAGGAGGACGGTGGGGCCGGGCCGTGAGAGCACACGGCCTGCCCCCAGTCGGGCTAATCTGCCGAGGAGAGGGATAAAGCCGAGCTGGATGTGGCAGTTCAAGAGAGAGAGAGCCACACGCAGCTGCCGTGTTTGTTTATGTTTGTGTCTTTTTAAGTTTTCATTAAACATTGTTTTGACTGTTCAGCCAGTTCCCGCCTCCTCCTTGCCCATTTTAAACTCTGTTACAATGCTTTAAACTTTTTTAATTAATCTCATGAGTTAAAGCGTTAATTTTGACAGCTCTAGTAAAGATAAACATGCTGTAACCAGTGTACGTTATTTCCTCACACTATTAATTTTTTTTATTTTTACTGACGCTGGAACCCAAACAGCAGGTTAAACACTTGTTGCACAGAGCAGCAAAGTTATATGAAAATGAATGAGAAACAAGTAAGTAAAATATTGGAATATATCAATCACTATAAACTAAATATAATGTATTGCAATATTATCACATTGTGGCCCAGATATCAGTATAATATCGCATCGTCAGTTTCCTGCTGACTGCTTGTGATATGCTTGAATGGTTAAATTAGATTATGTAGCTGTCATGTTGATTGGTGTGTTTAACTAAACATTAGCTAAGGATGTGCCAAGGCTAAAATGGACACTTAAAAGCTGCCTACCCATAATTTGTAAAAATGGCCAATTCTTTAATTATGTAGACTGTGTATTGAGCACTGACAACCTTAGAACAAACCAGAATGAAAAGGTCTGAGGTACATTAGATTTAGCCTCATCATCTCATTGGAGAGCACACAGCTAACTTTGTTGGAGCTTTGTTGTCAGATAAAATTGTGTTTTTTTGGAATCTGTTGAGGTGGAACTCTTAAAAAAATGTCTTGCTGTGTGTACCAGGAATGTGTGTATGTGTGTATGTTTTAGAGGTTAAGCCTTAAATCTATGAAGAATTAATGGCATTGTGCATATCTAAGTTTGCCCATGCTCTTTCATCTTCCCTTTATGGCCCGTCTGACATGGCTTTTCAAAGCACCTTATTCCTGCCTCAGAATGGTAAAAATGAACTTGTTTGTCTGTGGGAGAATATCTTCAATCTGACTCACAAAATATGTATGCTATCTCCGACTTGACATTCAGTGTCAGGCACACGTCAATGTGTGTACAGCTCATCTCAGTCTCTAAGAAGCCTTGCTTTGCTTGTTTTGCCAGCATCAGTGTGTCTGACTCTGTTACATAAGGATTAATACACCATCACGCCAGTTTGATGGGATCATTCGGCAGAGTTCTGAGATGAATTAATGCAGCTGTGTTTTTGCATAAATATAGTGATTTAATGTAGAGAGGATATTACTTGCTTTGTGTCAGATGCAAACATGTGGATTGGTAACACATCAATGATCTTGGGTAAATGATGAGCTGTTTTCATTAGCCTTCATATGTACATTCCATGACATGTAATATATGTGGGATAATACAATGAGTCAAGGAAAAAATATGATTTAATGTAGATTATATGTAATACAGTATATTGCTCATTTGAAAGACAGCATTGTAAGAAAACTGTAACACTACTGTAACATTAGCCTCTTTAAGTTGCAACATATCATGTGTGATATGGTAAAATGCCACATATCGCAGGTTTAAATTCACAATGTATAATAATACACTAAACTCTGCTGAAAAAATTAATCAAATAAAACAGACTAAAGCCTTCACACCGCAATTGATATTGTCGCGTGGCGTCACTAGACTCTGCGATCTGTGTCGCTGGTGGGCATTCCTACTGCTGTTGCTTTAATGTTATTGTTGGACTGCACATCTGGCCATAGTAGCTTTGAAAATTATACAGATTATACTGCCAGTAAAACTAAGATATCATTTTAATTTGACAATGAATCAGTTCTATTATTTCTAATAATGAACATTTTGCAGGGGAGAGTGTTTTTATATAACCTGCAGCAGTGCTCATGCATGATGTCATGAACAAGATGAACTGTCTATCAATGTATGAATCAAACTTACTTGGAATGGCGACATGGTTTTTCACACATCATTTTTATTAGGGTATACTGTATCCATGAATGTGGCTACAGACAAATGATATAGAACTCACAAAAACTTTTAACTTCTCCATCTTGCCTGCACTCGACTTCAGTACTCGCACACTCACTGCCTGGAGATGGATGACGTGAGCTCAACTTAATGCTAATTGGTAGTCGCCCCCGAATGTTGCTCATCATTGTATAAAGTTTAAATTTGTCATCAACGGTCACTGCAGCTTGTGTCGTCAGAAGTCGTTGTGCTCTCATTGAAATGAATGGGATCGTGACGCTTTGTAGCTCAATGCCACCGGCGGTGTGAACGGGGGTTAAGATGGTTTGCTGGTCTTTGTTCGTCTCCAAGCCTGGATTTGCTTTTCTGGTTTAAGAGGGGTTTTCGAAACTTTTCAGCTGGTCAGACTGGGAGACCAGCTGGTTCGACAACACAAACCAACTGAACACCAACTTGGTTAGGCTGGGAGACCAGATTAAACCAGTTAAAATCACAATACTGTATTTTGATGTATTGTATGAACTTTTAAACTAAAACCCAACCTGCTGAAAAACCCAACTTAATCAAGCCCAAGCTGGTTTTCTGGTCTTAGCTGGTTTAAGATAGTCTCCCTGCCTAGCCAAGTTGATCATCAGAAAGTCTAGTTGGTCTCCTAGTCTGACTGCATTGGTGTACAGCTGGTTTAGCTGGTCAGCCAACTAGTCTCTGGGTCTGATCAGCTTACAAGTGCCAAAAACCAGAACCAGAACTTTTTTTTAAGATAGATGCTGATATGTTTGTCCCAGTAAATTTTAATCCTCCCTAACCTGGCAAAAGCTTGTTATTTGCAGTGATCTTAAGAGTTAGCATGCTAACTCATGCTTCCTCATTTGGCAGCAAATACACCTGCTTTTGTTTTGCTTAAGTGCTGTCCGACATGGGGTGTGCCGATTGGCTATGGAGCCTGCAGTTATCTATTCATTAGGAATAAAGATTAAGAATAAAAGTGCATGGTGTGCAAGGACTTTGCTAGAGGAACCCGCTGGTTGCAAAGCAAGCTGCCACCCAGAAGGTTGAGCTGTTTTGGATTTATTTTGTAATTAGGCTTATTGATTTGCCATCCTATTGTGTTTTACGTGTTTATATGCCTCCTGTGTGTTCTCAGCAAGGGCACAGCCCTGCACATTTGCTGTATCGACACACATTAACCAAGGAGTCCAAAAATTTGGCTTCATTTAATATAGAGCCTCAACCACTACATTACCAAGTCAAAGAAGTTCAAATAAAAATATAATTACTGTACTGGATTTCTCTGAGAATGCGTTTATTTGTTTTGGTGAGTTCTTCAAGGCAGCCAGTGTTGTCTAGCGGAAAATGGACTGCTATTTCTTTGCTTTCAGTAAGCAAACAACTTAGTCGTATGCAAATGAAATATATTAGCCTGTTCACTGATTTGTTTATGACTGTTTATGAGACTGATTTTTCAGAGTACACAATACAACAATGAGGATTTTGGATTACAATGAATTACTCAGATTAAATGTAGAGAGAGACATTTAAAGCTCAGGGACCAAGTAATATAGTTGTCTGGCTGGATGTATGCTCTTACTTAAGACTGTATTTGGTTTTGTAGACAGTTTTACTTTTTCTATTTGTGGAGAAGGCCTGAGATTATTTAAGGCTCAAATTCATTTTGAGGAAGACAGAACCACGGTTTCTTCCTACAGTACTTTAACATCATCCAAAACCTCTAGTATACACTTCCTGTATAACAAAAATGTCTTGGTTACTGTCGTAACCTCCGTTCCCTGATGGAGGGAACGAGACATTGTGTCGATGTAGTGACACTAGGGGTCGCGCTTGAGAGCCCCGATCACCTCAGATCTTTGAGAAAAGGCCAATGAGAATTGCAGAGTGGAATTTGCATGCCACTCCCCGGACATACGGGTATAAAAGGGAGCTGGAATGCAGGATTCATTCAGGTTTTGTGCTGAGGAGCCGAGACACGGTCCCGGCCATTTCAGCGGCTAGTACAGCGTTGTGGCAAGAGGGACACAACGTCTCGTTCCCTCCATCAGGGAATGGAGGTTACGACAGTAACCGAGATGTTCCCCTTCTGTCACTCACTCGACGTTGTGTCGATGTAGTGACACTAGGGGTCCCTATGGAAAAACGCCACAACAGCTGAACCATGTTACGTGAACTGCCGATGCAGATGCAAGCTGCTGCGTGCATAATAGCAGGTGCATCAGACTACACGTAACCTCCCCCAACACCCCAAAAGACGACATGTAGTTCCCCACATCCCTGGGGGGGGGGGGAGCGACGTAACTAGCATGGGCACAGCCTTTTCTCTCTATGTTTTCTCTCCACAGAGTATTAGATTCAGCTGGGGCCATCTAACGCTATCATATGCATCGGGGAAGGTGTTCTTTTCCTTTCCTATTCTTTCAGGGGGAAAAGACCCCATGGAGACCACATCCTGCCCAAAAGGGGAGGTCAACATGTGGCAATACGACACATGGGCTCAGCAGCCGCACATGGAAGAGGCGTGGTGGTAGGTCCCACCACGAAAAAAAAGGGGGGGGTTGGGGGAATCTACAAACACAGCGACCGCCGACAGGGAGACCGTACCACGGAATATACATCACAGGGGTTACCGGAGTAATCAGCACAGGGTATATTAGACCCCGTAGTGGGGCTGGCTGCGAACTCCTCCGCCGAGTTCGCAAACCATATGGCTAGGGAGGAAGGAAATCCAGGGTCCACGACTTCATGAACTCGACTAGGGGTAAAAGCACACGTTTTCACCTCAGGGGAGGGGCGCCTTTGAGGAACCTGATGATCAGGTCGTGCTGTCCGAGGGACTTACCGTCGACTGCGCTGTGGTGAGCCGCTATAGCGGCTACATAAACCTTCAAGGTGGAGGGGGACAGCTGCCCCTCCAGCCTCTCCTGCATAAATGAGAGCACTGACCCGACTGCACATCTCTGGGGGTCTTCGGGTCGGGAAGAACACCAATTAGCAAATAAGCCCCACTTTAGGGCATAAAGCTGCCTAGTAGAGGGAGCTCTGGCTTGAGTGATCATGTCTAGGTGTGGATGCCAGAGGGTGCCCTGTCCCTGAGAAAGAAGGTCCTTCCTCAGGGGAATCCGCCAGGGAGGTGCTGTTGCGAGGAGCGTGAGGTCCGAGAACCAAGTCTGAGTGGGCCAGTATGGGCCACGAGGGTGACTTGTTCCTCGTCCTCCCTGACCTTGCACAGGGTCTGTGCAAGAAGGCTTACTGGGGGAATGCGTATTTGCGCAGCCCCCAGGGCCAGCTGTGTGCCAGTGCATCTGTCCCGAAGGGGGCTCCCGTCAGGGAATACCATATCGGGCATTGGGAGGATTCCCGGTAAGCGAACAGGTCTACCTGTGCTTTGCCGGATCGACTCCAAATCAGCTGGACCACCTGGGGGTGGAGTCTCCACTCTCCGCTGAGTGTTGCCTGCCATGACAGCGCGTCCCTTGTGGCGTTGAGGCTGCCCAGGATATGAGTGTCCCGCAGTGACCTCAGCCACTTCTGACTCCAGAGGAGGAGATGGCGGGCAAGTTGCGACATGCGATGAGAGCATACGCTGCCTTGGCGATTTATATATGCTACTGTCACTGTGTTGTCGGACCGGACCAACACATGCTTGCCCCATGCTTGCCATGCTTGCCCTGGAGGCAATAGCCTCTGCAGGGCGAGTAGTACAGCCAGCAACTCTAGGCAGTTGATGTGCTAACCCAGTCGCAGTCCTGACCAGGAACCAGCGACTGCGTGCCTGTTGCACACAGCACCCCAGGCCAGTTTGGAGGCATCTGTTGTGACCACGACATGTCTGGACACTTGCTGTAGGGGAACTCCTGCCCATAGAAATGCAAGGTCTGTCCAAGGGCTGAATAAGTGGTGGCAGAGCAGCGTGATAGCTACGTGATGTGTGCCGCGGTGCCATGCCCATCTCGGGACTCGAGTCTGAAGCCAGTGCTGAAGCGGTCTCATATGCATCAACCCGAGCGGTGTGACTGCCGCTGAGGAAGCCATATGCCCCGGGAGCCTCTGAAAGTGTTTCAGTGGAACCACTGTCCTCCGCCTGAATGACTTCAGGCAGTTCAGCACCGAATGCACACGCTCGCTTGTGAGGCAACACTATCATTGAAACCGAGTCTAACTCCATGCAGAGAATAAAGATGCTCTGAACCGGGGAGAGCTTGCTCTTTTCCCAGTTGACCCGAAGCCCTAGACGGTTGAGGTGCCTGAGCACCAAATCCCTGTGCGCACACAGCAACTCTCGAGAGTGTGCTAGAATCAGCCAGTCATCGAGGTAGTTGAGTATGTGGATGCCCACTTCCCTTAACGGGGCAAGAGCTGCCTCTGCGAATTTTGTGAAGACACAAGGGGACAGGGACAGGCCGAAGGGGAGGACCTTTTTCTGATACGCTTGGCCGTCAAAAGCAAACCATAGGAAGGGTCTGTGTTGAAGTAGAACCGAGGCATGAAAGTACGCGTCCTTCAGGTCTACCGCCGTGAACCAATCTTGATGCCGGATGCACGCCAGAATGTGTTTCTGCGTTAGCATCTTGAAAGGGAGTTTGTGTAAGGCCCGGTTTAGAACTTGCAGGTCCAAGATTGGACGCAACCCACCGCCTTTCTTTGGTACGATGAAGTAAGGGCTGTAGAACACTTTCCCCATCTCGGCTGGAGGGACAGGCTCTATCACGCCCTTGCGTAGAAGGGTCGCAATCTCCGCACACAGGGTGGCGACGTTCTCGCCCTGCACTGAAGTGAGGTGGATGCTGCTGAACTGGGGCGGGCGCCTGGCGAACTGAATCGCGTAGTCGAGTCATATGGTCCTGGCCAGCCACTGCGACGTGTTGGAAAGCGTTAGCCACGTGTCCAAGCACTGGGCAAGGGGCACTAAGGGGACGACCACGTCTGACATACCTGGGGGTGGGGCCTCACGGCAGGGGGGAGCAGGCAACGCCATGTCGAGGAGCATTGCTTCGACCCGAGGCGGCTGCGCTGAGGGGGACCTCAAAGCACTTACCTTGCTCTGCGTACCCGGCATAGGGCGGGTTAGCGACTGAGGAGGAGGGCCTCTTGGGCCATCCTCGAGACTCGTCACAACTGGCTGGCCGTAGGTATGGTGCAGCCAGGCGCGCGAAGGCAGGGGGGCCATGTTCGCGGGGCCCTGGCTGCGAATGCTCGGTGTCTGGCAGCCATGACAACGGCTGCCGTGAACACCGATTATGTGACCCAAGGACTGAGGAAACCGCTCTTTTTTGACAATTTGGGTACCGCAGCCCGTTCGGGGTGTGGCGAACAAAAAAGAAAAGGAAACAAAGGATTTACCTCCCGGCCCTCCAGCGGGGGATGGAGTGGTCTGGATACCAGCTCCGTAGCGGACATCTCGCTCCCTGGGTCGTCCGTCTCAGGGGCGCTCAGGAGCCTTCTCGAAGGTGGCCGCCCAGTCGAGTCCTTGGCATCCGACATCGCCAGTGCGCTCTCTGATGCAGCAATCGAAGACTCATCCTGCTCGCGGGCCCCGAAAGAGACATCAAGCCGGCCATGAGGCGGGCTGGTCTCATTTCGGAACCGGACGGGAGCAAACGAGCGTGCTGGGAAACGGGAGGTCCGCGGGGAATTACGAGACCGAGCCCATTGAACTCCCCAAATTGCCTCCAGCACCAGCTGGGCTGGCCTCACACCCGTGGGTAGAAGGCACAGCGCGGGGGGCGGCTAGAGTGGCTTTCCCTCAGAAGATGGAAAGCCGCAACCGCAACGTTGCCATGGTCATACCTCGCAATGAGAACATGAACCATCCACAAACGCTGCCTCAGTGTAATCACTGCCCAGACACGTGAGCCAGTGCCCTTGGCCATTGGAGGCGGAGAGATAACGACCGCATCCAGGAATCACACAAAGACGGAAAGGCATCTTTAAAAAGACGCATCTTTAAAAAGTTCAACGTCAATGTGTGTGCTCTAATAAAGAAAATATACTCTTTAGCAGGAATATACACTCTTTTAGTGCTATCGAAGCACCCAGGGGCGAGAGAAAGCCACTGGAAATGCGCCATATATCCAACAGCATACGCTTCTTAAGAGGTGAATGGAACAGCAGTAGTATTCAGCTCACTGATAGTACAACCGCTCGGCTCCGAAGAAAAAAATCTGAATGAATCCTGCATTCCAGCTCCCTTTTATACCCGTATGTCCAGGGGAGTGGTATGCAAATTCCACTTGCCAATTCTCATTGCCCTTTTCTCAAAGATCTGAGGTGATCGGGGCTCTCAAGAGCGGCCCCTAGTGTCACTACATGGACACAACGTCAAGTGAGTGACAAAAGGGGAACAAGTACTTCTTTTCTTTTTCCCAATTTTTTTACTAGTGGTCAACCGAGAGGGGTTTTTCAATGGCCAATAGTGAAAATTAGAGAGAAGCGGAATGTGATATAAGCTAATACAATTGAATTATAGCAATTAAGATATATACATAAACTCAGCAAAAAAAGAAATGTCCCTTTTTCAGGACACTGTATTTTAAAGATAATTTTGTTAAAATCCAAATAACTTTACAGATCTTTATTGTAAAGGGTTTAAACAATGTTTTCCATGCTTGTTTAATGAACCATAAACAATTAATGAACATGCATCTATGGAACAGTCATTAAGACACTAACAGCTTACAGACGGTAGGCAACTATGGTCACAGTTATAAAAACTTAGGACACTAAAGAGACCTTTCTACTGATTCTGAAAAACACCAAAAGAAAGATGCCCAGGGTCTCTGCTCATCTGCTTGAATGTGCTTTAGGCATGCTGCATGGAGGCATGAGGACTGCAGATGTAGCCATGGGCAAAAAATTGCAATGTCTGCAATGTCCGCTTAAGACAGTGCAACAGGGAGACAGGAAGGACAGCTGATCATCCTCGCAGTGGCAGACCACGTGTAACAACACCTGCACAGGATCGGTACATCTGAATATCACACCTGCGGGACAGGTACAGGATGGTAACAACAACTGCCCGAGTTACACCAGGAATGCACAATCCCTCCATCAGTGCTCAGACTGTCTGCAATAGGCTGGACTGAAGGCTTGTAGGCCTGTTGTAAGGCAAGTCCTTACCAGACATCACCGGCAACAATGTCGCCTATGGGCACAAACCCACATTCGCTGGACCAGACAGGACTGCCAAAAAGTGCTCTTCACTGACGAGTCACGTGGACGAGGAGTGATGGTCGGTCTCATGTATATCGTCGAAGGAATGAGCGTTACACCAAGGCCTGTACTCTGGAGCAGGATCGATTTGGAGGTGGAGGGTCCGTCATGGTCTGGGGTGGTGTGTCACAGCATCATCAGACTGAGCTTGTTGTCATTGCAGGCAATCTCAACGCTGTGCATTTCAGGGAAGACTTCCTCCTCCCTCATGTGGTACCCTTCCTGCAGGCTCATCCTGACATGACCCTCCAGCATGACAGTGCCACCAGCCATACTGCTCGTTCTGTGCGTGATTTCCTGCAAGACAGGAATGTCAGTGTTCTGCCATGGCCAGCGAAGAGCCCGGATCTCAATCCCATTGAGCACGTCTGGGACCTGTTGGATCGGAGGGTGAGGGCTAGGGCCATTCCCCCCAGAAATGTCCAGGAACTTGCAAGTGCCTTGGTGGAAGAGTGGGGTAAAATCTCACAGCAAGAACTGGCAAATCTGGTGCAGTCCATGAGGAGGAGATGTACTGCAGTACTTAATGCAGCTGGTGGCCACACCAGATACTGACTGTTACTTTAGATTTTGACCCCCCCTTTGTTCAGGGACACATTATTCCATATTCACATGTCTGTGAAACTTGTTCAGTTTATGTCTTAGTTGTTGAATCTTTTTATGTTCATACAAATATTTACACGTTAAGTTTGCTGTAAGTAAAAGCTGTTAAAAATGAGAGGACGTTTCTTTTTTGCTGAATTTATTATTTGAATGTAGGCATAATAATAATATTGATTATCCATTGACAGATCTGTTGGTATTGGGTTTGGGGCTAATGCTTCTGTTAACTGGCCAAGCACTTATATAACTCTTCACACAAGCTGACAGCTTTACTTCAGAATGTTCTACATTTGATTCAGCTCTGTTAATGTGTTGCATTAAATCAACTTTGCGTAATGTGTAAACTAGTGACAGACTCGAGATAAACCAGTCGGTATTTGGCCATTTTTAGATTATTGGCATTGGCCGATTTATCTCTAGTCTATCACTAGCTTTCACATTGCAGAGATATGATGTAATTCAGCACATTTCTGGAGCTGAATCAAATGCAGAACATTCTGAGGTAAAGCTGGAAGCTTGGATAAATTGTTATATAATTACCCATGATTGCAGTGGGTACAACTGGGATCTCAGTCACTGAATGCTTCTGTGTGTAGATCTATCTCAAATGGTTTGTTTCAAGGTCAGTTTCTCTCTTGTTCAATCATTGAAGTCCGCAACACCGCAATGATCAGAGCCAGGAAACTTTGCATTCCTAAAGTTTCTTCTTCTCTGCAATGTGTCATGACTTTTGAAATATTATGTTATGAATGATTGACAAGCTCACTGATAATGCAGATTGCAGTGATTCTTTTGTAAGTTTTTAATCCTCAAGAGGAAACAATTTTGAGCCTCTTTTATATGTGGTATTTCAACATTTTTAAGAACTAATTCAGGTGTCTGGATCACAGTGGTGGAGCAAAACTGTACAGTCCAGATCACGTAAAGCATCTTGACAGATATAAAGTTAAGCAGATCATGATAGTCTGCTGCAGCCTCCAAAACCATACAGAATTGACCTGCAAGCTTGTAAATTGCACCGTGCAAATTGTGTTCAGCTCTAAATTTTTGGGTGTTTGTGTCGTTACTTGATTTGCAGAAATCTTGTACTGCCCTGCTGAAAAACAAAAAAACAACAAAAAAAAAAAACAGGTAAAACCAGCTGGTTAGCTGGTCTCTTAGCCTAGTTTTAGAGGGGCTTTGGGCACTTTTCAGCTAGTCAGAATGGGTGACGAGTTTGCTGACCAGCCAAACAAGACCACTTACATTTTACCCTCAGAATTTTGTTGTGCAACAGGTACAGTTTCACATTTTGTATAGTTTTTCTCCCGTCTCTTTTTGTGACATAATGGTATCTATCACTTAGAACTAACGGCCGCTTGTTGCCTGAGAGCGATCGTGGCTGATCTCATTTACCATAGTTGATGTGAGAAGATGAGATATATTAGCCTCACCTCTGGAAACTAATATACTATCATTTATGGCATTACACTCCCCAACTGCACACAAACGAAAATGCTCAGAAAGCTCCATCAGGTGTCTTCCATTAAACTGGAAAATTTAAGCTTAAGGTAGGCTACCGTTATGAAATATCAGTGTGGTTCAGAGCCCTCAGGTAATTGTGGGTGGAAAATAAGTTTGCAAGGGGCCTATAATTCTTCATATTTCAGATAGTGCCGAGCCCTAATTGTCATATTTAGCCTGAGAATCAGCCTGCCTAACACGGAGGTTTTTCAGTAAGTGCTTGTGACAGTACTCAGGGTTACCTTGGCAGCTTGCTGCACGTTACTCTTTTATGCTAACACCCCATTCACCCATTTCTCTACTGTGGTAAATACTCATCTCTGCCTGTTGCATACTATTGACACTTTGTTTTCTTCAGAGATCCAAAACACACTGCTTTGTGTTCCTAGTACATTCAAGGTCCTTCCCAGGAGTCAGTTTTAATTGGTTGGCATGCCTAGTTTCTGGGGGTGTGTGGCATATGGTTTTCCTTTAACTTCATGCCAGAAACTGTAATTTTATATAAACTACCTCAGTAATTA
The DNA here is from genome assembly GCF_019703515.2 of Myxocyprinus asiaticus. Taxonomy (NCBI): domain Eukaryota; kingdom Metazoa; phylum Chordata; class Actinopteri; order Cypriniformes; family Catostomidae; genus Myxocyprinus; species Myxocyprinus asiaticus. The sequence continues at coordinate 18,875,612 of NC_059381.1, read as the reverse complement.
GTTAACAAAGAATTTGTATTTATTTAATTATTTTATGTATTTATTCAGTTTGGATGTGCTGGGGACATTCCATTGGGTTTAAAGTCCACATGGAAAATCTAGGATTTAAAATTAAAAAATGAAACCTGGAACTTAAGAGCTAGGATTTAATTTAAAAACAAAACAACAACAAAAAAAGAAATGTCGTGATGTAAAGAAAATAAGAAATGTTTAAGACCATTTCTCTGTCTTTTTTTTTTTTTTTTTTTTTTTTTTTCAAACAAGCACATTTTTGAATGACCATGTTTATGTTTGTATAAAAAGTCAGATTTCCTTGCTTCCATAGAAACACTCAAGATGCTCTTTGGAACATTCTCATATCATGCTGGAATAACATGGACCATCAGGTTTTGCACGAACTTGTAGAGTCCATGCCAGCTCAAGTGCATGCTGTCATTAAAGCAAAAAGGGGGCCATAACATATACTAAGAAATTTGAAATTCATGTTAATTTTTCAATTTAAAATTTTTAGTAAAATTGTTTTGCTGATAATATAGTGTGTAATGAAACTATATAATATACGCATTTATCTTTTTGACTTTTTGAACCCTATAGTATATTCGAGTTTGTATAGGTATAATTTAGTGGTCTCTATATGGCTCATCTCTAAAATATGGATTTCTATCTCTCTTTCTCTTCACCAGCTGCCTTGCAAGTGGAAATCACTCCAGCCCAAGGAGAGATCAGCGTGGGAGAGTCTAAATTCTTTTTGTGTGAAGGTAGGAGGACGACCCACCTGTGATGAAACAAATCAAGGGTCACTTCATATTTAACCTTCATGAAGTCCCTTTGATTTCAAACCTACATTTACCACTCTGTTCAAAGCATTTAAACAAGTTCTTTAATTCTGCTTGTAGGCAGGGTGGACTAGCTTTGATGTATTTATTTATAGTCTAGAGAGATTTTCATTGACCTGCCTGGTTCTTGCAGTCAATCACTTTGTGAATTTTAACCCTTGACTTCCACCTAAGGAAGGTGATGTTAAGGAATGGGCTAGATGAAAAGCAAAAACAAAATTTCCTCTAAAGTATTATAAATAAGGAGTACCTGAAATATTAAAAGGATGATTGTGACAAGCTCTTCTAAGACATCAAATAAAAATAAAAATAAATAAATAAACAATTATAAAGACCCTAAGAAATGTATTGATGTGCAGTTTTCTTTACTGGGTATATATCTAGTGTTTTATTGCAACAGGAAAATGGTGTGTCCCTTTTTAAAAATAGCCAATAACCTTTAATTTACATCACAGCCATGGGCATGATTTGCTACTTGCTAGTTGCTTGCAGGTGGAATTGTTGGGAGAGACATTCTCATTCTACAGACCATTTGATCTGTGTACTGTAAGATAAGTCATCAATATTTTTGGTCTGTTTTTCAGGACAGAAACTCTTTAAATTTTCAAAGTATGTATCATCTTGAAGTTTATTTATAGAAAAATATTCAACTTTTAGAACAATATTAGCACATACAATGGCCTCAAAGCTAATTGACATGAACTAAAAGCCAAAAAAACTTTCATTTTGATTTCATAAGGTCTTCAAGCAACAGTACTTTTCACTTTTTGATATCTATTCACAGGTAGTTTCATGAGATTCTTGATATCTCATTGCACATTTACAATATTCATTATGTCCTTGGATTGTGTGTCCATTACAGCAGCAGAGATTAAGATTTCAGCACCGATTAGACAGGCCTGTTTAAATGTTTGTTTGTTTTTTGCCTCAGGGCTGGTGAACTGACAGTCTGTCATGGTGATTTCTGTGTGCTTTCAGTTGTTGGAGATGCAAAGGAAATAGACTGGTATGCTCCCAATGGTGAAAAGCTCCAGCCAGGAAGAACAGACATCAGTGTCAGCCAGAATGACGAGTCCTCATCCACACTTACAATCTACAATGCCAGCGTTGACCATGCTGGCATGTACAAGTGTGTGGCCAAAAATGGGGACAAGGAATCTCAGGGCACCGTCATCGTAAAGATTTTCCGTAAGTAAAGTATTTGTGTTTTGCCTTTAATACAGCAATGTTTTAATCTACACAACAAATCACCCTTGCATGTAATTAAATGTAACTACAATTATTGATTATCGTTAGGTAAAATATCATGATACTTTCAAATATCAGTAATTTAACCTCCACCTCTACAGTTTTCACTACAGCATGCCATAACAAAACAACAGTGCACCAATTATAAAAGCTTAGGGTTGTAAACATGGATGAGTTTTGGGGGCTTAAGTCTCAAATGTTTTAAGTAAATCCCTAAAGGTTTTTATCACTTTTTGCCTGATAATATTTGTCAATAATAACATCATTCAGAGCTGTAAGTCTGCTCTTTAAATCTGATATAGTCTCGCACGCCAGATTTTTGACTATTGGTTTAATGTCCAGTACATATTTATTATGCAACAAAGTGAAAGTTCATTTAAATTTTGGTACAGCATTCTGTTCTGTAGGCAACCTCGAAGAAATTAGAGGAGCCTGTTTGTTGATTCTTTGGAAAGAGTTTACTTTCATCCATTTGTAATAAGCACTGAATATTTCAGAGCCATAACTCTGATAACAAAGTGAATATTATTTGGCTTAAAGACATGTGTCTGACCACTAACTAACTAACCACTAACACTAATAAGTGTGTTGTATTCCAATGTTTCATGAAAGGAGGGCCCAATACGCATACGTATACAGTGGTCTGGGCTAAACCCCTAATATCCACACTGGACCTATAAACACCCCCTGGTTAAAACACATGCCAATTTTAAACAGCAACATGGATTGTTGTGCAGTGTCAGAAATTAAGAGGGGCTCAGTGCAAAAATGCCACTGAAAGTGACAAAAATGCCCTTAACATTTCAAATGTTGGGACAAAAACTGTTTTTGAATTTTAACATCCGATATAGATCTTAATTTTCTTTTCTAGGCCTACTTATGCATCATAAGTATTTGAGTCAAGAATATTTCAAACGTTTTCTCAGGCTCGCCACATGACCTGAACAAAAAGTGCCTTTTCGAAAAAATGACAAAATATTGGATTGTTTTTTTTTTTTTTTTACTTCAATCTCAGTCTTTAGGGTTTCTCTGTTTTATGTTTTTTTGTCAACATAAACAACAAAATGGCTACCTACATGTTGGTTAGACCACATGACTTTGATTTAGTGGTCAACATTTTTTTGAATAATAATAATATTTTAAAACAATTGTTTCACTGCAGATTATTCTACACTACTCGTGCAAACATTTATTTTTCAAGAATTTCAGCTTTTAATGAGACTTAAAAGCTGAGATTTTTTTACTGTCTCTGGATGGTTACACCACACAACATTTTTAACTTTAAGCCCCAGAAAAACATATTAAAATGACTTTGAACTCAGAAATTGAAAATATGATCATTATAGAAGAGGTGTGTTCAAGTAATCATTTTGTGTGTATTGCATTTTTTTAATGAATTTCTGAATAATTTAATAGATCTGGACAAAAATAAAAAACAAAAAAAAATGAGTGTCACGTCATTGACCCATTTAATTCTTTTTCAGAGAAACTCACTTTCCAGAATGCTCCATCGCCCCAAGAGTTTAATGAGGGGGATGATGCTGACATCATCTGCGATGTCATAAGCTCACCACCCCCGACTATCATCTGGAAGTATAAAGCGATGAGAATCCAGCCTGAGTCTGATGGTAAGACATGTATAGGCAGAAGGCCAAAAGAGCAGATAGTCTCTCATAATCTTTCAATCCCACTCCTTCTCACCGTCTATTTTACCCCTTTCTGTAACACTCTTCACTTCGCTTTTTTTAAGCTTCTGCCATCCTTTCTTCTGTCTTGCCTGTCAAAAACATCCCTTCTTTGAGTTAAACGTCTGTGCACAGCACAGACACCCCACTCATGAGTTTCAGCACTCTGGCATAATGGAAGCAGCGTGAAATTGAAGCACCTGAACTTTGATTTGGAGAAATCAAAGTTACAAAATTTTTTAGCCTCATTCTAATGTTTATGAATTCAGATTATTCTAAATTTGTGCATACACACATTTAGTGTATAAGATGTAATGTCATTTTTATCTGAGCTGTTTTGTTTGTCTGTTCAAGCCTCCTTTGGATGGAACTATTTTAACCTCAGAGGGCTCTTCCCTCAGAGACCGCTGGAATAGACAGTGACTACAGCTCTCTGCTGTGAGACATGAACTCACAGTTTTTTCATTGCAAAACCACTAATTGCAGCATAACTTGAAACCCAAACTGCTCTATGTAAATAATACATTTTGCACATTTCTCTTGTTAACCACTTCGGTGCTCTTCTTTTTTTTGACTAATGTTCTGCAGTAAATAGTATCCATACTGTGCACATTATGCAAATTTCCTGTATGCACTGAATAACCAGGTTACCTACATTTACCAAAATATGGAGTATAGAACAGAGAACACTGCATGGAATATTGTTATTTCACAATGCAATGTGCTCGACTTGACCACCCATTCCATTGTGGCAAATGAACTGGAAGTAATTATAGCCACAATTTTAAAATTTTATTTTTGACTCATTATTGATTAGACCACCAAAAGTTAAGACATTTTTACACAAAATTAATACAAAAATGCAAAATAACCATTTTTTATTTCCAAGATGATACCTGGACATGATGATGTCATGTGACAACAATGTAGCATACTGCTTGAAATGCTTAGAAATGATGGAATAATGCCCTATGTTTCACTTATTATATAAATAAATTGTAGGCACTATACAGTGTTTACTGTGTAGTATTCAGCACTTACTAGTAAGCAAGTATTCCATTCTGTATATATAGCCTTTGTCCTGGCTGGAAAGCTCTGCTTTGTCTTGTGCATTTTTTCATCAGCACAAGTTGTGTTTTCCATCGTTTTCAATATATCATTACAGTTTTACTGTGTCTCCACGGAGTCAAAATGTTAGATACACCTTTACTCTGGGCATAAAATAAAGATAGCACTGCCGAAAGGCCCATAAAATTAATTTTATATGGGGAGAAAATGTGGTATCGGTTGTGCAGCCGAGTCATTTTTGCCACCCAGCATGTAATGAGAGGCTCGTTAACATGGTCTCCTTATCTTACTCAAGAGTAATTACAGTCTCATTTTGCATTCTCTCTCTCTTTTTCTCTCTGTCCCTCACCTACAGTCCGCTTCAAGGTCCTGAGCAACAACCACCTCCAGATCCGTGGCATCAAGAAGACAGATGAGGGTCACTACACCTGCGAGGGCCGCATCATGGCCCGGGGAGAAATAGCCTTCAGGGTCATCATGGTCATTGTCAATGGTGAGGACTCTATCTCAGAGCCACCTGCTCTGTCACGGCACATACACATGGGAGCAGACAGCCTGGGGTTTCTGCTGAAAAGACCAGATTTTCCATGCTGGTCTAGGCTAGTTAATGCTGGTTTGGTGCTGGTGTAGCTGGTGGACCCGCATTAGCCACACTGCATGCATTTTACATATAATGAATAAATAAGCATAAGTAGTCCAAATTAATGTAGCTATTTTTGATTTGTTGCAAAATATGTTTTGAAGTCAACCTGTGTTGTGTGACTGTTAAATTTCTGCCATTTCAAGTTCCAATTTAGCATCTGATGGGCTGTAGTTAGTTCAGTTCAAATTCAAATTTAAATTAAAAAAATCAAGAATTGAAAGGGAGCCCATTCTAAAATTCAGAAATTTGCCCAAGTCTGACCAGGATGATATTTCTGTTGAAGCTAGTTGACCAAGGAACACTTGTTTGTTAAGCTAGTTATGAAGACAGCATCCCTTACTGGGTAGCACCATCTTAAAAAACAACACCATAACTGGTGAATAACTATGCTGGTCTTTTCTGCTGGTTTGACGACTGCATTTAAGATGAGTGTTCTTTATTTCAGCTATTTAAAGTCAGTATTTTTCTCAATGTTCTTTTCACCTGTCTCTCTTTCTCTATGTCTCTCTCTCTCTCTCTCTCTCAGTTGTGCCAAGTATCAGGACCCGCTACACTGAGTTTAATGCCACTGCAAACATCAGCCAGGCTGTGACGTTGGCTTGTCATGCAGATGGCTACCCAGAACCCACTGTCACATGGGCACGGTACGTGTCATTTGTCACCCACACTATTCAGCTGGCCCCTTATCTAGCCTTGCCAAAAAAGCACCGAAAGGTTCAGCCAGATCTCTGCAGGGAAAGCTTAGCTTTTTCTGCAATCCAGGACGGAGAGGGATTAGAGTTATTAAAGCTTGTAAAAGCTGTACGAATGGTAGAGACACTGTTTTCATCCTTTCAGCTGCTGGTAAATGTGGCAGCTGCCAACTTTCAGAATGGCTTTAACTGTAAACATTAGTGACTTCTTTAACCAATTCGATACTGATGGGTAAAATGAAGAGGACAAGATCAACCTTCCCCTCTGGAAAGGGGGGACAAGAGCGCCCACCACAACCTCATTTATATCCCTCCATCACTGACAGTGCTGTCATTAGGGGGCAGTTTTAAACTGTCGCTCAATTGCTGCTGTTACAGGACAAAAAGATCAGGAATTTGGATCAGACTTGTGTACAACTGATTTAGTGTCATGAAGAGACAGTTTTAAAGAGTGGTGGCATTCTTCCAAAAAAACCTATCAGAAGAAAATCAGCTTGGTTTTTATGGCTTTCTGACATTGTTTTTAACAGTTATATTGGCTCAGGGACAGGAGCCATCAAGAAGGGGAAGGTGACTATGCAAATATGTCCTTTATTCCCAGACAGTACAAGGATCCCCGGTGGGTATAAAAAAGCTTAAAAGTTGGGATAGTTCACCCAAAAATAAAATAATTCTCACTATTTTCTCACCCTCATGCCATCACAGATGTGTATGACTTTCTTTCTTTTGCTGAACACAAACAAAGATATTTAGAAAAATATTTCAGCACTGTAGGTCCTCACAATGCAAGTGAATGGATACCAATATTTTGAAGGCCAGAAAGCACATAAAGGCAGCATAAAAGTAATCCATTAAGCCCAAAGTATACTTCGCCTGTCCACGTTCCGCGACGGTCCACGCACAGTCCGCGTGACGTAATTTTGTCATCAGGAGTGTCCTCGGACGTCTGCGCAGTGTCCGCGTGCAGCCAGATTTATCATGTGCAAGGTTGACTGTTGAGCTGTACTGCCAATCAGTAGTCAAAGAACACTGCTCCATCGTTTTGTTGTTGTTGTTCTTGCTTCCTCTAATGGTGGATCCTCAATTTTTCTTCTTCTTTATCCTTCAGAGCAGATGTCCTGTAAATGACACGATCGGTGTCGCCCTCTAACGTCTGGTAATGTATAACAAAGCAATTGTACTGCACGTGTCGAACGCGTCCATTCGCACTCATCCACGTGAGGTATACTTTAAAAGCTATACGCACACAACTGTGTGCAAAACGGAACGGAATGCACAAAGTGAAGTGTACTTGGGCCTTAAGACTCCAGTGGTTAAATCCATATCTTCAGAAGTGTTATGATTGGTGTGGATGAGAAGCAGATCTATATTTAAGTCCTTTTTCACTATCAGTCTCCACTTTCACATCCACTTTAACATTCTTTTTCTTTTGTTTTTGGCGATTCACATTCTTTGTGCATATCGCCCCCTACTGGCAGGGAGGAGTAATTATAGTAAATAAAGGACTTAAATATTGATCTGTTTCTTACCCACACCTATCATATTGCTTCTGAAGATATAGATTTAACCACTGGAGTCTTCTGGATTACTTTAAGCTGCTTTTATGTGCATTTTGGAGCTTTAATATTTTGGTATCCATTCACTTGCATTGTATGGACCTTAAGAGCTTAAATATTCTTCTAAAAATCTTTGTTTGTGTTCAGCAGAAGAAAAAGAGTCATACACATCTGGGATGGCATGAGAGTGAGTAAATGATGAGATAATTTTCATTTTTGGATGAACTATCCCTTCAAGCTGTTTTGCAGGTCTTTGCTGTTCTCCTAAACTGGTCAGGCCTGTCTGGTTTGGTGGCTTCAAAGGGGTTTTTGGTATTTGCCAGCTGGTCAACCAGCTAAACCAGCTGGCCCAGACAAGCTAGACTAGCATAAACCATACCAGCAAACTGATTTAAGCTGTTTTTTTTTTTTTTCAGATCATAGGGACGAGATGCAAAATCGGTGTCATTAGTGTTCTTTCAGCTGAAGAAGCTAAATGTATAATACCATTGTTGTGAGATTTTATTGCTGATTTGAAATGTGTAACTGAAATGTTAACTTAGCCAACAATTTTGGAGATTTCAGTCTTTACCCATTCAAGAAGATAGGAGTTATACTGGCATGCTTATGACATACAAATGCTCTTGGAATAGTTCAGCCAAATATGAAATGATGACTTTCTTTCTCATGCAGAATACAAAAGAAAGCAGAATGTTAGCCTCGGTCACCATTCACGTTCACTGTATGGAATAAAGATGCTAAGATGAAGGCAAAGATGAATATCACAGCCTGTCTTTTTAATACAATGGCAATGGATAGTGCCTCACTTTAAAAAAGGGCCAAAGGTATCATAAAAGTAGTCCATGCGGACCCGTGTGTCATTTTCCAAGTCTTCCAAAGGCATATGGTGGTGAGAAACAACCCAAAATTGAAGTCATTTTTCAGCTAAAATCTTGACGTCAGTTGCACATTCAAGCCTTTTCACAGTGGCACTTTCACGCGAGAACTTTTACTGATTAGTGCTAAAAACAACGAGCTTTGTGAAAGCGCAACACTGAAAAATGACACTCCAGAACCGTGCTCTTCCTGGACTACCAGCATGATGAGAGAAGGTGTGCACTGCAGGGTGAAGAATCCATTTCATAGAGGGGCATCATGTATTCATGACTTCGCTGAGCAAGTGACAGCAGGAAGGCCAAACAGTAAACTCATCCTCTCTCTCTCTCTCTCGATAAAGTAATTTATTAGTATGATTGTGTTTACATACAATATTGTCAAAGCATTAATACACAAAACAGATAATGACAAGACAAAAAATAATAATAAAACAGTAACAAATAATAATAATAAAAATAGAATTAAATAAGGTGCCAGGTAATTAATAAAATAAAAACTATAATAACAACATACACTATACAATATAAAATAAGCATTTAACAAGACATTATGAACATAAAAAAATAATAATAATAATGTGACTGAAGTACATTAAGGCAGTGACTGGTTTCTGAGGGTGTGCACTTCAAAAATTAATTTAACTGCAACTGATGCATGATTGTCCTCCCCCAGTAACACCTGCATTTGATCAGTTTCTGCTGAACTGGAAAACTGTGGCATGAGGTTTGAGAGTTTTTCAAAGTATTTCTCTCTCACAATGAAGGAGAAAGTGTGCCTCTGTCTCAGCCTCACCATCAACCTCACCAGTGTCACAGTGAGCACAGACTTGTTCTTCCTTTGGAAGCCATGCTTGTCTGTGTCTTCCATTTTCTATGGCCAGACTCTGTCAGAGCCAGGAATTGAACTTGTGTGTCTGGCACAAGAGTCTTAATTTCTACCACTGAGCCACAGAAGGGAGTTGAACCCAATAGTCAGACGCGCTCTTAAAAGAACTCAGAAGAGTTTATTAACAAAAATAGCAAAAAAGTACAAAAGCGATTTCTTACTGACAATCACAAAAAACAGAAAAATCTTTAGTCCAGAAAAGGATCCGAAAAGAAATAATCTCCAAAAAACTCTAAAATAAACACGGGGAAAGAACAAACCAAAAGGCTTACAAAGTTTAGTACTTGGAACTAGAGCAGACTTACGGCAGTAACTGGCTAGGAACATCAATAACCAGGCAAAGAAACAAAAAGGAAGTGATCAACTTAAATACACAGTCCAGAACGAGGCACAGGTGAAAATAATAGCACATGATAAAATGGCGGGAAACTGAAATGAAACACAATGAGGGCCTCTAGTGGCCAAAATAAAACATTAAAGCAAAAAACTCTGACAGGACCCCTCCCTCTAGGAATGGCTCCTGACGTTCCCTCCTGGATGACTGGACTTGCGAGCATGAAATTCTTGAATTAGTTTGGGGTCCAAGATGTCCTTGGCAGGAACCCAGGAGCGCTCCTCAGGGCCATATCCTTCCCAGTCCACAAGATACTGCCGGGATCCATGTACTCGACGGGCATCCAGTATTCTGTGGACTGTGTAAGCTGGCTGGCCACCAATGATACGAGGAGGGGGAGGTTTACCTGTCGCAAGAAAAGGAGAAGACAAAACAGGTTTTAACAGTGAGACATGAAAAGTGGGATTTATCTTCAAAGACCTAGGCAAATATAAACGGTAAGTAACTGGGTTTACTTGCCTGGCAATCCTGAAGGGGCCAATGAACCTCTGGGAAAGTTTACGGGATTCCACCCGCAAGGGAATGTTCTTGGTGGAGAGCCAGACTCTTTGGCCGGGGCGCAGAGTGGGGGCAGGTCTGCGTCTACGATTGGCCTGATGCTGATACTGCTGAGAGACCTTCAAGAGCTTGAGTCGGGCTTTTATCCATGTCTGGCGGCAACGTTTAACGAACTGTTGAGCAGAGGGAACTGCAACCTCCACTTCTTGCTCAGGGAATAGAGGAGGGGTGTATCCCAACTGGCACTCGAAAGGGGACATGCCTGTAGCTGAGGAGCAAAGGGTATTGTGAGCGTATTCTGCCCACATGATGAAGGAAGACCAAGAGGACAGGTTGTTAGCTGCCATACACCTCAGTGTAGTCTCAAGATCTTGGTTAAGCCTCTCCGTTTGCCCATTGGACTCCAGGTGGAACCCAGAAGATAGACTCACTGTAGCCCCCAGAGATTGACAAAATGCCTGCCAGAATCGGGAGGAAAATTGGGGTCCTCGATCAGAGACAATGTCTTGTGGGATGCCAAAGACTCGGAAGACGTGGTTTATAACCAATTCAGCAGTTTCTTTAGTGGTGGGTAGTTTGGGCAGAGGAATAAATCGGGCGGCCTTGGAGAATCTATCAACTATGACCATGATAGTGGTGTTGCCTCGTGCTAGCGGAAGTCCAGTGATAAAATCCATAGAAAGATGAGACCAAGGTCTATGAGGTATGGAGAGAGGATGCAATAGCCCCTGTGGAGAGCGGTGAGGGACCTTATTTTGGTTGCACGTGGGATATGCGTTTACAAATGTTGTCACATCCTTCTTGATAGTTGGCCACCAAAATCGTCTTTGGAGGAACTCAAGAGTGCGAGAGGTACCAGGATGACAAGTGAGATGAGAGGAGTGTCCCCACTGGAGGATCTGGGAGTGGACAGCTTTAGGGACAAAGAGGCAGTGGGTTGGCCCCCCTCCTGGGTCAGGTTCTCGGGCTTGGGCTTGTTTTACAGTATTTTCCAGATCCCACCTGATAGGAGCTATTATCTTGGAACTGGGGATAATTGATGCAATAGAATCTTCCTGAGGAGTGTTTACATATACTCGGGATAAAGCATCAGGTTTTAGGTTTTTAGAGCCGGGGCGGTAGGATAAGATGAACTGGAAACAGTTGAAGAATAAAGGACCAACGTGCCTGGCGGGGGTTGAGTCACTTTGCCTGCTGAATGTATTCCAGATTTATGTGGTCCGTGAATACTTGGAATGGGTGTTTGGCCCCCTCAAGCCAATGCCTCCACTCTTCAAGCGCTAGCTTAACTGCCAGTAACTCTCGATCCCCTACATGATAGTTCGTCTCAGTCGGTGTAAGGCGGTGGGAAAGGAATGCACATGGATGCAACTTGTTGTCCTCCCCTCTTTGGGACAGCACAGCTCCAACCCCTACGTCCAAAGCATCGACCTCCACGATGAAGGGTTTATCTGGGTTAGGGAGAATGAGAATAGGTGCAGAGGTAAAATGGCTTTTGAGTTTGCTGAAGGCCAACTCTGCTTCATGTCCCCAATTAAAGCTGGTTGTGTTCCCCTTGGTGAGGGCAGATAAAGGAGCCGCCACAGTACTGAAGTTCCGGATGAACTTGCGATAAAAATTGGCGAAACCAAGGAAATGCTGTACTTCCTTTACCAACGAGGGGGAGGGCCAATCCACAACTGCTTGAACCTTTTGAGGGTCCATTTGTATCTGGCCAGGCTTGATAATGAACCCCAGGAAATGAACTTTGGTCACATGGAACTCGCATTTCTCAGGTTTAATATAAAGATGGTTATCAAGAAGATGTCTGAGAACCTTACAGATGTGTTTTACATGTTTTTGGAGGGAACTCGAGAAGATGAGGATATCGTCCAAGTAGACAAACACAAATTGGTTGCGCATGTCTCTGAGAACATCATTAATGAGAGCTTGAAATACTGCAGGAGCATTGGTGAGACCGAAGGGCATAACCAAATATTCATAGTGCCCAGTGGGCGTGTTGAAGGCGGCCTTCCATTCATCTCCATGCCTGATGCGCACGAGATGGTAGGCATTGCACAAGTCAAGCTTAGTGAAGATGGAGGCTTCTTGCAGAATTTAGAAAGCAGTGGTCATTAATGGCAAGGGATAGCGGTTTCGAATAGTGATCTTATTAAGGCCCCTGTAATCAATACATGGCCGGAGTCCGCCATCCTTCTTCCCAACAAAAAAGAATCCAGCTCCAGCAGGGGAAGTGGATGGTTGGATACCTGCCGCAAGGGATTCGTTAATGTATTTGTCCATAGCAGTTGGTTTGGGGGGAGACAAAGAGAATATACGACCTCTGGGGGGGCAGGTTCCTGGGAGCAGCTCAATGGCACAATCATAGGGGTGATGAGGAGGTAAGGAGGTGGCCTTCCTTTTGCTGAACACTGCTTTGATGTGGTGGTACTGAGCAGGGACTTGAGACAGATCTAGGGTTTCGTGGGACTCGAGAACAAGATCAGGAGAATTCTGGGCCAAGCATGTAGTCTGACAGGTGGGACCCCAACTGAGAACAGCACCAGTGGACCAGTCAAAGTGTGGGTTATGCTGGAGGAGCCAGGGGTGACCGAGGATAATAGGAAACTCTGGAGTCTGTATAAGGTGAAAGCACATTCTCTCCTGGTGCTGGTAAGTGACGAGACCAAGGAGAGAGGTGAGGTGGGTTATTTTCCCTGGAGCTAACGGTCTTCCATCCAAGGCTGTCGCAGTTAGGGGAGCAGGAAGGGAATTAATAGGAATCTGGAGACTTTTGGCAAAGGAAATATCCATGAAATTCCCGGCAGCACCAGAATCAAGCAATGCCTGGAGGTGGTGTTTTTGATCTCCCCAAGTGAGTGTGATGGGAAGGAACAATCCAGAGTTGGAAGGTGAAGCTGTGCGTGTAACTCCTGTTACAGTCCTTCCTTGCCTGTACGGGACTGGGCGTTTCCCGAAAGCTCGGGGCAGGCAGAGCGAAAATGACCATACATTCCACAATATAGACAACAGCACTCTCATGCGACGGTCTTGTTCTGATGGGGAAAGCCTTGTCCTTCCCAATTGCATGGGTTCCGAGGACTCGTGGGGAACTGGTAGCATTGGAGCAAGTGCTGGACTGGCAGACAATGTGGAAACAGATGGCCGGTTCAGGCTTCTCTCCCTCAGGCGATTATCCAGCCGGATTGCTTGATCCATGAGGGTCTCAAGATCACGAGCAGGTTCTCTGGTAGCCATATCATCCATGATTGCCTCAGACAGACCATTCAGGAAGCACACCATGAGGGCCTCGTCATTCCAGCCGCTCCCTGCTGCAACTGACCGAAACTGTATGGCATATTCAGCCACGCTGCCATTACCTTGTCGGAGGGTGAGAAGTCTCTTAGAGGCTTGCCGGCCACTGAGGGGGTGGTCAAAGACTCGCTTGAACTCCATTTCAAACACAGAATAACTTGAACAGAAGGGTGCCTGTGCCTTCCAGACCGTTGTTGCCCAAGAAAGAGCCTTGCCAGAAAGGAGGGTGATAACATATGCGATCTTGGCCCGATCTGAGGGGAAGGAAGATAGTTGTAATTCAAATGTGAGAGAGCATTGAGTCAGGAACCCATCACATGCACTGGCATCACCTGAGAAATGTTGTGGTGGAGGTAGGCGAGGTTCAATCAGAGGAGAAAGTACTCGAGAATCCGGAAGGGGTACCGAGGCAGCAGTAGAAGCAGTAGCTGAGGTAGAGGGCAGCCGGTCCAGGATCTGACAAACAGAAATCATGAGATCCAACAGCAGTTGTGACTGTTTAGCCATCACAGTCTCCTGCTGGACTAGTGCTGACTCATGGCATTGGATTGTGGACTCCTGCTGAGCAATTGTGGCCAGGAGTTCTTGAGCGTTAGGCATCTCTGGGTTCATAATATGGCTTGGTTATTCTGTCAGAGCCAGGAATCAAACTTGGGTCTTAATTTCTACCACTGAGCCACAGAAGGGAGTTGAACCCAATAGCCAGACGCGCTCTTAAAAGAACTCAGAAGAGTTTATTAACAAAAATAGCAAAAATGTATAAAAGCAATTTCTTACTGACAATCACAAAAAACAGAAAAATCTTTAGTCCAGAAAAGGATCCGAAAAGAAATAATCTCCAAAAAAACTCAGGAAAAAGACATAAAAAAAAAACAGCAAAAAATAAACACGGGGAAAGAATAAACCAAAAGGCTTACAAAGTTTAGTACTTGGAACTAGAGCAGACTTACAGCAGTAACTGGCTAGGAACATCAATAACCAAGCAAAGAAACAAAGGAAGTGATCAACTTAAATACACAGTCCAGAACGAGGCACAGGTGAAAACAATAGCACATGATAAAATGGCGGGAAACTGAAATGAAACACAATGAGGGCCTCTAGTGGCCAAAATAAAACATTAAAGCAAAAAACTCTGACAGACTCTGATCACTGAGCCTGTATTTGGTGAGGATCCGTCTCTGTTTTGGATCTCATACAGTGTGGAGATATTCTGCCATATTATACTTTCTGTTTAGGGCCTGATCACATTCCAATTTGCTTTGGTTTTTACTTTCATTTTCCCAATGATCCAAATGTGAATTGTTGCTTTCTTTTAAGATTTGGTTTATTCAGATTTGGTTTTGTTCAGCAGTACTGGTCTGAAACTTGTTAGTTGTTAGTGGGTTTGTGAGTTTCAGAACCATCTGACAAAGGGGACTGGTTTTAGGCTTCAACTCTTGGGTTTTAAGGGTTTCATGTTGCAGTGTGTTAAGGGAACTTGAATTTAGGCGTGTCCAGAATTTGAGGGATCGTTTTTCAAAATGTATAATTAGGAGGTATCTGCCTAGTTCGGCCCGGCATGCATAAGTAGGTGTTCTTCTCTGAACTCTTAGAATGTTTATACAGAATTCTGCATGCAGGGATTCTATGGGGTGTTTGTCCCATCTAGAGTAATTTGCCAGACAGAGTGGACCCCAAACCTCACATCCGTACAGAGCAATAGGCATAATAATACTATCAAAGATTTTATACCAAATTGTTACAGGAATGTCTATTTGGGTAAATTTGCCCTTAATAGCATAGAATGCTCTTCTAGCTTTCTCTTTTAGTGCATTCACTGCCAGACTAAAACCCTCTGAAGCACTGATTTTTAGACCGAGGTAGTCGTAGTGTAGGGTGTGTTCTATTGCAATGTTTCCCAGAGTGGTTGTGTATCTGGTTTCCTATAATCTGTTTTTTTTCTGGAAGATCATCATTTTATTTTTTTTATTTAAATTTTTTTTTTATTGACTGTTAGGGCCAAGTTCTGACAGTAGTTCTCCAGCAGGTCCAGGTGATGCTGTAGCCCTTGTGCAGTAGCTTACAGCAGCACCAGATCATCTGCATAGAGAAGAAATGTAACTTCAGGATTATTTAGAGTAAGACCGGGTGTTGCAGATTGTTCCAGTAGCACTGCTAACTCATTAATGTAGAATCAAATGCATTTTTAAAATCAACAAAACATGCATATATTTTGCTTTTTTGATGAACGTGCTCGTTGACTATCGTGTGTAGTGTGTGAATGTGGTCGGTGGTGTGGTGGTTTGGTAGGAATCCAATCTGACTCTTACTCAAGGCATTGTGCTTGGAAAGGAAGGCCTGTATCTGGGCGTTCAGGATACAACAGAAAGTCTTCCCCAGATTACTGTTCACACAAATGCCTCGGTAGTTATTGGGGTTGAATTTATCTCCAGTTTTATATAATGGGTGTATTAAGCCCATACTCCAGGTATCAGGAAAGTAGACAGTTTGCAGAACCAGATTGAACAATTGCTTATTTTGCATGCTTTTCAAGTCAGGTGTGAGATTTTCTGGAGATTTTCTCTGGGGGGAGCGTCTCTCGATAATGTCACAGCAGCACCCCTTTCACATTTTGATACTGCCGCAGTTGTGCCCCACCAAAGTTGTATTCTTAACTAAAGTTTTGCTTTCCTTAATGCTGCATATAAATGTAAGTGACATGTTTTTCATAACTAACCTTTTGATTCACTTACAGATGTGTATAAAGGTAATTAATTTACGTATTCCTAACTAACTATTTGCTCCCCCTACAGGTAAATACAAACTAACCTTTGCTTCCCTTACAGGTGTTGATAAATTTAATAGTCATTTGTGCACTAATAGACACTGCCACAGCACTGCCCCGCACATGCCAAATGTAATCAAGCTATGTATTCCTATGTAACCACTTGCCTCCCCTACATGCATGTACAAACGTAATTGTCATGTTTAACTTAACTAACCTTTGGCTTCCCGTGCGGTGTGTATAAATATAATGGCTAGGTTTTCCTAACTAACCTTTCGCATCCCTTACAGGTGTGTACACAGAGTTATTTCTATTTTCTCCACAGACACTTTCAATTCCTAAGTTCCATAAATTTATAGATGTACATCTACAGCAATGGAAACACAGCAGCGCTCCCACAGGAGCCCCTTTACCATGCCCCCAAATGCTCAATCCACTGCGGCAACATTACTTTAAACTCCGCTCCCACAGGAGGCCCACTTACTCTACAGCTGCAGCAGCGTTTTACCATGCTTCCACTGAAGCCCTTTTTCTTCGATTTTCAGCAGCTGCAACGATCATAACAGTAGATGGCTGTCACCACCTCCTCCTGTTCTTTTCAAGCACCATATTTCCCCATCTCGGGGTAGACTTTTGAGTGAGGCTACCTCTGCAAGCCAGCCGATCTGGCAGTATACCTATGGTAAACTCCCTACGGCCGTACACAGGTCCTTTCATCTAAACCTTCCACCCGGATCGGGCCCTTATGCGAGGCCGCCCCCATAAGCCGTCTGATTAGATGCAAAATATCATGGTACAGCCCCCTGTAGCCACATAAAGGTCCTTCGTCCAAACCTTCCACCCAGAGCAGGCCCTCACGTGAGGCTGCCTCTGAAAGCCAGCTGTTCCAATGCAGTTTACCACGATCTAGCACTTCTGTCAGACTTCGATTTGGCATTTCCTTCACCCAATTTGGGGAGTTATATATATTGCACTTAATAATGGTTCTACTACAGCATATTTTCCATTTCACCATTTGTTTAATTTCTAAACCAATTCAAAGGCATTTAACCAGATACCACCAAAGGCTATCTGAGTGGCGTCCTTTTCCATAAATCAATATTCGGCAAATCCGCCCCAGCAATCAATAACCCCCAAATTTCTCTGCTCATTAAATGCTCAGGCACCAGAATGCCTCTAACCATTGATATCTTAACAAATGCCTAACAACCCTCTGCCTTGGTTACCATTCAGTAAACACAGCTTGCACGCTCGACACTATGTTTATCCTAGCCTTCTTCGGCTTTCTGCATTGCTCAGAAATCACCATTAATACACAATTCAATCCCAACATCCATCCCACCTTCTCAGACCTGAAAATCATAGACAACAAAACAATCAGACTCTTCATTAAACAAAGCAAAACAGATAAAGTTAAAAAGGGGCATTCGATTTACATTTTCAACCTGCCCACCCCCATCCAACCTTACCAATCTCTCGCATCATTTCTCGCTTACAGATATTCCCACATTAAGTTCCCTCTTGATCCGCCATTCACCAATGATGATAACCACGGCAGCTTCAAGATTCTGGTTCCAAAAGCACCTTAAATCAGTCCTCCTCCAAAATTTTATTCCAGTCATTCATTCCATATCTGTGCAGCAACTACAGCTGCCCAAAAAAGGTTTATCAGAACAACAAATTAAATCTCTCGGTCATTGGCCCTCAGACGCATATCACAGCTACATCAGATCTAGTCGTTTCCACATCAGGAAAGCTCATCAATCACTAATTAGCTAATCCCCTTATCAGTACCACCTGTCTCTATCACTCATGTCACCACCTGCCACCGTCTCGCTACATCCTACATGCACACGCACGTATGTGTACACGTACATAAGTGTATGTTTTTCTTTGCGCGGGTGCGCGCACAGATGCGTACGCATGTGTGTATGTGTGTGTGCGTTAATGCATACGCATGTATGTATGTGTATGTGTGCGCGCAAACGCAGCGCAAGCCAACTCTCGTTCTCACCTTCCCCGTTCGATTGCATGCTGGGCTTACCTGTTCGAATGCCATGAGCTAAACCTCCATCGCTTTAGGGCTTTAGGGCAGTCTCCCATTCGAATCGCAGTGTGAGCCCTCCCTTTCGAACACAGCACCAGCCAATTCTCGTTCTCACCTTCCCTGTTCGATTGCATGCTGGGCTTACCCATTCGAATGTAGTGAGATAAACCACACTCTCTTTAGAACAGTCTCCCATTCAAATCGCATTGTGAGCCCTCCCTTTCGAACGCAGCGTGAGCCAACTCTTGTTTTCACCTTCCCCATTCGAATGCCGTGAGCCCATCCACTTCTATGATGAGTGGTGGTCTCCCGTTCAAATCACAGTGTAGCCCCCCTCGACCAGCCATCGTACAAGAACGGACCTCCAACAAATGTGTAAAGCGCTCCCTCTATATATATTTTTGGGGGGGAAGAAAAAAAATTCAGAAGTATCTGCTAGGGCCTGGGTAGCTCAGCGAGTATTGACACTGACTACCACCCCTGGAGATGTGAGTTTGAATCCAGGGCGTGAAGAGTGAATCCAGCCAGATCTCCTAAGCAACCAAATTGGCCCGGTTGCTAGGGAGGGTAGAGTCACATGGGGTAACCTCCTCGTGGTCGCGATTAGGGGTTCTCGCTCTCAATGGGGCGTGTGGTAAGTTGTGTGTGGATTGCAGAGAGTAGCATGAGCCTCCTGTGCTGTAAGTCTCCGCGGTGTCATGCACAACGAGCCACGTGATAAAATGCGCGGATTGACTCTCTCAGAAGCGAGGCAATTGAGACTTGTCCTCCACCACCCGGATTAACGTAAGTAACCGCGCCACCACGAGGACCTACTAAGTAGTGGGAATTGGGCATTCCAAATTGGGAGAAAAGGGATAAAATAAAACAAAAAAACAAAAAAGAAGTATCCGCCAAGTCAATTTACCATATAGAATTGTTGCCAACTTGCTGTCCTAAATATTTCCTGCCAATGTCATAGTACTGATTTTCCACCTTAATGCCTGTTTGGGGGTAATCAGGACTCGAGTCGAGTCTCGAGCTCAGATCCCTCCAGTATACACACAGCAAGCCAAATAAGTTTACCTCTTCTATACAAGATTACATTAACATACGACCTACTAAAATGGAGTTCATTAACAGAGGTTTGGGAGGAGCATGTTAATTTTAATCTGACAAATCACAGCCCACCAGTAGGAGTATATAAGCTGCTGCTTACCTGCTTCCTGTGACAATTCTCCTGACATCACTCCTCCACCCCATCTTCACCTGTTCTCAAGATTCATCATTTATCTAAAGAAGTCCGTGGGGGGGGGATTGTAATCAGGACTCAAGTCGAGTCTTGAGCTTAGAGCCCTCCAGTATATGGACAGCAAGCCAAATATGTTTACCTCTTCTATATAAGATTACATTAACATATGAACTACTGAACCCTCTCCCTCTTTCATTGTGTCCTGCAGTGGTAATGTCATATTGGAATCAGGTGAGAAGTACAGTCTGAATGAAGATGGATCCGAGTTGACCATCAAAGACGTCAAGAAGGTTGATGAAGGAGAGTACAAATGCATCGCCAGGAACAAGGCTGGAGAGAGGAGTGAGGAAGTCAGCCTCAACGTGTTTGGTAAGACTCTATTACCTTGTTTAAGCCTAAAGGAATAGTTCACCCAAAAATGAAATTTCTGTCATCATGTCATGACAAACCCTTATGACTTCTATGGAACACAAAAGGAGAAATTTTGAAGAATATCCAGGTCATTCATTTCAATACAAAGGAAGTGGATAGGGATTAAGCGTTCAAGCTTCAAAAAGTATCATTAAAGTGCTCCATGTAACCCGCATCATATTCCAAGTCTTCTGAAGTGTTATGATAGGTTTTGGTAAGAAATAACTCAAATTTAAGTATTTTTTTCAGTGAAAAGCTTAACATCCTTTGTGTGTTCATGAGAGTGCATAAGAGAAGCTCATTCACACTGTCTCGCTTGAGAAAACGATGACAGAGTTTACATTTTTGGGTGAGCTGTTCTTCCATTACCTCTGCCATTACCAAGATGGCCATTGGCATGGAACTGGAAACAAGTGTTAACATGCTAATTACTAAGAAAATGTAGAAGGTTTCTACTGCCACCACTGAGATCTGATGAAATCAAATGCATAAAAGTGCCATTCCAGCCCATTGCATCCTTTAAAAAAAGTTCCTCTGTTGAATTATGAAATATAACAAGGTGTTGATTAAATATTGAAAGCTCTAAGCCAGGGAGGCACTCTCTCATCTGTTTAAGTGAACAATTTCCATCTCATCAACTTAAGAGCACTGTTCGCCATTGTGAAGGCGCAGTAATTGCACAAGGTTAATCAATATCTCTCTTGCCTTCTAAGAGTGTTTGTAGGCTATGTATTGACTTGTTTGTGTGTGTGTGTGTGTGTGTGTGTGTGTGTGTGTGTGTGTGTGTGTGTGTGTGTGTGTGTGTGTGTGTGTCAACAGTGCATCCGAAGATCACATTCCTTGACAACCTGACGGCGACTGAGTTGGATGAGCAGATCAAGCTAACTTGTGAGGCCACAGGTGACCCCACCCCCAACATCATCTGGAGCTTCGGTCGCCGTGTCTTCACCGAGAATGATCAGGTGCTGAGGTTGAGGGGTCAGGGTTCAGAGGGCTTGGGGGATGGTTTTAAGGTCTACATTTCAAGGTGTGGGGCTTGACAACACATTTAACCTTAACAATAGCTGCAGCTTTGATTGATTTTTGTCTTTGCTAAACCCTGCTGGAAAATCATTGTAGCTGGTTTCTAGCCAGTCCAAGATAGTCATTAGCTGGTCCAAGCTGGTCTTTTTCAAAAACTAGCTTGACCACCTAAAGCTGGTCTAACCAGCTTGGACTAGCAAAAGACCATCTTATGACCAGCTTGGACCTGTTAGAAACCAGCTACCATTTTCAAAACACAACTGCCATCTTAAAGGGATAGTCCACCAAAAAATAAAAAAAAATTACAATTCCATCATCATTTATTCTTCTTTATGTTGTTCCAAAATGGAATTTCTTTCTTCGGTAGAACACAAAATGATGTAGAATGTTAGCCTCACTCAACATGTACTTTTATTGTATGGGGAAAAAAAGATGCAAGTGAATGAAAGTGAATGCTGACTAAGGCTAACATTCTGCCTAACATCTCTTTTTGTGTTACATAGAAGTAAGAAAGTCATATGGGTTTGGAACAACATGATAAGTAAATTACTATGAACTATCCCTTTAATCTGGATTTTCCATCTTGAAATACTAAACCATATGCAGCACAACCCATTAGGTCAGTTATGACACCCAGCAACATATCGATAAGCCCCTTGTCAATAAAGCTAGTTAGATTGGTGACCTCACTCTTGTGCATGGATGCCCGACTCTTTAATTATGATTTGCAGCAAGATATCAATAATCCCCCTCTTGCTAAAACACTAAATCCCATTCTCTGAGCCAAATGCTCAGCGGCCTAAACCCATTTGTCGAATCAATCACTCTTTTTTCAAAACTCTAAACACATTCTCACTCACTAAAACACATTTTACACTGTGATGCACTTGTGTTGCAAAACGGTAAACACGAGCAGAAAAGTTAAGAACAACTACAACACAGTTGTCATCGTTTACACACAATGACTCAAAATTGTTCACACTTGTTTCTAATGATGTGAAAACATGATGCTGAGGCAGAATGAATCTCTCACTGACTTTGATTTAGCATTTGCACAACATTTTTGAGTGAGTGTACTTGTAACAGGGTTCAATGGAAAGGAAGAGGCGGGAACCGGACGAAGCATCAAAGTAAAGTTTTAATACACTCAAACACAAAAACACACAAACATAAACACATACAGGGCAGCTGACTGTAGCTCTCTCTCCCGAACTACCGCATCTCGTTGCACTTATCCCTCTCCTTGGCTGATTAGCCCAATTGGGGACCGGGCCTGCATAGTCACGGCCCGGCCGCGCCCTCCCCTTTGTCACACTCCTCCCTCCTTTGCCTCAAGGGGTATTTTTACAGTATGCAACTGCTGAATATACAGATATTCAATACTGTATTACTTGCAGTACATACAGTATACAATATATTCACTGTACTACTGTAAGTTGTGATTACTATACTATTTTTTATTACAAAATGCACTGCTATACAATTTTTAAAAAAATTCTGTAACTACATGCCCTGGACGCTGTGTTCTCCATTTTCTGATGTAGTGTCTAATGAATGCTCTGTAGTGTTTATATATTGACTTTCTGTGTGTATGATCTGAAAGCATTGTTTGATTTTGAGCACAGATTAAATGGTTTTGAGGCGATTGTTTGATTTTGCCAGAAGAGTCAGGGGTTTTGTGAATGTAGTTTGAAGATTTGGTTTTGTGTTTAAAGTTGTGAGAAAATAGGTGAAGGTTTCAAGAAATGTGTTTTATCAATTCAGAAAAACTGTAATACATCTGGCTAGATTGGTGACCTGCTACTCTTGAGCATGAGATGCTCTGCTCTCCCCAGTATGTGACATTCACCTGACAGACAGTATTTGGACAGCACTACTGTAAGCACTGCTGTTCATGGGTAGTCAGCGGTTTTTAACAGCATTTTGCTAATTCTTTTATAATTGTTTTTTCATGCAGCTTTTATGGTCTCATATTAATTGAGAGACTTCATGAAATATTTGTACTTAAAAATATATATATATTTGTCACACTGCAGAACCACTTAGTTCTATTGAAGGCCAAAACTTACTGTGTGTTTAAAAGAAATGGTCTGGGTTCAATACATGTTAAGCTCAATCGACAGCATTTGTGGCATAATACTGATTACCACAAAAATGTATTTTGACTTGCCCCTCCTTTTATTTAAAAAAAAATAAATAAAAAAAAAAAGCAAAACTTACAATGGATGTGAATGGGGCCAATCCGTAAACGTTAAAATACTCACTATTTCAAAAGTATAGCCACAAGACATAAATAATATATGTGTTGACATGATTTAGTGTGGGACAAGTCACTTACTAACCTTTTCTGTGCAAAGTTACAGTATAGCCAATTTTAAAACTTTGTTGCCATGATGATGTAACATCAACAAACCCTAAATTAATGTTACCATGACGATTTAAACAACTTTATATCTCAAATAATACATGAGTTTTATTAGAAGAATTAATGTGTGCTTTTATAAAATTATAAGATTCACATTTCTGCCTTTAAACTCTCCAAAAATGTACCCCTTTCACTTCTATTTTAAGTGCCTCATTGTAACCTCAATTTTTGCTATTTTAAAAATCAAAATTATTTTTGGTGGTAATCAACAATATGCCACAAATGCTGTCGACTGACCTTAACTTATATTGAACCCGGAATATTCCTTTACAGCAAAATGTCACAAAATATTATTCACAAACCTTGCTACATTCTGTTAGATTTCTCTTAAAACAAGACTTTATATCTTATGTAATTTTGCTTCTAATGGAAATGTATCTTGTTTTAAGGATGTTTGGATATTTGTACTGGAAAACAAGACAAAAATTATGATTAAGAAACTGTTTTTGCAGTATAATATTGTTGTTCATTGTGCACTAACTGAATATATGCAGTAAATGAGAGAGAACAAGGGTACTGCACATATTAGCCTTTGCTAGAGACAAAAAGGCTTTTTATAACTCAGGACCAGCAGGCTCACCAGTTCTCGGTCTCACTGCCCTGTCTGCTCTGTTGGAGTCTGCATAGCTCTGATTCAGTCAAGGGCTCTGCCTAATTAACAGCCCCGAAATACTCAATTACCTTCTATTCATATTTCATCATGGCATAGCCAATCAGAATTCATCGACAGCTGCTAAAGGCTCTTTGGGCTACTTTGCCTAATGGAGAGCACCCAACCCCTTCAAACTTTATTTCCTCCTTTGCTCTCTCAGGAAAACCCTTCATGTCCTGTACTGTGCCCTCTTATCCAGGGAAAGTTTTTCTGAAAAATCTTTTAAAATATCTTAAATGAGCAAAATTTAAACCCTTGTTTTAGAGCAAAGGAATGATTGACAGGCGAGTTGGCGGTCCTTTGAATTTACATGAGACACATCAGGATGGATTAGCGTTTACACTACAAATGTTTTGTGGTCACATGCATTTTCTACTACCTTCAAATGTGGTTAGAGTAAATGGATCACAACATATTTTTGACTCAGTTTACATCTGCATGTAGCGTTGTCCACATGTGATTGGATTGCCTGAATGTATTTTACTTATATTCCCTTAAGTTCCAAAGTCTAACAACATTGTCAATGGATAATGCACAATTTCTGTTTCAAATATTTTGGGGCATTTCAATGGGAAAAAAAAGGTTTAATTTTAGCGTATATGTGTACATCTTAATTTGAATTAGCTTAAAGCTGAAGTATGTAATTTTTTTGTGTTCAAATATTTTCTTCTATCCCAGCTTAATTTGAAGAGACAACTTCAAAGTAAGCCATTCATAGATTCATTTTCTCAAAAACTAAAAACTGTGTCTGTGTGGAACTATAAAAATTCCTGTGTTTGTTTTGAGCAACCCGCTGAGACCCGCCCCAACACCATTACTCAAACAATGCCTTGAGTTGGGGGCGGGACTATCTGACTGTTTACAGTAAACAACAGCATATGAGGGGCATATTCGAAAAGCTATTTTGGAAACATTGTTTATTTTTTAAATTCCATTCAGTGGTGCAAGTGTCATGGGAATTACATACTTCAGCTTTAAATTTAATTTAATTTTGGCATATGTCAAATTAAAAACTTATATCGGTTGACCACTAATCTTAAAGGAATATACCACGTAAGTATACACTTTATCAACAGCATTTGTGGTGTGTTGTCAGTTAACACAGAACAATTAAGACAAATTCTCATGTATACCTCAGTTTGTAAAAACAAACAAACAAATATGTCTTTAATGCAAAAAACAACAAAAAACAAAAACACATATAGATGTTCTAGGAACAAAGATTCAGAGAAGTACATATGCCTGGACATATATTGCCAATATAGCAAACATATAAAACTCTCCAGTAATGACCAGTAATGCCTACTATGTATCTAATACCCTACAGCAGTTACATATATCACTTTCCCAGGAGTAACTTCACTAATCAATTGTATGGTCTGCATAAACACAGTATTGTATATTTAATGAGCAGTTATTTCTGGTCATATATTTCACGGCCAGTAAAGTTAATATCAGCACCACCAATATACACTCATTTCCATGGTTTGTATTAAAAAGAAAATGAGGGCATTTAAATGCAAACAGCCTGTAATCAAACCATGGTAAGTTGGTGAGCTGACATATTAATACGCATCTGATAAGTCAGGAGCATGTCTTCAGTTCCTTTAAATCTCTTCTATGTGCTCTTTACTCCTTACCAAAAATGGCACATAAACCTCAGAAAGCAGAATAGTATGACTACCAAGTGAGCAATATCTAAGCCTGGCTGGAATCATCTCCTGTGAACTCTCGAAGAAACTGCATTTTGAAAGAGATCCGCTCTCTGTCTGCTCTCTGTTCTGCCTGTTAGGCTGAAAGATATAGCCATGCTTATTGCATGAGAGTTGACAGAGACAGAATGTTCTGACATCAGGGACAGGGTTTTGATCATTCACACATACCCAGAAGGAAAGCTTTAGTTAAAGGCCATAGTTACGCATTATAAGGCCTGTTTCACACTTCATGCGTAAGCAGCGCTTAGTTATTTCAGCACACTTATTAACAGGTTACAGTATTCACACTGCCCGCCTAAGCATCACATTCACAGGTGCAAGTTTTGTCACTAAGTTTTTTTTTTTTTTTTTAATTCAGCAGAAAATATAGTGAAAATGCACCATAAACGTATATGTATCAACATATGCAATATTTAAATTAAGCAGTTTATAGATAAAGTTTATGGTTGTTGTAGATGAATTACCATTTGTATGTAAATGTGGTTCCAAAACCTTATGTAAATTAGATTAGACACTTTAAAATAAGGTTGTATTTGTTAACATTAGTTAACAAATAGTTAATAGTTAATTAGCTAATGAATATACTTATACAGCAATTATTAATCTTGGTTAATGTTCATTTGCTTTATACTGTACATTAACATAGTTAATGCATTCTGAATT
Organism: Myxocyprinus asiaticus; assembly: GCF_019703515.2. Lineage (NCBI taxonomy): Eukaryota > Metazoa > Chordata > Actinopteri > Cypriniformes > Catostomidae > Myxocyprinus > Myxocyprinus asiaticus. The sequence continues at coordinate 18,849,006 of NC_059381.1, read as the reverse complement.
AACATGAACAAACAAGAAATAATAGTATTTTGATAAATTAACATTTATGAAGATTAATAAATGCTGTTAAAAATCATTGTTAGTTCATGATACCTAATGCATTAACTAATGTTTTTTTTTTTTTTTTTTTTTTTTTTGTATAGAACAGCATTTTGGTTACGAAGTAGAAGTAATGTCAGCGTGAAAGCACAATGTGAGCCTGCTGTTGTACTGTAGTTATGTTGTTGCTTCGCTCATGCACTGCTTTTGCGTACGGTTTGAAACAGGCCTTAGTGTAACGTACTGAAAATCTAATGCTCGCGTACTGAGTCAGGGGACTTAATATTAAGTGCAGATGAACTATTACCCCTTCATTTATCATTTTAACAGCTCTCTTATAGGCCTACTGAACTGTCCTTGACATATCTATTGGTTGAATCACACAATCAAGAGAGGCATTTCAGGGTTGCTACGCTGCCCTTCTCTAATGATAGTCTCTTAATGGCACCCCTCCTTATCTGTGGTCATTTCAATTCATGCTATGCTGCTCCTAATGCTTTACAAATGAAACGTCATTTTTGCACCACTAGCGTTGTCACGTAATCCCCGTGTTTGTACTGACTCTTATTTTGAAATTCTTGTTCAGTTCCTGTTTCCTTTGTCAGTTTTGTAGTTTTTTCATGATTGGTTCTCCCTGATTGTTTCCCCAGGTGTTCCTCATTCCCTGATTGTTTCCCCAGGTGTTCCTTGTCTTCCCTTGTGTATTTAAGCCCTTGTTTCCCCTGTTTAGTTTGTCAGTCTTTACATGTGTTGACATGTTCTGTGCTTGGTTTCCTGTGTTTTTTTTTTTATATTCTGAGTTTCTTTGTTTATCCTTTTGTTAATAAAGCTGCGTTTAGATCCTCATTCCTCGCCTGCCTCGTCACAGAAAGACTGACCCTCCGAAATGGATCTAGCAGCATGTTTTATCCAGTTGAGCCGAGTGACCCTTCAAATCAGGGAATATTCTCATCTATTTAGCACCATTGCCAGACACACAGGATTTACCGATTCCCAATTGAAATCCCTATCAGATTGGTCTCATAGCTCACAAGTGGAGAGAATTGCCGGAGTCCGGTGATCACACATGGGAGGAATACGTGGAGTTAATCTTAGAGACATTCGCTTCTGAGGATCCTCACCTCTCAATCCCATTTCTGGTTTCCGAGTTTTCCACACCTCAGCCTGCTCCATGCCATGTCACAGCAACGCCTCAACCTGCTCCACACTATATCACGACCAAACCTCAGCCCACGCCCATGCCTGCCACGGCCAACGAGCCAACGCCCACGCCTGCCACGGCCAACGAGCTAGAAGCCTCGTCCGTCCCAGAGCCAGCGTTGGCAGCCTCGTCCGTCTCAGAGCCAGAGTTGTCAACTTCAGCCATCCAGAGGAGGAGAAGGAGAAGATAAGTTTCTGTTCCCGAGTCTCCGCTCATGCCCACGACCACAGAGGTCATTCCCGAGTCTCCGCTCATGCCCACGATCACAGAGGTCGTTCCCGAGTCTCCGGCCATGCCCACGACCACAGAGGTCGTTCCCGAGTCTCCGGCTATGCCCACGACCACAGAGGTCGTTCCCGAGTCTCCACCCACGATCACGGAGGTCATTCCCGAGTCTCCGCCTATATCCACGTCTACAGAGGTCGTTCCCAAGTCTCTCCCCATGTACACGACCACGGAGGTTGTTCCCGAGTCACCGCCCATGCCCACGACCACAGAGGTCGTTTTCCAGTTTCTGCCCATGTTCTCGACCATGGAGGTCGCTCCGCCTTCCCTGGCTCCGTCCCCAGAGTCTTCCACGGCTCCGCCTTCCCTGGCTCCGTCCCCAGAGTCTTCCACGGCTCCGCCTTCCCTGGCTCCGTCCCCAGAGTCTTCCACGGCTCCGCCTTCCCTGGCTCCGTCCCCAGAGTCTTCCACGGCTCCGCCTTCCCTGGCTCCGTCCCCAGAGTCTACCACGGCTCCGCCTACCCAGGCCTCCTGACCCAGTCCCTGTCCTGCGGCCGCCTCCCAGGCCCCCTGACCCTGTCTCGGCCCTGCGGCCATATCCCTGGTCTCCTGGCCATCCTCCTGATCTGCTATGGTCTCCCTGGTCTCCTGGCCATCTGCCTGATCTGCTCTGGTCTCCTTGGTCTCCTGGCTGTCCGCCTGATCAGCTCTGGTCTCCCGGGTCTCCTGGCCATCTGTCTGATCTGCTCTGGTCTCCTTGGTCTCCTGGCCATCCGCCTGATCTGCTCTGGTCTCCTTGGTCTCCTGGCCATCTGCCTGATCTGCTCTGGTTTCCTTGGTCCCCTGGTCACCGGCATGATCGGCTCTGGTCCCCTGGCCGCCGGCCTGATCTGCTCTGGTCCCCTTGGTCTCCTGGCCGCCCGCCTGCTCTGTTCTGGTTACCTTGTTCCTCTGCCACCCCCCCCCCCCATGCCCCTCAGAACGGCCTGTTTTCCCCCATGCCTCATGGACAATTGTTTTTTTTTTTGAGCGTCTGGAATCCGCTCTTAAGGGGGGGGGGGGTCTGTCACGTAATCCCCGTGTTTGTACTGACTCTTATTTTGAAATTCTTGTTCCTGTTTTCTGTGTCAGTTTTGTAGTTTTTTCATGATTGGTTCTCCCTGATTGTTTCCCCAGGTGTTCCTTGTCTTTCCTTTGTGTAATTAAGCCCTTGTTTCCTCTGTTTAGTTTGTCAGTCTTTACATGTGATGACATGTTCTGTGCTTGGTTTCCCATGTTTTGTTTTTTATATTCTGAGTTTCTTTTGTTTATCCTTTTGTTAATAAAGCTGTGTTTAGATCCTCAGTCCTCGCCTGCGTCGTCACAAGCTTCACCAAATGAAATTGCAAAAATAATCACTGTTATTAAACAGCTTCTAGAAAACTCCCCTTGTCTTACGTTGGTGATTCAAACAAATAGTCCCGCTGTAGTGCTTTACTGGTTGTTTAGATCAGTGTTACTATCAGAAATAATTAATAATTATTTCTGTAGTTATTAATCAATATTTAAATTAATTAATTGGATCTAACTCATTAAAACCTCATATGGGACTCCAGTAAATGTAGTGTGCTACGTTTAGGAGCAAGTTTGGTTATTAGAAATAATTAATAATTATCAAAGAGAATTATTAATTATTAAAATCAATAGAACATTGATGAGAATCAATGTTAGCTTTTTTAATCCTTTAAAATCAACACTTATCAAAGATAATCGTTAATTGTTAACATCGATGAAACATTAAAATTAACACTAGCTTATTGATCATTTAAATTCAATCAAAGATAATTATCAATTATCAAAAATCAATAGAATATTAATAAGGATTAACATTGACGGGGCACCACCCTGAAATCAGGAACTAATAACCGAATATTCAAACAGTCTCAATATTAGATTGTTTTCTTAGGAAAATCGACATCTGAAGAATATCGATTTTCGGGAAAAAAAACAATGAATGAAGGTTTGAATCCGAGCACTGACATCCCGTCAGCATGACACAGGCGTATGCGAAACAAACCAAAACACTTCTCTTTGTAATATAAACAAAGTTTATTTATGCAGTAATATCAATTAATAATTAATACAATGCAGTCAATAAACTTCTGACTTACAACTACAAACTAAACAGTGATATGATTAGATATGGAAATAAAAATAATTCTATACCACAAGGTGTGTGCGTGACAGTGTGTGTGTGTGTGTGTGTGTGTCGGTGTGGTTAGTGAGAGAGAGAGAGAGAGAGAGAGATGATTAAGTGACAGCCCGAAAGCTGATTTCGCGATAGCTGGAGATAAAGCAACCGTGTTCATCACTCAGAGACGCGGTTTTACGAGCGGGGCTCATAAAAGTCCCTTGTTATTTGACTCTTTAATGGATGAACTCAGTTGCTGTCTCACCCGCGATGGCGAAAATGCACAACAGTCCAATTTGGTTGGACCACAATACAGCAAAACAAATTCGTGATAATTAATACCCTGAGTATTAATAATGAGCGGACATGGCGGTCCGTAAACTGTACAAGCAAAAACCTTGAAACACAAGAATAACACGCTATAATATTCTATCTCTGCCCAGACGTAACCTCTTACTTGAATCGCATGAGGACACAGGTAGAATGTGTTTTCCTCCGTCCTTTAACTTTGACCCGGTTCCTTGAGGCTCGTGTGATGATGAGAGGTCGTTTCCTCGCGCTGTCGGCGGGCGGTACGGCTGTTGATTCTCGGCGGGCTGGCGGAGAACTCAGAAATGTCGACTTGATTGAAGATGGAAGAGAAATCTTTAATCTCTTCACTTCTGTAGGCCAACGGATGAAGATGCGAATTGCTCGGCGGTCTCCTTCGGATCCGTTAGAGTGTTCGGTTGAACACAGAGTAATCTCAATTCGTCCAGCGAGATGGAGATTGTGTGGCTACAGTTTCAAGTCGGACATTACTTCCTTATGCCACGAGGCTGCACCGGAGAGCAACAAAAAGCTACGTCCGTATTCGGTGAACTAAGTCACTGGAAGCAACTTTGGAAGCATTTCAGAATTATTTGAAGTCCTGATGATGTCATGTTTGAGGGACGTTCTGTGGTGTGCCTCATCCAATAGGAGTTGAGAGCTCGATCCTTTAGAGGGCAAGGCTTCATGGATCTGTAGTCTGTTTTGGACTCCCTTTGTTTGATTTTGGAGCGATTTTTATCAGTACAACATCTGACTTAGAAGGTGGGGGCTTGAGTTATGTTTTTATGACTGTTAGGCCTGCCTTTGTCTTCTATCTGAACACATGAGGCCCAACACCGCCCAAAACTCACACCATTCTCTTTTTCGAAAAAATACTGATGACTCGTCTTGCAGTTCACAGATTTTTGTCAAACCAAATGCTCTCAATAATGACAATGTCTAGAGGGACGAGCCCTTCGATATGTCCTGCCTCAATTTCCTGTTTCAATGGGAAAAATGTCAACACAGGATAGAAAACCTTACTCATCTATACATTTCATCTGGTCTTTAAGTAGACTACATTGTGTCTGGGGTATTAGAACCATTAACACACTCTGCAAGGATCTTGCAAGAATACCTAGAAAAAGCCAATTAAGATTCGGTATTTTCTCTTGCATGACCCTGAAGGTTAATTTTTAGATTTAACAATGGCTAGATAATCTTGAAGCTCTTTACAGGTTGAGGTCGTCCCCAAGGTTATTTATCTGCATGCAGAGTGTGAAAAGACAAGGGTTCTGTTTTAAAGGTCAGCAAGGGAGTCTGTGATCAGGATTGTGTTTTAAGAGCAGGATGGTCGACCTGCCATAAAAGCAGAAGCAGGTGCCAAAGCACAAGGCTTTAATCCATCGTAACCTCTTGACAAGCTGTCAGTGGCAGAGTAATTAAATCAATAGAGGAACAAGAGGATGTCAGACCACTAAAATACAAGCATGCCCTGTAAATTCAGATGAACTTGTTTATGAACTGCACACCCAGCCAGTGTGATAGGAACTATTGTGATATAATCATATTCTAGAGTTGAGTGCTTCCTTTAGTCTTAGCATCGGGTGGCACAACCACAATCTATTCACTAACTGTCTGATGAACATTGCACAGAAAAGGGGCAAGCAGTTTTTTGTGATCCAGCAAGCTCCTGTCTGATTGGCTGGCTCTAAAAAGATTCAGGAAGTCTGAGTGCACAGACGGAATCATAAAGGATGTGTTTACAAGGTACCGGCCTGCTATAATAAGGGTTTTTGAGGAAGAATGAATGACTGAATTTGTCAAAGTTTGTCAGGTTAGTGGCATAAAATATTTAAAAGATATTCAAAATTTTGTTTGAGACACCTAGTATTATGTTAATCCACTAGCAGAATTATATATTCTGCTTTGATTTTTGAGTTTTGTCTGTGAAATAATCAGTAGTAAGAACTTTTGGTGGAACAGAAATTCAGATTGCAAAGTCGATACACATTTCCAAAAATGTTTTTTTTGGAAAAAAAACATCCCATTTCTTTCTGTACACTGTTTTCCATGCAATTATTTACATAAGTTTGTTCAATGCTGGATGGTTACTGTGGTTATAAACTATTCCAGGTAAACCTGTCTCTAAACGGCACTTAAAAACAAAACAAACTGTGATTGATTGCTTTATACTTACAAAGACTTAAACGATTAAAAAATCCTTTCTCTTTATTCTAATGAACCACATGGCTTTTTATTTTTAGGAGGAACTCACCCCATTGCACAAGTCTTTTCTTGAATAGCAAAGGTCTTTATTCTGCTTGATCAGTGTCAGATTTCATAATACATCCTAAAATCCCACTTGTCTGCGCCAGATCCCCTTTTTAAGCAAATTGTTTGATTAGAAGTCAAAATAATAGAATGCTGCCATTGTAAAAAAAAAAAAAAAAGGACTGTCACTCTGTCATAAGTTAAACGATTCAGTCATCTTCTGTTCATGTCTGTTTGATTTATCAGTGGTGTGAGTCGTGTCTTCAACAGCCTCTATTGTGAGCCTTGCAAATTCTCAGCTAATCCAGATGGCAGCGTCATTGATTGATTTTAGCTTTAGCAAATGAGTCAAAAGTATAAAAACCTACACAGAAGCCAACTCATCAATGTCCCGTTGAAAGAATACAGGGATATGTGTTGTCACATGGAAGAATGGCTCTGGTTTGGTTATAAAGCCAGTTTCTGTGATGTATGGGAAATCGACTAAATGAATGTGGTGATCACAGTTAACATCACAAGCAAGTAGATCTTTGCAGATTGATGTGCTGTCCAACATATCAAGCTTTGGTGTCCACCACATTTTATCTATATGTTAATGCTAAAGTGCTGTAATTTTTAAGTGACCATTTAAAAAAAAAAATCCTATAACAGCTTAATATGCAGAATCAACTTTTACATAAGCTATTGGTAGGTTGATTTCCCTGAAACCACTGTGGTTCTGTTTGGTGATGGAAATTACGTACGTCAGGTTTAAGGTGTGCATTATTATCTCCATAATTTACTTGTTATTTATATGTATTATTTTGTTGTTATTAATTATTGATGAACTGCCATCTTTAGTGTGGCATTTTGATGGCTTGTAAGCCTGTGAGGGGGGACTGACCTTTCAAAAGATCATGCTTGTGTCACTTGGAGCATTGCACCTGAATGTCTGAGCCTCCTATCCACCTGGTGTCCAGCCCGCAGCTAAATGTGTCCTTTTTCCATCAAGTTTGATTGTTGTTCAAGTCATAAAATGATTTATCACACCTGTTGATGAGGAGGATGTTTTGATCCTTTATGTGTCTTTAGGATGGTACAAAGAATTTTAACATAAAACATTCTACATTTCACCTTTAAAAATGGCATAAAGTCTGATTTAGTAATTTTTTTTATAATTTAAAAAAAATAGAAATTATTTATTGTTACTATAAAAAGTGTAATTTTTCTCCCAGTTTCATTCTATTATATGCTATATGCAAAACGTTGCAGCTGACTGCACTAAGTATCATCTGCATGTGTGATGTCTGTCTATAACTGTGTGGCTGCTGATGTTTCTAAGGCTTGTTGCCCTTTTATGTCGTGTTTTGCTTTATGTGTCTTTGTCTTCCCAGGCTTCATGGACTCGACCTGAAAAACACAAGGTAGGGCCACTAAACAAGCAACCAGTTTGTTCACTAATCCTAGAGATGACCCTTATCACTGCAGAACATCAAGTGTTGGCTCTTTTCTACCCTCAAAATCCTATAGACACTCAAAGACACAACACATTTGATGAAATGGCCTCCTCAGTCTGAAATGACTGCAGTGTCATTTCAATTCTTTATGTGTAGCATATCACCAATTGTTTTCTCTAATAGCTTCTGTAAACAGAAATAGTGAAAATCAGGTCTTCCATCCTAGGTAGAATAACTGAGAATAACATTTTCCTTTCCAGATACCCTTAAGGCAAACTTTTCTCAAGGGAAAATAAAGAGGAGTTGTTAGAGCAGGGGTGTCAAGGGTTGGAACATGCCAGGTGCTTCTTTAGAGTATGAGCCAACACTCAGTGTTCTCCCATGGACTCAGACAGGGGAATGTAGTGACACTGAAGGAGACACTAACTCACATATAACCAACTCTAGCTTTAGAGAGCACAAGCTGTCCCAAGGCTTCTGTTAATATAAATACATGAAACTCTAACTAGATAAACTCAGCATATGCCACATATCAGAGTTATAATTACTTTAAAGTCAACGTGAAACCCCGTCCAATTCCCATTCTACTTCTGTAATGTGACATATTTGAGTTAGGATATTCAGTGGAATAAAATATATAGGGCGGAGCTTGATATTATTGTTTGACAATTTATTGGTTTGTAATTTTCATCGTAACCAACATAGTTCAGCGATTTGGTGTTTCCTGAAACCATAGTTCCAATGAACATTCGCAAACAGCATTGCGAAGTTGTGTGGTTTGAACTGCAGCTCAAACCTTTGGTTAGAAACATACATAGCAAACATAGATGCTTGTTAGTTTGCTGTGTGGGCATCATTTGACTTCGCCATGGCTTCTATATATTTTATTCCATATATATATATATATATATATATATATATATATATATATATATATATATATATATATCTTTCATTCTGTCAAGATTTTGACCATGTTTACATGCATATAACAAAACTGCTTATTCCCGGGTTTTGCAGAAAACGTCACGTAAACGCGAATACAGCTGTTTAAGGGATTAAAGGCTGTTAAGAGAAAGTGCTTTAATACACACAGCTTTTGTTGGATAACAAGGCTTACTTTGTGTCCATGTTTACACATAAGTAGCTTTCTTATAGGTTTTTGAAGAGTGCATATCTGATCAAGTGCACCAGGGGAACCCCAAAGTCTGATGTAAAGGGAAACCCAACTATTGCACTATCCTGTTGTAGTTGTATAGGAAACGCACCCCTGACGGTTCAGACTGAGACACATTCCAAAAAAATCTGATATTAATCTGATGTCAAACCACATACAGAAATGGTTTGAATTGGAGGTGTTTTGTTTTCTTTATTTTATTTTTTATTTTATTTTCAGACTACAGACAACTAAACTAATCCCTTTGATTTGGACATGAAAAAAAGAAGAAAAAAAAGCTTTAGTGACTGAACAAAGCTTTAATGACATCAGCAGAATAGAAAAGTCATTTCATAGGAAGAGCATGTTGTTACATTTTGATTAAGATTACAAAGTTCGAAAAAAAAATGTGCACGATGAATCATTCACAATAAGACCAGAAAAATGCATTAAGAAAGTAACTAGTGTCAATTTTGATTTCATGTTGACTTTAACGCTATGAGAAAGTGTTGACTTTTAAGCCTTTGTCTGGCTCTAAAATGTAGATTTTACTCCTTTTTTTTTTACTTGCTTTGCTCAGTTGTCAGTGAGAAAATTCATCAATGTCTGCGCAGCTGATTAAGAATGATTCAGTTGCATATGGATTGGGTAGGAAGGTCTGTTTATCTGATCTGCTGAGATGAAAGGCCACAGTTATGAGATTGCCCACACATCACTTCATGTTTTTTGTAATCCTCAGGGGTGTAGATAAAAAGCACCACACTTCGTTAAATGTGCATTTTTCCTGCCAAGACATAGACATTACTGCATCAAGGGTTTTTGAATAATTAGCAATTTATTCTCTTCAGACTGTAATGATGGCAGAAGGCAGTTTCTACTATGTGACTTTGACCAAATTCAATTAGCATTCAATCTTGCCATGTCTAGCATGCTCATTGCCTAGACTTTTACTGCTTCAAACAACCTCAGGGGTAACTATTCTTCAAAATGTACTGCGTCAGTCCAAGCTGGGACATATCAAAATTTCTGCATTTATCCTGCCCCGTGTTTGGACACATTGTCTTCTCTCAAGCGCTCCTCTAGTTTTTTGTTAGCATGAAATGAGTGACTCATATGAAGTGCAGGAAACCACTAGGCTCTTTTTTCTGTAACATCTAACAGTCAGTGCAAGCTTTTTTCTTTTGGTGTCTTTGTAAGTGTAAACTTGTAATTTGACTGCCATCACCTCATATTTTCTCCCACAAGAGAAAAGGTCCTGAGTAGGTGTGCGCAAAACAAAATTTTCTAAATCTAGTTAGTGGGTTGCCTGAATGACTGTTAGCTAATCTGCCTTAAGGAAGTCCTGTATAATGGTTGTGGCAGGCCACTCAAAACATGGCCAAAGATGCATCACAACTGCCAAAGACGGAATGTATATGACTGAAGCAGCGCATAGGGGATGAATTTAATGGTGCGACATTCCCGACAAGATTTTACCTTGCAAACTGTCCAACAGCTAAAGCACAGCATGTTATTTAAAGTGCCAATGCTAAAAGTTGTATTTAATTATAAAAGTGATACATCTGTAACTAGTTATTTTACTAGTCTGTTTGACCATCCTGACCTATCCCCTGTCCTGAGCAGAGTGGTTCCTTTCTTCTCTGCGAAGGCCTTGAGTTCAAGCTCTGATTTTATTTTGCTGTTGCTCACTGTCTGTCTTTTGCACTTTTAAGAGAAATAGATGGGCATAGATGGGGTTTCCTGCGTTCTCTATTAGGTGAGATAAGATGCATACAGGCGTGTTATTGCATTTCAGCACTAACACATAAGCCACTCTCTCACAGAAATTTTCTCCGTCTTCCCCTCACTTTCTGTTTTCTGCTAAATTTGACAATAGAATAGGAAGTAGAGGCACAAAGTGATTCAACGGAATCATTCAAGGTTAACGTTCAAAGAAACATCGGTGCTGACTGCTGTTTAATATGTGAGCGACCCTCCTTAGAACACATAAAACCGAAGAGATGCTGCATATGCGGCTTACTGTAAATTACTATGCAATGTGAGGGGACTCGGTTGACAGCCCTGCATACTAACAGCCCTCAGAATGTGAAGCACAAGCAGGATGGAATTTATGGTCGAGACCCTGGTTGTGACTTAAAGCACTCAATCCCTCAAATCGTGACTAAGCCAGCGCACCTTTAAATCAAGTCTCTGAATTGATTGAATTTCTGAGCTGCATACACTCCATTCCCCTCTGCAGTCAAATTTCTCACTGACCATTGAACAGGCACTTTATAAATGAAGTGCCACAGCAGATTTCTGAAACATCTTATTTCTTAGCTGTCTTCGCATGCTCTAGGTCTGTCTATGCCACTGATGAAAGGTGCATGCTAATGCACACATTTTACAGTAATATTGACAAATGTAACCCGCTTAAAGAAAAATGCAAATAATAAACAAACTGAGCAGCTTGCGTTTAATTATCCTTTGATCAAAACAGCATGTCATATTTCATTCATTGTGTGTGCTGCCTTCTTTGTGCATATGCATGCAATAACAACGTTGTTAGACATTAGACATACTGTAGTATGCTCCGCTAAGCGCAAATCAACATTGTCCAATATTAAATCTGAAAAATCTGTGTCATTTTATTCATTCTGCTGCATTTAATACTGCATGTGAATGTTGATATGGCTTTTTTAAAATTATGAGAGTTTTTCCACCGTAACTAATGGAAGTGATTGGGCATCCGTGTGCTTATCATGGCCAATGGCTTTGGCGCGGGACTGGAGGAGCAACTCATGTTTGTTAGTTGAGTAATGTGGTGTCAGCTGGCATGACTAATAAATGTATTTAAAAATGTCATAGAAGAGGCTGTGCTCTCTGATTAACATGGGGCACATTATGCAAATCAGATGTGCACAGTCAATTAATTTTCTTGTAAATGAAATGAGTGTCATTAATCTGAGAATTTCCATTAGATTTTATTCTTTTGAAGATTACGAAGTCAAACTTGCGTGTGTCAGGCGCTAACAATTGAATAACATGCAGTAGCTATAATGTACATTACATACATACTACAACTCAGGAGGAGAAGTTGCCTGCTTCCTTTTGGATTTACTATCAAAACCTTACATGCACATGGGCGGACTGAGAAGAGAAATCGGCCTGGGATTTTACATTGAAACTGGCCCAAAAATTGTTTGGGGGGGGGGGGGGTGTCGCTGTCCTTTTCTGCATATCGCTGCCCCCTTCGGCATATCGCTGCGCTGTTTTGTGGCCCGTTCTGCATAACGCGGCGGCCCATTTCAGCTTATCGCGGCCTATTCGGCCCCGTTTCACGGCCGGCCCTTCGGGAAAAGTCCCGGTTACCCCGATGGACTGTCCGCCCCTGCGCGCATGATAGCACTTGAGTTTGTCTGCTTTGGATGCATTGCAAAAGACCCTGAGAATGCAAGCTGCTCTTTGCAAGGCAATTTATACAAGACAAGCAGCTCTGAGAAATGCTTAATACTAAAATAAGTTGACATGGAGCATGCAAAGATGTAAATTTTGCGTCATCAATAGCAGTTCACTTCCTTAAAGGGACAGTTCACCCAAAAATGAAAATTCTCTCATAATTTACTCACCCTCATGCCATCCCAGATGTATATGACTTCCTTTCTTCAGCAGAACACATTTGAAGAAAAATAGAAAAATATCTCAGCTCAGTTGGTCCTAATAATGGATGTGGATTGTAACATGATTTTTGATGCTCCCAAAAGCGCAGACAATCAGCATTAACGTCATCCATACGATTCCAGTGGTTAAATGAATGTCTTATAAAGTGATATGATCACTTTAGTTGCTAAAAAGATCAATATTTAAGTACATTTTAACTATTAATCACATGCATACTGCTGCTTAATGGTAAAGATTATTTATAGTTCAAAAGTACTTTACCCTCTGGGGTCTGAGGGTGTTTTAGGCCCTGGAGAAATTTTGACATGCATTGACATTTGTGCTTTTTTCAGTTGCTTAAAAACATATTAATTGCTAAAGTCTGATAACACTGTATTCAGCACAAACTGGGCTACAAAAATATGAGAACAACATTTATGTACGTGTTTGCTTTGCTTTTGAGAAAATAACGTTTATGCGTGGTTTTTAAAAAAAATTTAAATTTTAAGTCACTGAAATAAGGTCATATAACACATACTAAACATTTGTTCACAATACTTTTGAGAACTGGATCTTGTAGCCTAGAGTTTTTGCTACAAAATGATGTGAAACCATCCTGATCACTCATTCATACAAAACCATATAGTCATTTAACTTTTGTAAGACACTTTTAGTGTTAGAAAGGCCATATGCGAGGAGGCGTGGATGATCATGAATACTGATGTGATTCACACCTGAGGAGACAAAGACCCCTCCCCTGAGAGAGAATGAATGTGAGGAGACTTAATGATTGAATGTACTGTTTGTAGCTTATTCACAAAATCAAGTTTAAGTTAAAAGAAGTAATCTGACTATACATTTTCTTTGCGTAAAGACTTTACTTAAAAACTTTAGACCTACACTACCATTTAAAAGTTTAGTGTTTTTAAAAGAAGTCTCTTCTGCTCACCAAGGATGCATTTATTTGATCCAAAATACAGCAAAAACAGTGATATTGTGAAATATTTTTACAATTTAAAATAACTGTTTTCTATTTGAATATATTGTAAAATACAATTTATTCCTGTGATCAAAGCTGAATTTTCAGCATCATTACTGCAGTCTTCAGTGTCGCATGATCCTTCAGAAATCATTCTAATATGCAGATTTTCTAATATGGGCATATTTAAAGCACATTTTACACATTTACACCCGAACAGATAATTGCAAGCACAAGCTTAGTTGATGATAATGAGGCAGCATAAACACTAGTTAAAATAAAATCTAAACATTCATAATATTTATATATCATATTACATATCATATTTATATCATACAGCATACAATTGAAATACCTGCTTTAGCCGAAACAACATTTAAATGTAACTAAAACTTGCCTATTTGGACATATTTCAAATTTCAATACTTTGAATACTGGCTGGCAAGTCTGGAAATAGTCCAGCTAGTAAAATATGTACATGTTTATATAAAATAGCATGTCAACTAATATAAGTAAAGACTTACTCATCCGAAATTGTATCCTCGGCTGGATCAAGTCGCTCTTCTTAAATGCAAACGTTCATCGTCGGATTTCCACTCTTTTTCTGAGGAAAATGTGAACTCTTTGTCACTATCCAGGAGCTTCCTCACCTGTGTAGTGTGCCATCTTCCAAACATGTAGAAAAGTTAATTAACTTTTTTTTAAGGTTTTTTAAGGCATTGTTGGGGGTGTTTGCCATTTGCATTGATCTCCTCAGCACATTACCGTATGAATAGCGTGCTCTGTTGGTGGGTGTGATCATATTAGTGATAATTAGCTGAGCCAGGAGAAACTGTACATCACTTTGTTTCATACAGATTACATTGCAAGAGAATATTTGTTTTAAATTTGAATAGTTTTATTTAAAAGTAGACATTTTAAGCTTTCTTTAGACATATGTTTCATGTTTGTGTGATAAATATTTGCGGAGTTTCAGTTCATTTTTGTGATGTGTTTCAGAAAGATGCTCGCAGAGACAGAGACGGCTGAAAGCGCACCCTGTTAATTTTCTTTATTTACAAAATCACAAGGTTTTGTTGTTATTGTGAGTGTACACAAATAAAAGTAGACCCTTTATAGTTTCTAATGATGTCTTACCCTTATCTGTATGCCCAAAAATGACAGAGTATTTTAAGTTGTTTAAAATTGTTATGAGGAAAAAATCCAGCAGGATGCGCCGGCGCGTCCGTCGACCCCAGAGGGTTAAATATACACTTCCTGGCCAAAAAAATAAATAAAATAAATCGCCGTTTGGATTTAAATAAGCAGATACTATAGAGACTATAGATACATAGAGCCTATGATTGGATCATTATTGTAGTGATTAATATGTGTCAGCTGGCAACAATTTTTTAAGCCTAAATGATGCCGTGTGTACCTTCTCATTTCTTAAACAACCATGTCGGAAGACGTATCCCGTGGTTGTGGAAAAAGATGTTACTGTGTTTCAGAAGGGGCAAATTATTGGCCTGCATCAAGCAAAGAAAACAACTAAGGAGATTGCTGTCCACTGTCCAACACATTATTACAACCTGGAAGGACAGTGTTGAACCATCAGCTTCGCAGAAGAAATGTGGTTGGAAAAAATCTTGAATGATCGTGATCAGAGATCACTAAATGCTTGGAAAAGTCACATCGTAAAAAAACAACATCTAAAACTCACGGGTATGTTTAATAGTGAAAGGAAGAGAATTTCCAAATGAACAATGTGTCGAGAACTTACAGGATTGGGACTAAACAGCTGTGTGGCCACAAATAAACCCACTTGTTAGTGAGGCTAATCAGAAAAAAACTACTTCAATTTGCTAGGGAGCATTAAGATTCGACTGTGGAGCAATGGAAAAAGATCATGTGGTCTGATGAGTCCATATTTACCCTATTTCAAAGCAATGGGCATGTTAGGGTAAGAAGGGAAGCGCATGAAGCGATGCACCCGTTAAGCATACTTCCCAATGTACAAGCCTCTGGAGGCAGTGTTATGATCTGGGGTTGCTTCAATTGGTCAGGTCAAGGCTCAGCAACGTTATGCGGCAATAAAATAAATTCAGCTGACTACCTGAATGTACTGAATGACCAGGTTATCCCATCAATGGATTTTTTCTTCCCTGACAGCACTGCATATTCCAGGACAATAATGCCAAGATTCATTGGGCTCAAATTGTGAAAGAGTTCAGGGAGCATGAGGAATCATTTTTACACGTGAATTGGCCACCACAGAGTCCTGACCTTAACCCCATTGAAAGTCTTTGGGATGTGATGGAGAAGACTTTATGGAGTGGTTCAACTCTCCCGTCATCAAAACAAGATATCGACCAAAAATGAATGCAACTTTGGACAGAAGTAAATGTTGTGACGTTGCATAAGTTTGTCAAAACAATGCCACAAAGAATGTGCACCAGAATCAAAGCTAATGGTGGTCCAACTAAATATTAGTGTATGCACCTTTTTTATTTTGGCCAGACAGTGTACATCTGGGATGTCATAAGGCTGAGTAAATGATGAGAGAATTTTCATTTTTGGGTGAACTATCCCTTTAAGTCAGGACAGATTGCTTTCATACCACTTGCGAAACATACAGGTGTTCAGATGAACCGTACCCTTTGAGAACCTTGTCAAGTGGTTTGGAAAACCTTTTTCCAGGGCTCCCACTTTCATGAAAAACCTGGAAATATCAGGTGATTTCCTGGCCTGGAAATGGTATGAAAATTTATAAAATATTAAAATGTAATGGAAAAGTCTTGGGAATTTCTATTGTGAATATGCTTTTTTCTTGTTAATGTAACAGTCTTATATTTCATTTAGCTTAAAATTGTTCTTTGTGAGCTTAATCTCTATAAACTTATTTTTTTTAAACCCGTATCCAGTAATCATGAATGACTGAAACGGTTGTCATGGAAAAGTCATAGAAAATCGGAACCATGGCATTCACACCAATCAAATGAACCAAAATCTGACGTCAAACGAACTCATGTCTGCACCAAATGCTCTAGTGTAAAGCCAGACAAGTAGATGCATTCACATGCTGTTCATAGTTTACTAAAGCTACCAAGAAATGCTGTGAAATGCAAACTGCACAGAGCAGCGATGAAACACATGGCTGCTTTTTATCGTAACACAGTTGGAACCAATATGATTGTTGAATTCAAAGCCCCTCCAGCCATAGGATCTCACAACACCATAGCAACCAGAGATGGGCAGCAGAGTGAAGGCAGTATGAGATAAAGAGTGTGTGCAAGTGTGCTGTATGGAACCGGAGAGTAAAACTGTTAGCACATTGTCCCAGCTGTGTTGTTCAAACAGGCTTTGTGGAGAAATAGCTTTAAAGTGGCCCCCGCTGTGTGGTCCACTTCATTATTGATTCCTGCCTCACTGTCTCCAAAAATACCCCCTTGAGCCATAGACACAGGCTGAAACACTCAAATACTGCCCCACTTCCCTTCTAATGGCATCTGTAGTTTTGTGCTAGAATTGTATACAGACTTAGATAATTTTTTACCACAATTTTATTGTTTTCCTCTGAAGGGATTTCACCCAAAAATGAAAATTCTGTCATTATTTACTCACCCTCAAGTCTTTCCAAACCCATATTTACATTCTTTTTTTAAGCTTAAACGTTCCAGTCCCCATTCATTGTCATTCCCTCTTTTGTGTTTCATGGAAGAAATAAAGTCATACAGGTTTGGAACAACATTAGGGTGAGTAAATGACAGAATGTAACATTTTGGGTGCACAATTTCTTTAAGGACCCTTTAGTTCCCCTAGCTCTGTAGAGATCTGCACGGGCCTTAAAATTAAGCCCGAACTCAACCTGTACCCAAGGCCATGTGACCCGACCCTACACTACCAGTACCGTCAGATATTAAGCCCATACCGGACCCGAGGAAGTATTGTTGCAGTAGGCTGTATTTTATGTAAGCATCGTAGGAAACATTCAAAACAGGATAGTAATAGTAAACATACACAGTTTTAGGGCACAATTACCCTTCTGCATACCAGAGCAAAAGGGAAAAAACATTGGCTTACCATTTATCAAGTTCTGAAACTTTGCTTTGTGAAGAACAATCTAGAATAATTTGTAACAGTATAACAGCCACATGAAGTCTTCTTTGCAGTCTGAAGTTCTTTAGAATGTCAAAACTTGCAGTGGTCAAAGATCAGTGGTCATCCATCATGTGTTTACATAGGAAAACAATTGAAAAACAGCACAGACATGCTCAAAATAATGCGTTCGGTGTGAACAACCCCTTACTCATCCTTTTGCGTGTGTCTGTGAGTGAGAGCACGTGCACAAAACAAGTTAATTAGTCCTATTTATTTGTTCATTAAAGGAATAGTCCAGCCAAAAATTAAAATTATCTCATCATTTATTCACCCTCATGCCATCCCAGATGTGTATGACTTTATTTCTTCTGCTGAACACAAATGAAGATTTTTAGAAGAACATCTCCGCTCTGTTGGTCCATACAATGCAAGTGAATGGTGACCAGAGTATAAATCTTCACTTCCACTTTCACATTCTTTCACATTTGGAAAGTGAAAGTCAAAGTGGATATTTATGGTACAAATTGACTTAAATATTGATCTGTTTCTCACCCATACCTACCATATCGCTTCTGAAGATATGGATTTAACCACTGGAGTCATATGGATTATTTTATGCTGCCTTTATGTGATTTTTGGAGCTTTAAAGGTCTGGTTCACCATTCACTTTCAATGTATGGACCAACAGAGCTGAAAAAATTTCTTCTGAAATAATAATTCTTCAAAAAAAAATGTGGGGTATTCTGCTAAAGAAAGAAAGTCATACACATCTATAATGGCATGAGGGTGAGTAAATGATGAGAGAATTTTCATTTTTGGCTGGGCTATCCCTTTAATTACAAACCCGAACCTGACCTGAACCCAAAGACATACTTTAAAAAACTGCCCCGAATCCAGCCCGAAACCCAGCAGTTTATCAGGTCCCATCAAGCCCGGGTCGGGTTACAGTCCTCTATAGCACTGCCATTTAGGGTTAACAATGTAGGATTGAATAATTCCCTTGTGTTTCACACATACACATTTTCTCACTGTATCACTCTCTTTGTCTTTCTCTAGAGTCTGGATGGTAACGTGATTGTACGCAGTGATGCCCGTGTGTCCTCTCTGACTCTGAAGTATGTGCAGTTCACTGATGCTGGCCAGTACCTCTGCACTGCCCGCAACTCCATTGGGCAGGACATCCAGAGCATGTACCTGGAAGTGCGCTGTAAGCTAAACACTGAACTTCTCTTTTTGTCCTTTGAATACAGTATGTCAAAGTCACAGTGTCATATTCTCAGTATAGCTTTCGAGGTTTTATCACATTTGGGGCTGATTTCTTCACAGTAAAGCAGACTCTCTGCATATGAATTACAATACAACAAATATAAAAAACCTGTCCTGACATGCTTAAACTCAATTTTGAAAGCTAACTCTTTTTATTTTATCAAATTATGTTCACTCCAGTTTGCTGAGTGCACATTCGTGCTATTTTGCTGGTAGAGAATTACAGTAAAGCTATTTTTAAAGTTATTTTCATCTGGTATTACGCTTTGAAGCATTCCCAGAATCTAATTTTGAAAAGGGGGGTGGGGGGGCTTGATGTGCAATGAAAGTCTAATTGGATTAATTTTTCTTGCCCCAAAAACAAGTAATCTTCTCCAGTCTTGAGATAGCATCACAATGTAATTGATAGAAATTGTGTGGAAATGCAGTTTGCCACAGTCAGTAATCAGCTTCTTGCTTGAGTGCATGGAGTGTTTTGCAGTAATTAGCGTTAGGAAAAGGTGATTTGTCTGCTTCAGATGATCCGAGATGAGATTGTTCACTCCCATTGCAGCCAAATACTTGCTGTCCATGTTTGTGGAGGAGCCAGATACCATGTAGCTAGCTACCTGACTGTACATTTCTTTTATTTCCTTCCTTGTCATTCAAGTTTACATTTGAAAGGAAGATTTTTTGAGTCAGTTGTTTATTTGTTTGCTTCTTTTGTACGGATTGGAGCTCAGCCTCAGTAAAAATGGAGTCTCGGGCAGGCAGCCAGTTGGCAAGCCTGTTTGTTCTACCCATTCTTTTGTCAAATGAGTGAGCATTTTTATGCAAAGTTTAGTTGTTTACTTCCAGCACAGGAAGCACGTTTTCCCCAAAGTTACATATGAAATGATCAGGAAGCAAAATTACCTGCATCATAAATCATTTCAAGGCTAAAAGGAATAGTTCACCCATAGTCATAATTACCCTCGTGCCATTCCAACACCATATGTTTTCTTTCTTCTCCGACACACAAATAAGATGTTAGGCAGAATGACACTGCTGTTTTCCATACAACCAAAGTATATGGTGATTTATTGCCAAGCTCCAAAAAGGACAAAAAGGCATAATGAAATTACTATAAAAGTACTCCATTCTACGAATTCTTCTGAAGTAGCTTTGTGTGAGGAACATATTGAAATGTACTGTATACTCACAAAAAATCTTACCCTCCACCACAACTCTCAAATTTCATTCTTACTTGTGTTTAATTAAAAAATGGTGCCTTCAGATGCTTTGAACCAGTTTTGATGTAAAACTGCACTGGTTCATGTGACCGACTGCAACGCAACAAGTTTGAAAAAATATCACTGTGATTGATATTTCAGAAGTATGGCATAGGGGAATTTTATCAATGAACAACGACTTGAATTTTTTTCCTCACACAATGCTATCGAATAGCTTCAGAAAACTTGGAATAACACAGAAGTCAAATTGACTACTTTTTATAGTGCTTTTTTGGAGTTTGGCAGTATAAATCACCGTCCACTTTACTCATATGGTTAACAGAAGCTTGGATATTCTACCTATGACCTCCTTTTGTGTTAAAGAAAATAAAACAGGGTTAGAGCAACACTGGCATGAGTAAATGATGATGAAATTGTCATTTTTGTGTGAACTAAACCATAAAATTTGCCATTATTTATTTCAGGCACTGTTGTGATAAGATTTTATAGGCTATTTCATCTTAAGAGAGATATTACATTTGGGCTTCCCACATTATCTTAGCAGCAGTGTTGCAGGCTGTGGTCCTGAGATAGCGATAAGATTTTAAGGGATATGTGTCTTATCAGAGCAGTTTTATAGGAAGTGTGATGACTCAACTGTGTGATTATCAATCGTGGAGTGGAAAATATAGTTAGCCTAGGTGAGCATCAGGGGGGCAACACTCCACTCTGAGCTGATAGCCTATAGATACATTGAGAGACAATAGATGTTTGACTAGAGCTACTGGCAGCTCTGTAATAGCAGATAGCAGAAATTGCAATTCTAAAAGATTGTTGGAAATGCATGGCAGGCTGGAGGCGATGATGGTTACTTTATGCCAGCTGGCAGCCTTTTCAGTCAGTCTTTCTCCAAAACAGAACCAGGGTTATTATATTTTTTAGTTTTTTATTTAGTTTTTATTAGTATATTATTTTCAATTTGTCCTTTCAATTTTGTTTAGTTTACATTAGTTTTTGCTCTGTCACTGTTTGTTTAGGTGTAGTTTTTTTTTTTTTTCTTTTTTTTTTTTTCAGTATATTGTTTTTATTTTAGTTCGGTTTTAGTATTTTATGGCTGTCAAAATTAATATGTTAACTGAACATTTGAATATGGATGAACTAATCATTTCAATTTAATTTAAAAATTCAAGTTTCTTCATCTTTATCTAGTGGCTTTAACATATTTCATGAATGCAGGTTGGTTTCAAATGGCTTTAAGTTTTATATAATATATAAGAACCAAAAGCTAAAATTAATTTGAGTACATTTTTGAGTTTTTTAGTAAACTACAACATTTTTTTGTAATATAATTTAGTGTCAGTTTTTTCCAATTATTCTATTTTTTATTTCAGTTAATGAAAATGTTTTCTTTTAGATTTAGTTTTAGTTTTCGTTATCAATAATAATACTGAACAGTGCTTCGCTGACATTGACTGTGTTTACATACACAGTAATGTATGTAAACAAGGGGTGTACAGCGAAGCCATTATCTGTATTTATATCTGTATCTGGTCATATGACAAAATTATCTGTATCTGTCTCTGTATTAGGATAGAACGGGGTGTGGGCGGGGCTTAAACCAAAAGTGTGTCAAAACTAAATTAAACGTTTACATTTTAAACGCTACTCTTACATTTATATTTTCTGTGAATAAATTATGCCTTGTATATTCCTTTTCATAATAATAACCTAATAATAATAATGTCAAGAAATATCAAGCATACATTTTGCCGTGAATAATAAATACAAATTCAAACATTAAAAGAAATGAAAATAAAATCAATATAGCCTACAAACAGGTGAAAGTCCCGTAAGTCTATCAGGATTTTTTACGATAGGACATCATTATTTTTTTGAATACTCTAAGGAGCATTTAAACTTTTATGGAGCATTTTAATTTTTTTTTTCAGAATAAAGTCTTAACCAGTTAATTACCTTAATCGCTGATGTGGATATAAATGTGGTAAACTTTAAGAGATGGAAAGACGAGCTCCGACGTTGAATCACTTCAGGTCAGGAATTTAACATCGCGCTCAGGTTTAGGCTATAAATAAATACATGAGAATCACGCATGAATCGTGTGATACATTAACATAGACATCTCAAGAAGTGGAAAGTTTATACATATTCTTGTTAAACACTTGACAAGCTCCAGACACACGCAATTAACAGAGACCGCAAACTGAGTTGAGACCGTGCCCATCCGATCTGAAATCACACCATGCGCATTTCATTCATAAGGTTTACTCTTTAGAAATATTGGCTGCACAGATTCATAAATTCGTTGTCATTTTGGATATGTTTATTTAAAATGTCGCTTTTTCCTTGTGCTTTTTGGATAATCAGTCAAACAAATATTTGTTATATTATTTGGATGAATCCATTATTCATTTTGAAGTCAATATTCGTACCTTTCCGAATAAGGTATTAGGCTTCGGGCACATCCCTATTGATAACTATCAAAATCTGCTTTTTCAAAAAAATAAATGTAAGAAACACGTATTTACATGACGTTCGAAATCATCTGATTATTCTCTGCTTTTGACCTCAAAACGTAAACAGCCATATGCGCAACACTTGCGCACACTGGATAAGCTGGTTAGAATGCCAGTAAAGGTGTTCATATGCCATGCTAAATCTTGGTAATTGGGCAAAAATCTACCTGTGTCGATTAGTTTTAGCTTAAACTGTTTATGACTTTACCCCCATAAAATAAAACCATTTAAGGCATTTACATGACCTTACATGTTGTTAGCTTTTTAAGCATAATCAATGCAAGATTGTGTATATTCACTGTCTTTAATTGCAGATGCTCCAAAGATTCAGGGCCCTGCTGCTGTGTTCACCTGGGAGGGGAATCCAGCTAATATCACCTGTGAGGCTCTAGCTCACCCGGGTGCCACCGTTTTGTGGTTCCATGAAGGTCAGCTTCTGCCCAGCACTAATACTACCAGTGTCAAGATCTACAACATGCCCACAGTCAGCTTCCTGGAGGTACAGCTCGCCCCCTCATTAAGTTTCAACACTAGACTGGGTTGACACTAATAATTGCTTTCTGAGGTAATTCATTGTATACTTCGGCACTCAGACATGGTGTGCTTGATATTAAATCGTAGTAATAGGGCCCTCCAATGTAATTATGAGAAAACACAGTAATTACGGGTTTCTATGCTGTAACTTTCTTTTAACCTGTGTTCTCCATTTCAGTTCTAAATAGAGCTGCTACACACATCCTTCAAAACCATTATCAGCCCACAGGGTTCAGCTACTCAGAATATAATGAGTTGTTTTTATTGTATTACTCTCTGTCAGCATAATGATATAGCTGAATAATACATGCCATTTTGTTTCCTCAACTGTGTGACGTTTTGATTGTTTTGTTTGCACCATTACTGACCTATTACATTAATTAGACTAATTAAGCTGCTTTCTGAATAAAGATGCATTGTGAATGGGTAGCATTATGCATATTATTTTTGGTCCCTTGCAAAGCACAGATTGTACTGTAATGTTGGATGTACATACAGAAGAGTGGTACCTGAACTTTTCATCCTTTTTGAGGTCAACCTCTAGAGACCTTTAGAAATGAACAGTTCCGACTCTACATTCTAATTGGATGAGCTGTGTTCGAAGCTTACGAATGCTGCTACTGTAAACGCACATCTGTGATCGTACATCATATATTTATGTGGCAAGTTGCCATGGTGTTTGGCAACCATCAACAGTGTCAGGCTTCTTAACTATATTAATTGGAGGAAGAATTGTTTATTTTAATTCTTAATATTAATAAATGTAATATTGGTGTCTTTATCATATTGCTCTTGCCGTTGTTTTAC
This sequence comes from Myxocyprinus asiaticus, assembly GCF_019703515.2. Classification (NCBI taxonomy): domain Eukaryota; kingdom Metazoa; phylum Chordata; class Actinopteri; order Cypriniformes; family Catostomidae; genus Myxocyprinus; species Myxocyprinus asiaticus. The sequence goes on along the minus strand of NC_059381.1, from coordinate 18,825,185 downwards.
AAAAGCAATAAGCCATTCGAGGCCATACGTTACCGTGATGTTACCAGGGGCTGTATCTAAGAAGAACCCCTTATTTGTGGTAAATTCACTATAATACATCCCTGCTGAAAAATAACATCTTAAACCAACCTAAGTTTGCTGGTCTTACCTGGTTTATGCTGGTTAAGCCTACAAATTCCCAAAACCCCTCTAATTCAGCAAATATACCAGCCTAAGCATGCTAGGAGACCAGCATAGGATGTTATTTTCAACGAAAATAGCCTCTCGTGGTTAAAATCCTTAGAGGTCAGGTACAAGTGTTCGTGTTGGGTTTGTTTTGACTAGAAATGTTCTCTGTGACAGTGTCGCTGTTCCTGTGGTGCTTTTCCTTACGCTGCAGAAGCTAATGGAGCCAGTAGTCTTCCATTCTCTCTCTCTCTCTCTCTCTCTCTCTCTCTCTCTCTCTCTCTCTATTTATTACTCAATAATTATTGAGCGAGATGAGTGCCAGTGGTGCAGAATAACAGGTCACTGGTGATGAGCTTCCTATAACCAGCCATGCAAGGAGCAAAATGTGTGTGTCATACTAGGTCGGTCAGAGGAGAGGAGAGGCTTTGAATTTGCTTTTTCTCCTACAGGTCAATCCGGAGTCCCAGAACGACTTTGGCAACTACAACTGTACAGCCACCAATGTCATCGGCTCAGAGTCAAAGGAATTCATTTTGGTTCAAGCAGGTTTGTGAATGAAGATGAAATAATGAAAAATGAATTACAGTTTTCCCTGGGGAACTTGTTAAATACACTCTTAAACGCATTGCTGATGTACAAGTTGAAAAGGTCAAGGGTCTCATTAGGTGTTCATACAGTATGACATTTTTCACAAAGAGTGTTTAAAGGGATAGTTCATCCCCAAATAATACATTTTGTCATCATATATGCATCCTCATGTTGTTTCAAACCTACTGTATATGACTTTCTTTTTTGTGTGGAACACAAAAGAAGATGTTAGGCATAATCTTAGCATCAGTCACCATTCACTTTCATCGTATTAAAAAAAATATGAAAGTGAATGGTGACTGAGGCTAGCATTCTGCCTAACATCTCCTTACTGTGTTTCATGGAAGAAAACAAAAGCCATGAAACAATATGTTGACAGAATTTTCCCTTTAACACAGGAAAGAAAAACACTTCTAAATTCCCTCTTAGTATTTATGTATAATCCACAAGGTATGCAAAAGTTAAATCACCCCCAGACAGAGCTGCTTTAGCTACAGATCAGAGCCTACTTTCGTATTTTTTAGGCTGAGACTCTTGGGTTATAAAAACAGCAGGGATATAATTTTCAGGCTGCAGCGCAGACAGTTAATTGCGATGCTGCCTCTGATATTTTTTGTATGCTATAAAGTGGGGCAGATGTGAAATGGTGTGGACGTCTATGAGGGGATTATTTCGTCTAAATGCAGTGGATAGAGCTAAAGTGACGCCTCTTCTCTACCTCACAGGCTGCCACACTCTCACAATGGCAGTTTATATAGTTAAATTGGGGTGGGGGGGGGGGGGGGGGTTGGGAGATAGTGTTCTGGAATAAGGGGTCACATCATACATTTTTATTCTTTTTTTTTCTTTCTGAGGTCCACATTTTTGTGTCAAAATTTAGTTTTTCATGGCCATTTTCCATCTTCTGTTCTGTCTGACCTGTAGAATTAAATGTGCAGTTTTTCACTACTGTATGTTTAAGAGTTCTATGTAAATGCTCTCTTCGATGTGAAATGAGCACTTTACTACATATTCTTATGCACTGTGGCTTTGTTGACAAGTCCAATATACAGTACTTTTATCTCCCCTATCCTACAATAACAACCTCTTCGCATTACATTGAGGCAGGTTCACAAAACATTCCACGCTGAAATGTGCTACTCAGATTGTTAAAATGAAAAGCTGAAATGCTCCTGGACCTGGTTAAAAATAAAAGTAGCAGGTGGTACACATAGTCAGGAACAGCACTATTTGGATAGACTTATTAAAGGGATAGTTCACCCAAAAAGGAAAATTTTCTCATCATTTACTCACCCTCATGCCATGGTGAGAAACAGATAAATATTTAAGTCCTTTTTTACTTAAATCTCAAAGTGAAAGTGGAGATTTGTGGTATTTATGTAAATATTGATCTGTTGCCCACCCACACCTATTACATCACTTCTGAAGATATGGATTAAACCACTGGAGTCTTATGGATTACTTTTATGTGGCCTTTATGTGATTTTTGGAGCTTCAAAGTTCTGAACACCATTCACTTTCATTGTATGGAACAACAGAGCTGAGATATTCTTCTAAAAATCTTTGTTTGTGTTCTGAAGAAGAAAGAAATTCAAACACATTTGGGATGGCATGAGGCTAAGTGAATGATGAGAGAATTTTCATTTTTGGGTGAATTATCTCTTTAACCCATATTTAACCCTTATCATTAGTTTATTATTAATTTTATTACCTCACTGTGACTGGGCGGGACTTCTGATCACCCTGTAGGTGCATTGATGTGTAAACGTTGACGGTCCTGTGTTGATGTATTCATCTTGCAAACGTAAGTTGCATATCGGGTTCAGAATGAGTAATTTTTGCAGCTTAGTGTCAGTAAATGCCAAATATATGTTTAGATGTTTTGAGCTATGAAAGTTACAGTATGTTGTCATACTTGATATGACCCCATTAATGAATATCTTGGTTTGTCTGCAAGATATTTTATGTTCTGTACTGGCCACCGCAATAACTGTTCTCTTGGTGACTTAAGTCCATAATCATTTATTGCCTCACTCTAATTTTTGTTGTGTGCTGCTTGTGTACAGAAGTTATTTCTTACAGTTTGTGTGTTTTCTGTAGATGTGCCTTCGGCCCCATCTATTGAGCGTGTGGAACCGTATTCCAGCACGGCGCACGTGGAGTTTGATGAGCCTGCCTCCAGTGGAGGAGTGCCCATTCTCAAGTATAAGGCTGAGTGGAGGATAGCAGGCCAAGATTGGATTGACAGAGAGTATGATGTTGCGGATGGTGAGTGTCCAAACCAGACACACACACACACACACACACACACACACATTACTCTATAATAACATTTATTGCTAACTGGAAGCAATGGAGAGAGAAAGCAATATAGACAAGCTTTTGTGAGACTGTAAAAGCTTTCTATCATTTGTGTGAAGGTTGATCTTGGTTCCGTGGCATTGTGTTATACTGAAATGACCACATATTCTGAGATGATTGTAATATAACAACGATTTTAGCACAGCCATTTTGAAAAACATTTCAAAGCCTTTCACCCCATTAAAACATAGCGATTTTTTCTCAGCAAGTGGCTGTATTGTTGGTCGCTAGTATATTGTAAAATTATTGGTGGGCTGCTTTTGAAAATCTGATCACAAATGGGATGTATTGACAAAAAATAAAAAAAAGGTGTCACTCTAGTTTCTTGCTGCTAAAAATGAACATTCTGGAGGGGAAAGTTTTACATAATGCATCAGATCATGAAAATGATGATCGATTATAAATGCTTGAATCAAACTCACTTCAGATACTAACAAGTCTTTCTTCTCATCATTCATTTTATATTATATCTATATATGTGGATTTGGACAAGTATCACTACTAAACACTTTTCACTGCTGCTAGCAATTTCACCATTCCCTGCTGCCATAAAAAGACCATTTCATTGGCGATATTGTCTGGCAAGCATGAAATGTGATGCAGAGTTGACCAAAAATAGAATGAGCAAATGTGGGAAAAGGAGAGGGTTTACTTGAATGCTAAATAGGAATGCTTGGAGCAGTTGTCACAGGCTGACATGTGTTCTGTTTGTGGGTACTGTCTGTCTCTCAAGGGGGGAGATGTCAGTTAGCTCACTGTTGACAGTGCACTCGCTCTGCCAGACCTCCTTGGGACATGCGTCAGAAGAAGCCATGTGCACACGCACTTAAACACAGGCTTTCACGAAGCAGTCTACCAACTAAATACACACACACATCCCTGCTCAACCGATGTCTTTTTGATCACTCAACCTTTTGTCAGCCTGTCACATATGCATATGTCTGGTGTATAATACAGTGCAGCCTTAAGCAGTCTGAAAGAAAAGGTACCAGATTTATCAAAATCTGTTGAGTGACTACAAAAAAGCACAAGCAGCTGGCACTGGTGATGTCCGATTTAAGAATCATTCTCATGAATCATAACACTTTTCAATAAGGTTCCATTTGTTAACATTATTCAATGCATTAGGTATCACGAGGTAACATTAGGTATTACATTTTTCAAAACTATCGTTATCTAAGTAGCACCTGAAAACATTCCAAAAGCTATGGACAACTTGTAAGCCCATTACTTGCAACATGGATTAGTTCAGTACAGCACTAAATCTTATAATTGTGATCATGTTTTTTGCAATCATGTGCATCTGTTAAATGATTATGCCAGGTTCGATACAAGTTAAGCTCAATCAATAGCATTTGTGGCATAATGTTGATTACCACAAAAATAATTTTGACTCGTCCCTTCTATTCTTTAAAAAGAAGAAAAATTCAAGATTAGAGAGAAGCAATTGTAGCAGAATTGATTTGCAATCTTAAGAGCGTAATTAAATTAAACGTAATCAGAAAACCCAGGCCTAATTGAAATATACAGGTAGTTATGTATTTTACTAAAAAAAATTAAGCATAAAATGCTGCACAATGACTTTTGGGACAACTTCTGAGTAATGAGTGAAACAAATCAGTAGATCCTTTTATATATAACCGGTTTTAACGAGTAATTGGTGCCAATAGTTGCTTAATGGAACTATCGGTTATCAGCGAAAATATATGCTTTATAAATAAACCTCATCTGGTGGAATAATATACAGTACATATTCAGTATATATACTGTATATATGCAAAGCTCTTCATCTGGTGAATATTACAGGCAATAAAAAGCTTTATTTGAACAATACTTACATGTAGAGCATTGTAACGGAGCCAAGTCTCTGTAATTTTTTATTTAAAAGTCCCTGGTGTATTTCAGGCTTGTTTATAGTTAAAAGTCCCACGTTATGCACCAAATCTTAATTTTCTGGTTATTATTAGAAATTTGGTTACAAAATAAACTGCTTTTGGGATTTTATTCATTTTGGACTCTTGTAGCCTCAATGTATGTGCCCGTCATAGTAAGGAAAGACTAAGAACTCTTTGATTATTCTATCAATCGATCAAAAAAAATGTCAGCTGATTAATCAGTTATTGGCGTTTTCCACCACTCTAGTTATCGTATTAGCAAAATCCACTATCGGTTGACCTCTAGTTTATAACTAACTGATTTACTACAATAAATGGACCATAAATAAATAAACTTACTACAGACCAATACTACAGGTCATGTGCAGAGGTAATACAGTATGTGCCATTTAAAAAGACATTGCCTGTGCCTTGTATCTGCTTTGTAATTAAAATAATTAGAAAACTACAGTTCTTAAAGAGGTGTGGAATATACTTGTCACCGTACCGTTAAAGGCCTGACATATTTTATCATCTGATTCATCTGATTTATCATTTGATCCATGTTTCTATGTCAGGTATTTTAACGGAACTCTAAATCTGTCATCCTTCAGGTCTCAACTTGATCACCATCGTAGGGCTAAAGCCTGAGACTGTTTATGAGGTCAAGATGTCAGCCATCAACGGCAAGGGTGAAGGAGAGAGCAGCCCCCCAGAGACCTTTAAAACCCAGCCTGTCCGTAAGTGCATCTCTCTCAGACTTCTCTCTCTCTATCCCTCTTTCAATCTTTTATCATATGACCCTTGCGAACTCTTTACCCATCATACCCCCCTCAGTGCAGCAGCAGACCTCACCACCCACAATGCATCTCTGTCCTAGACCCTGTCAACTTGCTGGATCTCTCCCCCAGGAGATGCATTGCTTGTCTTTTGTGTGATTCTGTATTTGTGTGTGTGCGTGTCTATTTAAGTGTGCCTCAGTGTGTTTAAACAGATTCGTGAAGGCTAGTCCCTTAAGCCTCTCACCTCAGTAGTGCTTTTGGTGTTGTAATGCTTCTCCCCATCTGTACAGTGCTTTTGCTGGTGCCAACATGTGCCAGGAAGCAGCTGTGTCTCTTTGGTCTACTCAGAGCTGTGTGCACTGTTAAGTGTTGTCCATGTGGATTGGGCACTCTTCTGTAGAGTTGAAGGTGAAGCCATCTTTAACCTCATAACCAGGATCAGATAAGGATTAGACCCTAAGGAACTGTAAAATCTCTATTTTTATTCATGAAGTGTGACATCCAGGCACCTTCGGTTTCATTCATTAACCATGCGTATGCAAGTATTTGTGAATAAAACTTTAGTTTCATCAATAAGTTCGCACTTTTCACAACACACATCGTTTCAAAGCAGCTTTACAGAAATTCATGCTTTAACAGACAATAAAACTGTAATATCTATAAAGTCTTAGAGTCATCATTGTGAAATTTGATTAAATATGATTGAATTTTGTGTATAAAAATAAATAATTAAATAATAATTGAATTTAGAACCCCAGTGAGCAAGCCGAAGGTGACTGTGGCAAGGAACACAAAACTCCGTAAGATGTTGGTTAATGGAGAAAAATAACCTTGCTAGAAATCAGGCTCACTGTTGGGGGCCAGTTCCCCTCAAGTTAAACAACATGAATATAATGCCAATATTAGTTATTTGTGTGCAGTGCTAAGGTCCAGTGTTTAAACAGATTTTGTATGAACTGTAAGATTAATGACTAATGTCTTTGAAGTCCATCCTGAATTAACTGCAGAAGTTCACATAGATGCACTGTCCTTTGTTAGTTGGCTGATGAAGGCTATTGTTGGCAATTAATTGATAGTCTGTGTATTCTATTTAAAGAGTATAGTCCATCAATAGACAAAGGTGATTCCGAACAGTGTTAGGGAGACTATTCCATAGTTTAGGAGCCAAATAGGAAAAGGATCTACCTCCTTTTGTGGACTTTGATGTTCTAGGAACTATTAACAGGCCAGAATTTTGTGATCATAATGAAAGTGATGGAATATAGTATGACAGAAGGTCACTTAAGTACTGTAGAGCTAGACCATTCAAAGCTTTTTATGTAGTTAACAGAATTTTTTAATTAATAACGACGATAGAATGGGGCTAATATGATCATATTTCTTGGTTCTAGTCAGCACTCTGGCTGCTGCATTTTGAACCAATTGAAGTTTATTTATTGAACTTGCAGTACATCCTCCCAGTAATGCATTACAATTATCTAGTCTTGAGGTCATGAACGCATGAATTAGTTTTTTGTCATCAGCAACAGAGAGCATGTGTCGTAACTTCGCGATATTTCTGAGGTGGAAGAATGCTGTTCTACAAACATTGGAAATTTGATTTTCAAAGGACAGATTGGTATCAAGTTTTAAAAAATATTTCTAAATTCAAATTACACTTCAAACGAAACGAAAATATAATCAAAATAATGAAGTGGTCAAAACAAATCATGCCAAATCCAAACATTTTACTTTCTCCAACTTCTTCCACTGGCCCATTTTGCAGTAACTTAAAGTGGATAAATACCAATACAAATTAGATCGTAAATTCAATTGTAAATGTATTATAAATACATGTATAACAAAAAACAAACCATGACCTAAAGATAGTTTAATAAAAAAAATCTCATAAATATTAGTTTTTATAAAACGACTACAACATTGATAGTCATGGACATAATTTGATGTTCCACTATATTTTCAGAGTTATGACATGGACTTTATTACCACCTGCTGGTGGAATCTCCAAACTGCAAATGCAAGAACTGAGTTTAGACGTTTTGCGCTGCAAAATCTTAGTGCAATGGCCTATTCCTCAGGAAAATAGCAAATTCCACTTTGCGGCACTTCGTTTACATACAATACACCCCCGGTTTGCACGCATACACCCACAGATAGCGCAGACACTCCCACCCACGCTCAATTGCGCTTTGCGTTGGCACCAAAATTGCGCTTAGAATAAGCGCTCTCACGAAAATTGGATAAGAAGTTGTGCACGGCTTTGTGCACTCACGAAAATAGAGCGCTAAGTGACACAACAATACATTTTAGTTATTTAGGTAACAAAAAGTATGTACATTATAGCTAGATCTGATATAGGTACTGCAAAAAAATGCTACCGATTATGTCCAGTCAAGGCCTAAGTGTTTAAAAGATGTTTATTATGTTTCAATTGGTTTTGAGAATGGAACACTTTACTTTACTCCAAGATCTTGCAGCGTGTTTTCTCAAGTAAGAGCACATCTTAAAAGAGTGCAAGGATTTGTTTGCAGAGAGTGATGAATGGCTGTACAGGTTGTGTGGAAAGCCCATATATGAACATGATTTGGGCGTGTTTTATGCTAATTACTTACTACGGGCATCTGCTCTCTCATTTAGAATAATCCAGATTCATCGACCTTATGTCAGTGGTAAGAACAAATGTATGTGCGTACACACTTGTTAAATCTTGTGTAAAAAATTGTGTGAGAACTTTTTCTACACACATAAGTAAGAACACTTGCATTCATGTTTATAGGCAGTTTACTGAAATATGTTGGAGATATTGTAGATAATAAGTGTTTTAACAAAAGCAGCCAGTTGAAGATAATTCCAGATGACATTTCACATGTACTAGTTTTGCTTTATTGCTTTTGGGGCATATATTCAGATTGTGCTATCTGAGATTAAAATGAGGTGCAGTTTGAGGTTCATTTGCAGTACTTGATTGACTGTGTATTCTGGGGCTCTCTACATTAATAAAACATCATCCATATTTAGATTTCTCAATGCAGCTTTCAAAATTCCTACAAATCTACACGTTTAATTACTGTGTGTCACACAAAGCTGTAGGCCCAGAATGTTCCGCCTGGAAACAGATTAGAAAAGTCAGTTTGCAAGAAATGTGGGATGAGCAGAAACACAGCACTACTTTGATTATTCAATTTCCTCATACACTTGCAGGGATTAAGTGCCTAAAGTTTAAATTGCATAAAAAGTCTCTTTCCATGTCACTTTATTAATCCAATTTATTCAGTAGATCCCTTTCAAAATTACCAAAAAGAGGCCACACCGCAATAAACGTGATTGCCTTTTGAGTACCCAGAAGCTAAAAGGAAATCTTACAAAAATGGGTAAAAGGGAAAAATAACAACACAAAACCAGACTTGTTTATTCTTCTGCTGGCAGTAGAATGGTTCATAGCTGGCAGGAGTGAGTTAATATAAGTCAGAGGCATGCTATCATGGATTCTTGTCATTTTTCTTATAATATTTCATTTTTGCTTAGGCACCCTCTGCTTTCTCTATCCCCACATTCCTTCTCTCGTCTGCACTCATTTCTCAACTGCTAATTGGTTCACCCAGTTTTGCCATTTTGGGAGTTCACAAACCATACACATAGTATATTCAGGCCAAATGTGAGTCAGCAAGGAAAATGTTCTTATTGATTTATGAGATGAGCCCCAAAATAGCAAGTTGGCATTGGCTTCTACTCCATTTTATCCATTTATGTTCTCACATTCACTGATTTTTTTCTGGTTCTCATCTTGTTTTTCATCATTTCGTTTCCGTTGGACATCAGGCTTCCCTTTCAGAAGTAAGTGTTCCACCTCTATGCTCTTTCATTCTCATATAATGTTTGTTTTTCCATTTTCCTTCCATTTCACCCAGTTACTTCCAACACTCCTGCCAAATCTACTAGTAGGCCTTAAGAAAATGTTTTAAAGCCTCAAATAAAAAAAAAAATGTAGACTCCATGAAATGACCTGTCGAGCACGGTTTTTCTTTCCTGCATTGACGAATTTCCTATTTTAACAGGAAGTTGGGACTAACAGTTAAAAAGTGGGACATGGGACTTTTTAAAAAGCCAATAGGCTTCAGTTTACTTCACAACCATCATTTCCTACTTGCTATTGCTAGTTCAAGGCAGGTGGTATTTATAATTTAGGAGGGGAAAATTGTCATTCTAGAGAGCGTTGTATTGGACAAAAATTTGTACACACCCCTGCAAACAAGATGAGTCATCAATATTTTGGTCCATTTTTCCAGAAGAGAAAGATTGTACATTTAAAATGTGTATTTAACTAAATGTAATTTTGCCAACAAGAATTTGATAGGCCTCAAAGCTAATGGACATTGACTAAAAGGCACAAAACTCATTGATTTCATGAGGTCTTTAAATAAGTGTGTTTTGAGAATTTAATACTGTAAGTGTTCACTAAAAGTGGACTTTAATATATTAGTGAAATAAAAATGGAATTTCTACATTTTTGTCCACTGAATTAATGTGGGGGAAAAAACTGTGATTATAGCCTATGCTTTAAAGACTGTAACAATTATATCTGTTGTGTCATGTACTTTCCAGATGGAATTCCATTCTATTATTTAAACAAGTATCAAGGTTTTAAATGAGCTGATTTAGACCAGTGTTTTTTTGTTCCAATCCTGTAGTGCTATTTTATCCAACACCTAATAATGCACCTGGTTCAGCTAAATCATACAACATGAAACAATTAACACGATTAAACACGATTAATTGAATCTGGTGCGTTAGGCTGGTGTGTGGCTTAACAAGAAAAATATAGTCTGGGATCCCTCGGGTCTGTTGATTAAAACCCACTATTTAAATATATATTCTAGAAAGTTAGTGTAAAACATGGTTGTTGATTCAGTACACTTCCAGGTACCGTTTAAGTTACATGGGCCGTCACTGGATGGGTACCCTCAAGGAGACCTTTTCTGTACCTCTTGTTAAAATGCATAACTCATTTTAGGTACATACTCTAATGTAACCTAAGGACCTATTGTGTACCTTTAAATGTTTATTTATGTTTTGTTCCTTTGGGAACAAAAAAATGTACACTCAAAAAAAGAGTTTGTCCTCCTTGTTCAAGTTACTTAATTTAAGGCAAGGCAAGGCAAGGCAATTTATTTATAAAGCACAATTAAAACAGCAGTTAGTTGACCAGTGTGCTGTACAATTCTAATAACATATGCAAAAAGCAAAACATACAGTACACACCAAACTTATACAACACAGATGTCTAACTACTCAACATAAAACAACAAGATTTCAACATGTCATTAAACAGGGTTCGATAAAAAAGCCAGGGAAAAAAGAAGAGTTTTTAATAGAGATTTAAATGACACCAGTGTGGAGGCAATTCTAATGTACAAAGGCAAACTGTTCCAGAGCTTCGGGGCCAAAACTGCAAAGGCGCAGTCCCCCCATAATTTACGTCTAGACCTGGGAACAATCAAGAGTTTCTGGTCAGAGGACCTGGACGGTGAGTAAAATTGCAGCAAATCTGAAATATAAGATGGTGCAAGGCCATTTAAAGATTTAAAAACAATCAATAAAATCTTAAAATCAATCCTATAATGGACCGGCAACCAATGTAAAGAAAACAAAATAGGAGTAATATGGTCCTGTTTCTGCGAACCTGTCAACAATCTAGCAGCAGCGTTCTGGACAATTTGCAATTGTGATAACGTGGATTGACTTAATTTAAATGAACTAAAGCAACACAATTGCAGAACATTTTGTTTTTTTTCATTTTGATTTTATAGCGTTCTACCAATTTAAATTTGTAAAATTGAAGTTCACTTAATCCATTTTAGTTGGGACTACATGAATACTTTTTGTGGTGTTAATAACACATTAATGAAACTGGGCAGGGGGTTTCCATGTCCCAGCATGCTTTGCATGGGACTGAATAGGGAGAACAAATGTTGAAATTAAGTGTCATTTTATGCATTTTTGAGCAAGATGAGAACAGGAGTAGATTTGTTAATGTTTATTTATTTATTTATTTATTTATTTATTTTTTATAGTGGTATTTAAAAAAAGTGTCTGTAATGCTGGAGTTTTGGGGCTTGCAATTGTGGTGAAGAATGGCGCTTGTGCTTAGGTTGAGGATGGACATTTACTTTCAAGTGATACTTGATTTGAGTGCTGCTTAGCTCTGATTTACTAGTTGCTTTTAAATTGACAGTGCAGCAGTTTCACTGTCCTTACACTTGTTCACCTAGCATATACTTATGATTATTAAAATACATTAAGTTGGACCAACATAAAAAAAAGTTGAGTTAAAACTACTTTAGTACATTAATTTGACCTAAACCAATTAAATTATGTCTCAATGAAACTGACTTCTTCTGAACGAAAGACATAACATTTCTTGTAAAAACTTTCTACAATTCAATAAAGTAAGGGTAATGACTTAATTTTTTGAGTGTACCATTTTGTCTCCCTAAGGGTACAAATATGAATCCAAAACAAGGGTACCACCCCAGTGATGGCTTTGGACCTAGGAGAGTGCAGAGTTAGAGTCTCTTTCCTGTTACCTCCTTACCCCTTAGTAGAACACAAAATGTATACAAATCTCCTGAAGTCACAAAAAATATGCTATTTATTTCACGCCTGAAGATGAGGTTGACCTTGTTGGCTAATGTTAGTGTTTAATTCATTGTTTGTACGAGGAAGATTGTGTTGCAGAACACAATTTTAAAACAGTCAATGTCTAGAATAGCTAATATTTGTTTACACAGTAAAACCCAAATAGCATTTAACATTGGCTTGAGTGGTTACATTTTGATTAAGTTGTTGCCAATTTAATTGACAGGATTCTCTCGGCATGGCTCGATATCGTCCTCATTATCTGTGACAGTGATGGGGATCATTTGACCTAGGAAGCTTTCTCATGGTCATTACACAATGGAATAAAAAAATAAATAAATAAAGGAAAATGGGCGAGGCAGAGACTGTATCTAGTAATGGTGGTGTGATGTGGTTGTGATCTAGGGAGATTGATGGCATCATCCACTCTTTCTCCAGTAGTATACCTGCATGAATTTAAGTGGTGATTGATGGGACGATGATGCAGATGTCTTCGTACTCACATACAGAGATGCCTGCGGTTAGATTGGAGGAGGAATGAGCATGAGGCAAATACATGGTAAAGTCAGACAGGGTGTTAGATGCTGCTTCTAATTCTTTGTTTGCCGAGTAGAGTGAGTTACATAAGAAGAAAACTTTTCTGGCATATTTTCTGGATATCTCAACAAAGCAAAAACAGCAATTACGGAACACAACAACTGATGCTCTTCACATGTGCAGAAGTTTGGTTTGGAATACATGTAATGCACATGTAAATGAATATTTGTATCAGATTGCAAAGTTTAGGGGACATATAAACAGTACATTCGGAATTTGCAATCGGATTGAATTTATTCGGATTGACGAAAATTAGTGCATGTAAACATAGCCAATGTAAGTCTAGGGAATATTCTAGCCCATTTTATCGTCTGCCAGGTATCGTACATTGCTGATTGCTTATAAAAGTAACGGCATACCTCTTCACAGCAGGCCCATACAGTTTGAGGTAAAATTTGTGTCTGTAGCACAAACTTTGTGGGACTATTTATTTTATTATTTTGGTTTGTTCAAATCACTAACCCAAAGTATGAGAAATAGAAGTACTGGTGTTTGCCTTATTAAATACCACCAACAATTCTGAGTCTTCAAAAGAAAGCCCAACAATACCAGAATGTTTTTGCAAGCTTGCTTGTCTCTTTCTTTTCCCTCTTTAAATATGAATAATCCTAATCAAGTAATTTGTTGTTTTCCCATATCTCAGGCTGAAAGTGACTTTTTAACTGTTAGGAAAGTATGACAGATTGACTCATCCATTATACAGCAACAGCAGCTCCGCAGTAAGCGGCAGAGTTTTGACATAGATGGAGCTTTGAGTGAGATGTACGGAAGCACTCGCAGGTGCTTGTCAGAGATTTATCACCAGAGGCCATCCCACAGCCTCAGCCAATAGAGTGCCCAGAGCACTGGAGGAAGAGGAGGAGGAGAACACAAAAGATGTTGTTGCCAGTGGCATGAATGAGACTGTTTCTCCTCCAGAGCGAGGAGCTGTGCCTCTGGCCTCTACAGCAACACCTGTAGAAATTGTAAAAGAGCACTACTGTATATAATTCACATTACAGTAGAATGTGCTGCAGGGACAAGCCATTCAAAGTGTGTGAGCTCCCTGCAGCCCCATTTTAGGGGCTATAACTGTGAGTGAAGAGGCTGGAATTGTGTATTGAGATGGAGTAATGACAAAGCTAGCTATGCTTGTCAAGTAAGAGACTGGGGTGGGGGGGGTTGATGGATAATCCAACCTAAGGCTGGGTGGTATAGCGGTATATACAGTGCTATGGTAGAAATGTGTGGAACAGTATAGGTTCTACTATACCATTTAAGCAATTACATGCCTATACATGATTTTGAAATCAGACACAGAGGAAAAAACTATTGCCTTGTCTCTAAACTGTGTCATACACAGGTTTCGTAGAACATTATGGGATTTTGGATTGACACGTTGCACCACTTGCATCCAGTGTAGGCACAGTTTAAATGTAGGTTGTTTACGGTTGTCGAGCAGTGTTGCAATTTGCCACATTCGACTGATGTGCGGTCATACCGTCATAAGTGTGCATGTGTGCATATATCGGCTACAATGCATTAAACATGGCTTATTGAGTCATTTTTTTTTTTTTTTTTTACTGTTTTGAGTCTTGTCTGTTACTCAAGTGTTTTATAATAGCCGCATTTCCAGTTTCGGGCCAAATGAGGGCATGCTAGGTCATGCCAGGGCTAGTTGCGTTCCCACTGTCACTTCCGGGGCTTCATCCTACCTCATCAGGGCTTCCTCTTGACCAACGGCCAAGCACCCTGGCCCACTGATTACCCATGGGCCAAAGAAGGCAAACTGAGTATTGAGGCGGGGTCAGTGTCAAAGGTGGAGTTTCGCTGAGTCAGCTCAGAGGTTTCAGCATCAAGATACTCCTTTCCCAATTTTTTTTATTTCTAGCTACCAGCTTACCTCAGCAGTTCAACGGAGAATGGAGAATCATCAGTACTGGTCAGTTGACAAAATCAGGGCTCTTCTGAATATTTGGGCTGATGAAAATGTGCAATGTCAGATTGACGGCACCTGCCAAAACTAAGACATGATTAAGTATATTGTGCCCGAACTTGGCTAGTTGTGTATCTAGCGGGCAAATTATAAATAAGAGTTTCCCTCTTGCTTGTGAAATAGGCAGGGTGTGTGACGTTTGTACCAGGGTGACGTTTTAAGGGCAGGTTTTAGGGCAACTCTGCGGGGCTATTGGCCCCATGGTGGGAATCCTGATAGATTCTGTAACTATTCTGGAACTGCCAAAAACAAAAAACATCCAATGAGCAGCAGTTCTGTGGATGGAAACACCTTGTTGATGATAGAGGCCAACAGAGAATGACCACACTGGTTCGAGCTGACAGAAAGGCGACGTTAACTCAAATAACCACTCTTTACAATTGTAGTAAGTAGAATAGCATCTCAGATTCACATCACATGGGATGGGATACAAAAGAACAAGACCATGTTGTGCACTTCATTAGGAACATAGTGTAAGTGCTAAGTGAGTGTAAATGAATATCAATGAGATTAAATTTTAAAGGTTATTTAAACCACTAT
The DNA here is from genome assembly GCF_019703515.2 of Myxocyprinus asiaticus. Lineage (NCBI taxonomy): Eukaryota > Metazoa > Chordata > Actinopteri > Cypriniformes > Catostomidae > Myxocyprinus > Myxocyprinus asiaticus. Next base: position 18,809,664 of record NC_059381.1, on the reverse strand, counting down.
TTAAATCGCTAGAGTTTTCAACATTACTTAATAGACATTACTAAATGGTGTTATATTTGCAGCAAAAATAACTATATTGTGAAACTGTTACTATGATATAAAATTACTTGTACTATAATATAAAAGTTTGGTCTTACCACCCACCTTGTCTGCTCACTCTGGATCACTGCAGTAGGGTCACCCCGGATGGCAGCTAAAATTTTCACTGAGACAAATGGACAAATAGCCTCTTTTCAGAGGTCACCCCGCACCCAGAGGGCAAGTAGACAGCTTTGACAGAGTCTTCTTTGATATGCATGTGAATACCACAGACAGCAAAAGATCAGAGAGCACCACAGCAGAAGACTGCACCTATAAAGACAGCAGAAATCTCATCTGATTTAGAAATAGTATATTATACAAAGGTAATGCAGGTCAGCTCAAGGCAGTTGAAGTCAATCATACACCCAATGGTAAAGTCAAAAGATAATTTAACCGGCTGTGTAAGAGGGCTACCACTGAGATCCCACTGGATTGAGATATCATGTTTTTCTGCATATGCACAACCTAGACTTTCTTCAGTATCTCTTCAGGATTGGAAGCCTTAAGCAACAGAAGAGGGAAATAATTTCATAGTCAGCATGCAAAATTAACTTGCTTGCATGCAATGTAAAAAAAAGCAAATATATTCTATTCAGTACACTTTTTGTATAGTGCTCATCTTTTTACTTAATTATATGTTGATCGTCTTCGTAATGCGATGTGTTTTCGTAACAACTTTGAACCTCCAAAGGCAAAAAGCATGAAGCTTAGTTATTGTATCATATCAATGCCAAACCAAGTAACTTCCTATTGGTCAACGCTGCAAATTTGCATGTCAAAGTTTACCGAAATTGAACACCATGCAATATTAATGTAGGGAAATTTCTTCACCACCGGAAGTCCATCAGGCAAAATTCCTGATTGCGTGGATTCCCATTGAGATGACTGTATTTCCCCCATGGAATTTTGCTGTGCAAATGTAAATGTCCTGAGCCTTTAGAGTGTGCAGTCTACATTGCAGTCTAGCTAGCCCAGTACCACAAATGACTCTATCCTAAATACAACCCAGCTTCTACAACCAAACCTCTCCTAGATTCAACTCAGTGCAATTTGAAAAGGCATATAGAGTCAACTCTAAAACAGTTTATGTGGCATCAGATTGTATTGTATTATTATTTTGTATCCCGAGAGATGGCTTAAACTAAATCTGTTGCTGAATACATCTAATGGTTTTCAGTGGTGCCTCTGCTTCAGTGCCAGTGAATACAGCTCTCATAGATAGAGACACAGGCCAGCAACCTTCCAGATGGTGTGCATCTGCTGCTGGAGTTCTAGAGTACTTTAATTGTGATCTCTGCAATGATATTGTCACCACGTTCACTCCCCTTGACATGAAACACTTATGATAACCCCTATTATTCTGCAGAGCAATTTTCTTCTCTCACTCTGTCTGTGTTCATGACAGACTGGGTGCTTTGAACCTCACCCTCTGCTTGGTGATATCTACAAAGCACTACACAAAGTAACTGCCCCTCAGCTTTTAATCAGACGGCATTGGATAATACAGTTTAATTTTAGCATGTATTTTATATGCAGACCAAATTGTAAAGCAAAGGCAGTGTTTTGTGAGATCAACGAGCCTGCAGTGTCTACAAAGAAAGTTTGTGCAATATAACAGTGGAATTCAGAAAGAGTAAATGGTTTATCTCTAATATTAATATTGTCTTTAAGCTAAAATAAATCTGGTATCCCTGGTGAAATAAGCTATTAAGTTCCTGCCTATTAAGCCAGCACTAGCTGATTTAGTGGTTTTAGTTGGTTTAAGCACGTCTAGTTGGTATCCTGGCCTTGCCAATCTGGTGCTCAGCTGGTTAGCTGTTCAGCCTGGTGGTCCCCAATCCTGACCAGCTGACAAGTACCCAAAACCCCTCTAAAACCAGCAAACAGACCAGTTTGACCAAGCTCCCATGTCTTTGACCTGCTAAGACCAGTAAACCACCGTAGGCTGTTTTTGTAGGATGTTTTTCAGTAGGGATTTTTAAGTGACATGCTGGTATCCTCAACGTACAAACTTCTGATGCTGTAAGCACTTTTTTGTCGCCAAACATCTAGTTCCTTAAAATAAATTGGCGATTGAGGCAGATAGAAGTAGATCTGAAGACAAAAGCTCAGCACCCTTTAGGCAAACAGTCTTTGAAACTCTAACAGAGTGTGTCATCTGTCAAACAGCCCTTGCCTAATTGCTTTAAGCTTAAAGAAGGAAATAAGGAATATTTTGCCCCCATCATATCATTACCTCCCACTCCAAATACTTATCGTTTTACTGCAACACTCTGAGGTTGAACTCAATGCAAGTCAACCTTCTCTTAGATTAGATAGATTATGGTATATTGAAGGTGATGATGTGTGAGTCACTGGCTCTAATGCACTTCCAGAAAATATCTCACTGTGAGAAGCCAGCAGTGTCCTTGAGGCTGGAGATGTCTGTGCTGTCAAAGCTCGGCTCTGCAAACCATGACATTTAAATGCAGGCTATTATCCGTCTTAGAACCTGTTAGCATGTGGCAGGTTATAGAAACTGCCTTCATAAGCGTTAAATTGTTTGTATCCATTGGAGCCACAGAAATGGCTATTCTTAGAAATGTTTTGTCTTTTGCGTTGCATGATGGTGTCATACGTGTTTTCTTTGTTGTTGAACTCTGGATTGGATTAATATTTCCTTCTCAAGCAACATGTTTAAAAGTGGTCATGTTGATTTGCAAAATAAATTAGTTTTGATACATCTCTATTCAGGACCACGGCATTGTTTTGTTGTCAACAGAATTGATCAGTCTCTCTTACTTTTAAAGTGTTAATCTCAATCAAATTAAGTAGCCCCAAAAAGTTTTTGGACAATTTAGCCACACTTAAAAAATATGTATATATGAATGTATTTGCATTAGATAACAAATTAACTAAACAAGTGGCATTTATTTTAAAGAAATAAAGCATAAGCACCAAGTTTCCTAGCAAAAAAAAAAAAAAGGCACAAAAAGCCATCTGTTTGGTTTCAAACCAAATTATAAACCAATTAAGTATCAATCAAAATTAAGTATTTGGACACTTTCCGGGTTGTCATATGTTAGTGGAATATGTATACAGTATAAGCTATGAACTATACCTGTGGTTACTTTGCTAGGACACCTGCATGAAAGTATGGAAGCCCTGAACCGCAAGGTGAAAAAAAAAACACTAGGTGAAACATTTGTTTAGGTGTCTTAGTGCCTTACTGAGCCTAGTCCTACAATTTATTTATTTATTTTTTCTGAAAATGTTTTTCTCCTTTTCTCTGAATTTCTTTTTTTTTTTTTCTCTCTCTCTCTCTAAAATTTTTCCATATGAACTTGAGGGGAACTGAATTTATACATCCATTAAGACTCACCTTGACATCAGTTACTTAAAGTCATTCAAAAATGGCTCAGAAAGTGAAGTTAATTCAGATGAAAGGTCTGGCATCATTTGTTTGCAGATGCCACTTGCTTTGTTATCTAATGCAATTACATTCATACATTTTAAATGTGACTTAAGTGTTTAATGGTGTCCAAATACTTTTGGGGGCCACTGCATGTTTGTGTCTACACTGTGACACTATTTCATATGGGTTGCAACTGCATGCAACTCTGCCATTGGACTGTCGTTTGAATGTTGTATGGTGTAATATGCACTAGCTAGCAGTTATGGAGCTGCTGTTAGTGTTTCTATATTGAGTAACAGTGGCTCTGCTACTGTATCACTCCAGCACAATGTAAGCACATCTCACCATGTTCTCACCATCTTCCAGTTTCTTCAGAGACTCCAACCTCCATTCCTCCAACCACTGCAGACCTTAGTGAGTATGCCGATTGTGTGCAGTGTTGTTTGCCTCTCTTTATCCTCCTGATACACATTTGTGTGCCTCACCTAGACCATGAAGTCAGCACCGCTGGTGTCCGCTGTAGAAAGAGAACACACATCAGTGGTAGAGAAGAGAGAATAAATGTTGTGAGGGCTTGGGGAATGAGACAAACCTGTTTCAGTTGGAACTGTGCTCATTACCTCCAAGCCATTGTAGATAACCATAACTAACATCAGCTTGTAGAACAGCTCACCTGTCTAACATGTCACTGCATGGTAGATATACAGGAATATGAAATGAACTGACACAATGTTTGTGTTGGTTATAATGGTTATTGGTTCATTTTAACCTCTGAATTGTTAGGAGTAAAAAAAATGGTGTGTACTGTTTTTTTAATGCCCTTGAAAATGCAGGAAGATTTTTGATTTCTACTAATATTTAGAAACAGCATTGTGCATGCTGTTCTCATAGAGTTCACTCTGATATATTAACAAGATGTGTTGCATAATGTCTGAATATGAATGTGGACACTAATGATGCTGTCCAGACAATTATGACCCATCACCTCGTTTTAAAACTGAATTTGGTCAAATCACCAAATTCACAAGCTGTGTATTTGTTTCTTAATGTTTACTGTTCTGCTACTGTACTGTTCTGAGATGAAACACTAGGATACACTCTCTCACTTCTTATGATCTCACTAGAGACTTCACCAAGTAGTCTGAAAATAGAGTTACCATGACAACACAGATTGCACCTGATATCTCCTCAAATGGACCAAAAATTGGGAGGGCCTGAAAAGATTTTTACTGACAGATTGTTCCTTTTGATAGACAGCTATTCTGTCTTATTCAGCCCAAGAAATGACAGGGTCTTTATTTTAGGAATAGACAGTGTTGGACTATTGTTTGCTGAGTTGACACTGAATGGCAGGTTTGAGATTGTAAAACTAAAAAACTTCCTTAGATGTGGAAGAAATTAAAATTCAATAGTTATTTTTAGTTTGTATTTGATAGATAAGCAAATAAAAGATCTGTTGTTTTCTATAATTAGAATGTCATAATCAGCATGGTTTTAGACTTTCTAAATTGCTTGACAGTTACAGTTTGTAAGGAACCATGATGGTTTACAAGCACTTATCTCAATTTTTTGAGAGTGAATGTGTGGAGTTTTTTTTTTTTTAAGGATTTTGGGTATGTTAGTGCATTTGTCTGTTAGCCGTCTCAATTATAAACTTACAAACTTAGCTAAACAAACCTTAAGTAGCTAATCAACACATCCATACTAATACGTTTTTAGATGAAAACACATTTATTTAGCTATTTTTACTCCTGTCAAAAAATCTAATGTCACAAGTTTTTGCTGTTTACACGTATGCGACAAGAACAAGATGTCTATGAAAAAAAAAATCGGAATTGGTTGACAATGCAAATGTGGCCCATGAGACATCTATGATACTGTAATTGCACAGAATTACAATATACTCTCACCCATACAGTAAGAATGTACATTAAGCATCATACTGTATATAGGATTTGACCTGTAGAATGAAGACCTCACTACACGAACAAACCTTATCTAGTCCTTTAGTTTGTGATGGAAGATGATGCTCCTCAGCTTTATCAGTCTCCACCCTTCTCAGCTTCAAACTAGCCTCATATACTGGATGTAACTTCTCAGGCTATGCTGATCTAGGATCAAATTTGTCTTTCATATCCTCATGAATAAGACAATAGGGGATTCTGATCCTATAGATCAGTATTTTATATTATAGTCTGTGACATTTCATTCATATGTACAGACACCAACCAGGCAGCAGTCTCTGCCCTGAAGCTTCATATGTGCTCATTTTTTAGTGCTTAGCTCCCAAGTTCTATATAGTAAAATATGTGGCATTAGATCATGCGGTATCTATTTAGCTGTATAGTCAATGAGTTTCCTCTGCCTTTGGCTGGCTTGCTCTGTTTTTAGCTGGGTTTTTGCAGCACCGTTGATGCCATGCAACCTGCACAAGTAGACATAATCCAATGTACATTGGAGCTGCATTTGAATCCCTCTTATTGAAAATACTGCTTCCAGACAGGAAATACTGTTATCAGTGAAGTGGATTCATAAAGCAATTTGGACCATATTCAAACTCTGCATAGTTTAAATGAGCTCCAAGAAGAGTATCTTGAAAATCTGGCATGTCTTTTTACAGCTTACTGTATCATACTCAGACAATTTTATTTCAATTAGAACACAAATGTCCCGGAATTGCTTTATGGGTCTGGTTATGTCCATTGTGTTCTATATACACTGTGTCTAATGTTACAGAGAAGCATTTATGTTTATAATTTGTTTTCTTTTTGTTGTTTGTGTTTCTGTTTGTACTTTTTGGTTTTAACATGTTGCTTGTTCCATGTTTGTATAATTTTTTTCAATGTTTTGTATTTTCCATGTGACCCCCACCCCCCTTCCACTTTCCTTTCAACCAATCATGTACGTGCGTATCATGTGACTGTGTCATATGAATCTTGCATGGTGCTGATGATGTCGTCTTCGCTGGTGAACAGAAGGTAATATTTTTTATTTTATTTATTTTTTGGTCTGATTACCATTAACAGTAAGAACAGACAAGTAAATGAGGGGAAGATACAGGAAACACCTACCCAATACTGTCAAGTTTTATGAGCCATTTCATTTTTTTAGTCATTCACCTTTCAGAAACTGTACACCTCCCACTTTATATGACTTTTTGAAAACCATTAGCCAGTCTGCCTGGAGAATAATCCCAAAGCTTAGTCTCCTACAATAGCACATGCTGCTCTGCATGTTGAATTGATTTTCAGTTTATATTTTGAGACTTTGAAATAATTTCCCCTCCAACCTTCAACTTCAAGTATAGTTTTGACAAGGCCTTAAAGACCTAATGAAATGACTTGACAAGTGCAGCTTTCTTTCCTGTGTTGATGTATTTCCTATCGAAACAGGAAGTTTAGGGGAGGGGCACATCGAAAGCCATGCCTCCCTATTAGGGGAAGGGACATTCTCAGTCCAGACAGCAAATTTGTGTAGTGCAACATGAGTCACCAACATTCCCATCCATTTTCCTAAAATAGGAAGACTTAAAATTGTAAATGTGTATAACTGCTAAAAGTTAAAAATGTTCAACTTTTAGGACACTTTTAAGATACTAGCTTTGTAAAATGCCACAAAACTTCAAAGGATTCAGTTTGTGCCTATAATGCATCCCAAGCAGACTAACAGCAGCACTGGCATTACTGCATGAACACATTCACAAACAAATTCTGTCTCAGTCTCAACACTTGCACCCTCTTATGCATGTCCTAATTGTATGTCTTTGTCTCTCGAATATACCTGTTTACTGTCCCTGTCGGATGCTCCTGTGTGACAATGCAAAAGAGGAACTGGACAGCCTCAGATGTTTCTATAGGAAATACTTTTGCTCTCTCTCTCCCAATATTTTTTTAACGAGACATTTGGTTTGACATGAGTGGATCTAAAAGTAGTAACTTTTCATAGTAACAATAATTTCTATACTACAATAGATGGATGACGTCAAGTTAGGGTAGCAGTTATATTAATTTTAAGCGATTAACTGGCACATAAGTCCATGATCCTGGAATCTCTAATCCACCTCTTGCATGGTAGAGCATTTGTCTTTCCCTCTGCCCTCTTTCTCTTTGTAACCCTAATCTGTCCTTGTTTTGTCCTTGTTTAAGCATCTGGAAATCCTTGACCAAACTGGAAATTATGTTCATGGATCTCAGATAACTTGTTTAACTGCCATCAATCTGCACTGCTTGTCTTACAATTAACTTGTCTTCATTTAAATTGCAGCATCCGACTACAAACTCTAATCAAGCTTCAATTAATCAAGGAAACACATTAAGCCTCTATTTTCATGCATGCCTAAACTAACTGCCTGATAAACTGACAATCTAAAAAATGTATCTAACTTAAATTAACCTGAATTAATCTAGAGAACAATGCAAAGGGATTTATCAGGACACAAATTCGACATAGGGAGCTGACATGCTGAAATACTTTTGGAAAGTTGACATATTCTGAGGTGTCACATGCTGTACTCCATCTAAAACTGTTTTTAAAATTAATTTGTCACACCTCAGGACCATTTAAAATGAACTTTTGAAAGCAAAAAGGTGTTTGGAAATAGTAAAAAAAAAAAAAAAAAAAATACACATAAAAGATATGGTGACCAGTTATAGGACCTAAGGTATACACTTTCCCTTATACTTTCATATACATTTTAACCTAAAATCTTGATGTTGACAAAAGAAAATGTCCATTGACACATTATGGATCAACAGCCCACACTTAGGTATAAATTTGTCCAGGTCCAATTTATTAGATTTAGCTTGTTCGTTAAATCTCTCAGGTTTAAACATTCAGGTATTCTATTTCCTCAACCTAAAATTCATCACATTTGTCATGTTTTGTATATTTGCTGATATATACACAGTGTCATGTTCATTTCTAATAGGACTTCTTGTCGGGCTGTTTTATAAAATTTAAGCTGATTTATGGCAGACCTCTGTGGTCTCCTCCCAGGCTCTTCATGTGACACAGGTAGACAGCTTACACCTGAAACAAGCAGCCCACATACACGCATTCCCATCAGCCCTGCTGATATTATTAACTGTAATGGTGGAGAATCTCCAATCAAAGCATGGAGGATAATTAAGGGAGTGCTGTCATTAAGTAGTGGGCAAGTCATGATAATGAGCTCCCCCAGAGATACTCTCTCCCTCCATCACTGCCACCAATCCTGGTCCAACTCTCATTATAGCCCTGCACTGGCCCGAGCGTCACAGCTCTATTTTTACAAAAGCCAAGTGCTTTCCTTAATGTTCCACATTTGGACGTATGGGAGACAGAAGTCATCATTATGCTGCCAAAAACCCTCAGTGATGAGATATCTCAACAGTTCAGCCAAAAACGAGAAAAGAGGAATTCAGTGTTGAACAAGTGACTCAACTATAAAGTGTTGCATCTCATGCTTTGAACGGTAATTTAAGGTTTTGTCCATGGTTTAAAGGATGACATGTTTTTCTGATGTACTATAAAATGGCCTTTTAAATTCTCCCAGCCAGGTCAACACTGTAAAATAATTATTACCTAAAATAATTAACTAACCTATTTAATTAACTAACCTATTTCTGCCATTTACATTTGAGGATAAAGACTACATTGTGGGTCACAGCTGGTGACATGGTATCCACTACCATGAAAAACCTAAAAATATCAGGACATTTTAAAATTGTGATTTTAATGCCTGGAAAAGCCATGGAAGTTAATAAAATCTACAAATGGCATAGATATTTCTAGTGAGTACATTTTTTTCTAGTGATGCTCAGCTCTTAGATCATTATTTCATTAGCTATAAGTTGCTCTTTGTGAATGCATTCTCTTTAAAATGACTTTTAATATCTTTATCGAGTAATGTCAAATGACTAGAATCTTAAATTACATAAAGTCATGGAAATTCATTGCTCAAAAGGTTTGGGAATGTTCACCTGTTGAAATGTACTAAGGTTGGGGCACATTATGTATCTGAGCAGTCAGTCAGTACTAGTGTCCCTTACAGTATTTTTCTGGCCATTTTCTCCTTAGGGGAACCTAATCCTCCAAAACTGGAGGCTAAGCCACAATCCACAGGCAACGAGATGAAGGTTCACTGGATCAAGCAAGATGATGGGGGCTCTCCCATCAAGCACTATCTTGTGCGCTACAAAGCTGTGAGTATAATGGGACCTGCGGTAACATACTTAACTCATTTTACTGGCTGAATTATTTACAGAGACAGTATAAAGGGTAGATGGACCACTTGTAAAAAAATGAAATGGAAAAATTTTAACGCTCAATATGGCAGCTGTAGAAGTGGAAAATCCCACCTTTCAGTTAAAACAGTCAAGCATTCATGCAAATTAACTGGACCAACCTGAAAAATACAGTTTTTAGCATGATTTAAGCTAAAGAAACAAAATTATGATACCATTGTTGTCAGATTTTATTGCCAGATTTGAGATGTAATTGAGATGTAATCTTGCCAAAAAGTTTAGGAAATTTAATTCTTTCCCCATACAAGTAGAGAGGAACTGTACTTGTATGCCAGTTGTTTACATATGGAATAGCTGCCCAGGTGCATTACCAAGATTGCCACTGAGTGAACTGTTTGCCTTGAAGGTGAAGTTTGTAATTAATTGTGCAACACCAAATGGAATTACAAAAGTTAGGTATGTTTTCAAACAACCTTTGCCAACACCCCTTAGAATCATCACGCCCTTTCGCTCTCTCCGATTTCCTATGAGCAAATAGGCCATGCTAAATAAAAGGTGATAAACCTTATTTATAGTAATCGGGTCGTCTGATTACATCACCGGACTGAACAGCAGCTAGGTGTGCAGGGGATCCAGCACATGAGGTAGGATGGTTCTTCTGCTAACTAGTAAGTGTAGACACATATTATGAGTATCTTACAAATTTATCTGGAGCTCGACAGTAATGAGCTAACCTGCGTGGCAATACCTTGAGCGTAACTTACCTGTCATGAAGCAACTCAGCAAGTTTGGCATCTCGATCGAACCCCAAAAATTTCCTCAAAGTCCTCCAACTGGTAAATTTGTCGCCAGTGTTCACTCTGGTTTTACTTTGTGCTGCAAAAACCCAGCTAAAAACAGAGCAGGCTAGCCAAAGGCAGAGGAAACTCATTGACTGTACAGCTAAATGGATACTGCATGACCTAATGCCACATATATTACTATATAGAACATGGGAGCTAAGCACTAAACAATTAGCACATATGAAGCTTCAGGGCAGAGACTGCCTTCTGTCACCGCAAATTTTGCCGAAGCTAAAGTTATTTACCTATATACACGTCTGCCATGGATATTCATATCCCCTTGGCTGAACAGCTAACTACAAGTAGCTATGCCCCAAACTCATGCTATAGGTTAAGCTAGAAAGTGATGGGTGGGGCATAGCGGGCCACTCAAAATATAAATGTCAATGTTTTGATAGTGCCTTGGAGGCTCAGTATTTATACTTTTGGGGGGAGGTAAACCCACGAATGGCTTACTTATAGTTGTTAATGAACAATAAACTGGGATAATTTGACATCAAAAAAGTTCACCTTCACCTTTAAAGGGCCTTTGATTATTTATGCCACCACTCTGACAGTAACATGCTCTGGAAAAGTTAGCATTATATCTCGTCTCAGATATGCATGATAGTGAAGTTTATGGATAACATCAATGCTAAATGTGTGTCAACATGTGTGTCTGTAGACAAATCGCCAAGAATGGAAGCCTGAGATCCGCCTACCCAACGGCAGCGAGTACGTTGTGCTGAGGGGTCTAGAATGGAACACAGAGTATGAAGTCCACGTTGTGGCAGAAAACCAGCGAGGGCGATCTGAACCGGGCACCCTCTCCTTTAGGACCTTCCCAGAACCCACCGCCATTCCAGGTAAGGCCCACCTCCAACACCTGTCCCACAGACACTGCTAACCAGTGCAGCCAAAAGCCCAATCCATTGCCACCCTCCTTCCTTCCCCATCAGCCTGAGTGATAGGGGACTCCCTGCTAATCCAAATCCAAATCCTCCCTGCTATAAATCTTCCCTGCTCCAAAGATCAGCTTTCATCAATTTCCATGCTGGTCTAGGCTGGTGTACGCTGGTCTAGTTGGTGCACCAGCATAATCAAACTGTTCACAAACAAAACTTAGTTAGTGAGACTGATCGACCAGCAAGGTCTTTCTGATGAAGCTGGTTGACCAAACCTGGTAGGTACACCAGCACATAAGCATATTATTCTGTGAACCAGCCTCAAAATATGCTGGTTACCTGCTTTGCTGGTCTTTTCAGCAGGGTTGTTAACCCCATCTTACTCAGGTCTTGTTCTGGATTTACCTGGGCCACCCTGGTGTCAGTTCAGGTTGTGGCCTGGCCTCCTCTAGAGAGCAATTTAACACAATCTAAGAGTAATAAGAGAGGGGAGGAATTGCTGAGCTGCAGAGTGATAAATGTCTGAGAGATGGCCATGGGTTACGCCTGGAGACCTTGCTTCATCTCAGCAACTTACGGCTCCTCTCCAGAGCTCTGCTCCCAGCCTGACCCCTCTGGCAAGCTCACACTAACTCTTACAGCCAGCTATATTGCTTGTCTCAGAGCTATTGCAGATAATATCAGAGGAGATGAGATTTTCAATTTGGCACTTGGGAGGCAAAAAGCCACAGTAGGTCCGATATCAATCCACCCTCATGCCCTACCCCCATCACCAAAAGCATGGGCTCACTTGGACTGTGCTCTATTGGCAGTGCTGTGATTTTGTTTTCTTGTGAGCTGCTTCCCCACTGATAAAAACTGGGCCCAAAATCATCCCTCTTTCTTTCGATCTCTCACTCTATTCTCTTTCTTGTGGCTGGACTGAGGATCAGTTCAGGCTCATTGACTCACATAAAATTGAACTGTCTGTCTGCCCAATCTCAGTGGGGATGCATCCTCTGGTTTTGCATGATGACGCCTCAACAGGATTAATGGTTTAATGCTTTACTGAGGACCTAACAGGCATCTGCCGGTGCATGGCCAAGAGACATGCTTTTTCTCATCCGCTTAGTGGAAAGCAGCCATATAGCAGTGGGAGCTTTGGATCTCAGAGCACTTGTGCATAGCAGGTTCAGATGGACAAATACAGCCTTTCTTTTTTCCCTTGCCCTCTCTGTCTGCTGAAACTTGCCACACTTGCACATTGTTAACCTCAATGTGTAACATGTGGATGTTCAAAAAGCACAGAGGCTTTATTTTTAGCTCAACATCTGCATTGCCCCAGCTGCAACAGCTGGTGTTAGAAAAGATAGTCCAAAAATAGCTGCTCAGACAGCAATTCACTCTTCTCTCTTGTCTTATATTTGGACCAGTGTTGCATGAGTAAGGTTAGATACACATGGAACTGTCTGGAATTTATAGGGCGCCTATCCACTAGAGTTTATGTTGTGAATCCATTGATTTCAATGGGGATTGTGCATCACATGGACATAAAGTAAGTGACGTTTTGTCACTCAAGTCATTTCCAGTAATTTTGAAATGACTAGTTGATTTTTATATAGCACTTTTCACAATACACATAGTTTCAAAGTAGCTGTGGTCACTTGGTCACTGTCACCAAAGTTTAAAAATTTTTAACTTTTGCTGCAATGCACTCTAACGTAATTATCTGCTGACCAATGAGAACTGGTGGGTCTAGTTCTCAGAAATCCAATTCATTCTATGCCCACTTGATTTTAAACTGCCCCAGCTCATTTCACATCCTTTTGCACATTGCTAGCCATCAAATGATCCATCAGTGCTTTCTCTAGTGTGTAGGCACCCTTTATTTCACTTTATATTTTACTTTGGAGGGGTGTATAAATATTCCTCCCTTGCACAGGAATGCCACTTTGCAGACGGTTAAAATAAACAAATAGAGTTAAACATAAGGTAAACACAAAGACTTTGGCAGGATTTTAAATAGGGAGCCAGCAGATTCATAGTGGTGGGTTTAGCTCAACCCTGGCCATGCAACCGATGCTGAAGCTCTACTTCTTTTAATCCAAATCTCCCCAGCTACAGTTGACATGGAGTAAAGCTGTTCTAAAAGAATGCCCGTTAACTTTGTGCAATATAAGTAACATCGAAAGCTCATTCAGTCATCCAGAACATAATTTACACTGTATTGCATCATAACCTGTTTGTTTGTTTGTTTGTTTCACCTTGTCTTTTGACTGGACAACATTTCCCTGGTGTTTGCAACTTACAAAGATGAATGCCTGTTTGTTTCCTTGGTAGCACTTTACAATAAACTTGTATAATACTGAAGCCCTGTACCACGTTGACATTTTTTTTTTAACTTGGTGAAATTTTTCTTTCAGTTTAAAGAAAGAAAGTGCCTTCTTAGTGCCTTCCTGAGCCTATGTTCTGCAAAAAAAAAAATTCTCTCTAAAATGTTTTTATTCTCTGAAAAAAAAAACTTTCTCTGAATTTTTTTTTCTCTGAAATTTTTTCTCAGAATTTTTTTTTTAATTTGCTATCTGATAAATTATTTTCTCTGAATTTTTTTGTCACTAAAATGTTTTTTTAATTATTTTATTTTGTTTTATTATTATTTCTTTTTATCCTCACAACTATTTTTTTTTCTTGTAACTAAGACTTAACATAATTTTACAATTTAGTAACCTGAGGTATATTCATTTAAATTTGGGATTTCATGTATTAGAGGACTGCCTAACATTGTTTATTTATTTATTTTTATTTATTTTTTTCATTTATTAAGATTTGCAAAACATTGTATTATATTATAACTATAAATATATAAATCAACAGATTAAAAACCACAGATATTCTGTCACCTTGTAAGCATAAGATTGCATGCTTACTGATAGTGGCACTTGGTGGCCAAGTTTGGTACCACATGCTAATCGTTAGCTAGCAAGAAAAAAAACAATTCTCCCGTGTTGCCTCTTTGAGGAGAAAAAAAAAATTATTGAGGAGAGAAAACATTTTTCAAAGTGAAAAAAAATCACTTTTTATTTTTTTATTAATTTTTTATCATTATTTTTATTCCAGAGAGAAAAAAAATATTGTAGGACATAGGCTGAGGAAGGCACTAAGACACCTAAAAAAATATTGCACCAAGTGACTTGTGACTTTTTTTCTACCTTGCTGTTCAGGGCCTCCATAGTATACATTAGTGAGTGCAATAGTTGACATGAATTTAGCATCACAAACTACTAATGAACAATACTTTTACAGCATTTATTAATTTTGGTTAATGTTAATTTCTTTATTTATTCATATATTTTTAACAGTAAAGTAGTATACGATAACAGTTAATGCTTTATGAACTAACATGGACTATTTTTAAATGAACATAAAGCAAGATAAATAAACACTTTAAAAGTATTGTTTAAAGGTGCTATATGTAATATGTTCTAAATCATAAAATGACCATAATATGTCATTAGAGAATTAGGAAACATGCTAAGTTGAAATACTGGCTTCTCCGATAACAATGCTACAGTCAGTATATTCTACTTTGAAGTTTCCATTCTGGGCCGGAATTTCTGTTTTTGTTTTGGCCTGTGTGGTCCTGCCCACTGCCCACTCACCAATAGTATTTCAACACCACCGGGTTGCCAGATAAAATTTATTTATTTATTTTTAATTTTTTTTATCAAAATGCTCCTCCTTTATCCACAACACTGCATGCTGCAGCTATGGAAGCCAGCAAACGAACTGGATCAGAGATAAAAGATTCTACCCGTCCTAAAAAGCCTCGCCATCCGTCTAAAAACCACCATGACCAGAGGCGTAGTAAAACAAGGATAATATTGGAGATGCCTTTGGAAGATGGAGACTGCTTAAAGCCCAGAAATCCTTTAAAACGGATGCTGAGTTGGCTAATTTTCCTGTTGCGTGTCCTCATTCTGGCAACCCGCATGAGCTTCGAGTCTGGGGCGGGGCAGACAACTCTCCAATATTTTGAATTTGGACTGCATTACCCATTTCAAACGCTTGTAGTCAATCTTACATATAGCACCTTTAATTTTAGTTAATGATGCTAAATGCATTAACTAATGTAAATGTATGGAACCTAATTAAAAAAATGTATTCACAATTGTAATAAATTGCAGAATTTTTGCATTTGTTTAAAGAAACAGAAGACATGCGAGATTTACCAAAATGAAAGTAATATGTACAATGTCAAATGCCAGGAAAGTTGCCTGATTCATATTTCTTCATTGTATGTGTCTCTGTGTCGCTTATCATTCCATATTTCCCATCATCTGGCTACTGTTTGTCCTCTCAGTCTCGACTCATTTTGCTGTGCTATCCATGTCATTTGCTGTGCTTTTAACATGCTATGGCTTCTTACTTTGGTTTTTACTGACTTGCTTAAACTTTCCTTTGATATTCTTTTTTAATCGTGATTAACCTTTCAGACTTAATTTTCTGTATTTGACCTTTTCTCTGTCTCTCTCTTTTTTCTCTCCCTTTTCCCCGATTTCTTTCCTTCCTTTTTCCTCCCCTCCCTCCTGTCCCTTTTTCTGTCCCCATGTGTAAAATCGGAAATCACTGGATCATCACATTTTTAAACATGCACATTTTTTGGTTGGTTTTTCTATTTTTATTTTTTTGTGCACTGTCCCTGTGCTCTTCGGGTGTCTTTTGGTGTGGTGGTGTGGGCCGTGTGCTCTCAGCAACCCTTGGCTGCTCCTCTTTGATGTACACACTGGTCACTCTCATGTTTTCCATGCTGACTGTGTTCGTTCTCTCATAAACTGGGGCTTGCCAGGGGAGGAGCATCTGTCCTATGCCCCACCCACCCTTCAGCCACACCCTTCAGTTTTCTATGCCTTCTGATCCTCTTGCAGCCTAAACAAACAAACAAAAAAGAATATCATTTACATGTTATAAGAATTAAGCAGAGTGTTCGATGCTTGTATAATTTCTTTTCTTACTTTCTTTTATATATATATATATATATATATATATATATATATATATATATATATATATATAATTTTCAGTTTCTTATTCTTCTGTCATTCTTAAGCTATCTGTTATTAGCTCAATTTGGAAGTGTCCTTTTAAGGGACAGGTACCAAGTTTGTGTGTTGACATTGAAAACACATTTTTGTGACAAACTGTACATAATTTTAGAAGATTCAGCAAAAATATACTTTCTGTAATTTACTTTATTTACTTATTTCTCTGCTTCTTACTTGAAAAAATCGAATACATTCAAAGCTAATGCTACTGCTGTTAAACTCATTGAAGTCAAATAAGTGTAATTTTCAACTGTGTAATCTGATTATGTTCTGTAATACATTTTTTGGACACACATAACAAGTGTGGTCTCATGCAGTTATCACTGTAAGTTTTAAGAAAGTATGGTAAGATTAAATGTTTTTGTTTATTTTCTGTTTTTCACAAACATGGTTTTTGGTCGAAATCTCATGGAGGCTTAGGACCTTATGGAACCGTAACTTGTGACCGCAGCATGTGCTTGTCCCATGATAACATGGTGCTCAATGTTAGTTTGAGTTATCTACTGAGCCTTTACTTTTAAAGGCAGGACTGTCCTGCAATATGTTTGATTGGCCATCTCTACTCTGAAATGCTAAATTCTTTAAGGATGTTTTGTCTTGCTTAGACCGAATTAAATATAAACTCTTTAAAAGACACCCCCAGACCAAATTTAATGCAAAACCCACCGTTATAACCGCATAAATACATTTTTAACATTCGTGATGGACTAATACAGGCTAACTGTCCATAATAAAGAAGATGGTGGTCGGTTTACAAGTCAAAGGCTGCCATATGATATCAAGAGCGGAGATACAGTGTCATTATTATGCAAGACCTATGCAGGCATTTCCTGGGAAGGTGTTGAGTACAGTGCAACTAATGTAATTAAGTGTCTTACAGTGTAAAGGCTCATACTTATGTATGAGGGCAGGGCAATGAAAATAAAAAGGGGGAGGGGGGGTTATTTGTTCAAGAAAATAGAGTAGCATTTGTTTCCCATTTTGGAATTGAATCTCTGGGTAATAAAGTAATGCGGTCTGGAGTTTTGACTCCTGAAAACGCATGTGCCAATCAGCTTGTTGGGTTCATCATTCATATGTAGGTGTTTCACTGTTCTTAAAAGGGATAGTTCTCCCAAAATGAATATTCTGTCATTATTTACTCACCCTAATGTTTTTCCAAACTTGTGCTGCTTTCTTTCTCTGTTGAACACAAAAGGAAATGCTTTGCAGAAGATTAGGGGCAGACAACCTCAGTCACCATTTACTTTTATTATATAGGAAAGAAAGCTGTTGTGATCCACAAAGAAAGTAAGTCATTCAGTTTTGGAACAACGTTACGGTGAATTAATAATGACAGAATTTTTATATTTGGGTGAACTATTCCTTTAATCATTGCGTATTGAAGTTAGGTGACATTTCATCAGTAAAGCAAGCAGTACCCCGTTTTGCCTGTCTGGGATTTTTAATGCCATCCTGGATGGATCACCAGCTTCATTCAGACTACCAGAACCAGAGGCAAAATGATTTGAAAATCCAAACTTGGCACCACCAGAAGTGCCACTTGTTCACACTTAACACTGAGAGTGACTGTGAGCAGGAAGAGAGAGGAAAGTGCCAAATCTGTGAGGAGAACAACCCGAGAGTCCTCATAGCAGACTGAATATTTGTAATGACCATGCTGAGATGGTTAAAACAGGCTTTTTCGGCTGTTAACGAAAAGTCACATTCAACAGATGCCTCATAAGCATTGAAGCACTGCTCTGATGATCTGTTGTAGCTGCACAGCAAGATTCTCACAAATTGTAATAAACTGCACAGTTAGATTTTGATCCTGCCATCCTTTTTATTTTCTATTTTAACATATTTTTTAACAGTAATATTCAACACAGTGGGTCAAGGTTTGGCTGTTTAGCTTGGGCAGTTAGCCCCTGCTTGTATTTGCTAGAATTACACCATTATGGGGGCAAAAAGCCTGTTTCTTCATTGACATCCATTCAAGAGTAGCCATGTTTACTGATGAAAAAAAATGCTTTGCAAACAACATATAAATTATATCTCATATTATAGATATTCAATATTTCATATGTTTTGCCAGTGCCTCCATTTTTGGAGGGCTCTAAAAATGCGAAACTGACTTTTCCCCTTTTTTCTGCCTTAAAGGGATAGTTCACCCAAAAATGAATTCTCTCATCATTTACTCACCCTCATGCCATCCCAGATGTGTATGAATTTCTTTTTTCTACAGAACACAAATGAAGATTTTTAGAAGAATATTTTAGCTCTGTAAGTCCATACAATGCAAGTGAATGGTGACCAAACAAGCTCAAAAGCTCCAAAAATCACATAAAGGCAGCATAAAAGTAATCCATAAATACATGTCTTCTGAAGCGATATAATAGGTGTGGGTGAGAAACAGATAAATATTTAAGTCCTTTTTTACTATAAATCTCCACTTTCACTTTCATATTCTGAAAGTAAAAGTGGAGATTTATAGTATAAAAGGATTGAAATATTGATCTGTTTCTCACCCAAAGTGATTGCATCACTTCAGAAGACATATATTAAACCACTAGAGTCGTATGGATTACTTTTATGCTGCCTTTACGTGATTTTTGGAGCTTGAAAGGTCTGGTAACCATTCACTTCACTGAATAGACCTACAGAGCTGAAATATTCTCTAAAAATCTTTGTTTGTGTTCTGCAAAAGAAAGAAAGTCATACACATCTGGGATGGCATTAAGCTGAGTAAATGATGAGAGAATTTTCATTTTTGGGTGAACTATCCAATAATATGTGTCCGTGTATGGCAGGACAGTCACTAGTGAAAGGCTTGTGGCTGCACACTTTCTTGTGATGTCATAAACAAAGCAAAAATGTCAGGAGGTAAATTTCCTGCGAATCCTGAGTGATTAGTCAGATGGCATTTAGGGCTCAGATGATAAGCTTAAAACAATGTCCATAACTGAGCAAAGTATGCAGTGTGCAGGTTGCGTACTTCTAGGGGTGTATGCACCTGCCAAGCAACTGCCATTAAGATGAATGGAAATGCTAACAGAAAGCTCTCACCAGGTATTATAGACCTCATTTATTCTACTCAACAGAGAAATTAGTATTTGCCATTCTAATATAAATATAAAATGATGTCTGTAAGACATTTTGAGCCTAGTGCTGAGTCAGCAGAGCAGGGTGTTATTTGGCCAGTGAGGGAGCCTTTGTGCTCAGATGTGTGCCCTGATTTATCGCACTTGTTAAAATGCAGGCTGAAGCTCAGGAAAACAAGTGGCATCCCATGCCGTGCCCTGAGCAAGGAGAAGTGCTCTCGGCCCTTTCTGGCTGGGTAGTAGATTCAATCTGTAAGCTCTTCCTTCCACTATCCAGCCTGCACTGCTCTGCCATACACCTTCATTGAGCGGGAGAGAGTCATTATGTGCTGGCCACTGCAATTGAAAGTTTTTATCTCAAAGTCTACAGTACCAGATTATTTATATTTAACGGTGATTTGTATAATTTTGTTGAAAAAATACTTCTATTCCAGAATAGCGTGGATAGACAACTATAAGTAAGTCATCCGTAGGGTAATTCTTCTGAAAAATGTAAATACTGGCTCAACCAATGGCATGAGTTCGGGGCAGGACTAGCTGTTTGTCCAACCAAAAGTATATGGGGGGAGTGTTTGGGTTTGAGCTTTTTGCAATTCTGCGTGGTTATGCTTGTGGGGCAGAAATTACACACTTCACCTTTAAAGGAATATTCTGGGTTCAATACAAATTAAGCTCAGTCAACAGCATTTGTGGCATAATGTTGATTACCACAAAAATTAGCTTCGACTTGTCCCGCCTTTACTTTAAAAAAAAAGCAAATATATGGGTTACAGTGAGGCACTTACAATGGAAGTGAATGTGGCTAATTTTTGGAGGGTTTAAACACAGAAATGTGAAGCTTATAATTTTATAAAAGCACTTGCATTAATTCTTTTGTTAAAACTTCTGTATTATTTGAGTTGTAAAGTTGTTTAAATCATAATTTTTACAGTCGTTTTAGGGTTTTAGGGTTTTAGGGTTTGTTGAGATTACATGATTTATGAAGTTGTAAAATTGGTTTTAACTTTACACAGAAAAGTTTAGTAAGCGATTTTATCACACTAAAATAATTTTTACATGTATATCTTTTATGTCTTGTGGCTACACTTTTGAAACAGTGAGTATTTTAATTTTAAAAAATTGTCCCCCATTCAGTTCCATTGTAAGTGCCTCACTGGAACCAAGATCTTTGCTTTTTTTAAAGAAATTGAGGAACCAGTCAAAATAATTTTTTGTGGCAAAATGCCACAAATGCTGTCGAATGAGCTTAACTTGTATTGAACCCGGAACATCACTTTAAGGACTGTTCATTTTCCATGGTGGTCTTTTCAAGGGTTTTGTTTGTTAGGTAGTGCGTGTTCTGAGAGGAGAACGTTATATTCTTTTTTTTGTTTTTCAAGTGTTATGTTATAATGAGAAAAGTTGAAAATTGGATCCTTTCCTGGAAGAGTTTTGTCTAATGCATTTTCCCTCCAGGTCTCTATTGAGTGCATCAATAATTCATGATCTCCTTCATACATGTAGATGTGTTATGTCTTTATGTGGCTCCATCAATGATTTAGAAGGATGTTTCATTAGAGACAGGAAGTTTTCTTGAACTCTATACAAGCCTAATCGGAAATTCAGTCAGCCTGTTCATCTTAATTCATGGTACAATCTATGGCTGTATACACAAAAAAGGAAACAATTGTATACTGAAGAAAGATAACAGGTTTACACACGGGATGTTTTAACGATAAAACATTCAAAAACAGAATGACTGAGGAAATACTGATGTTAATTCAACAAAAATTATCGGTTTATTATGACACACTACATGGCCAAAAATATGTCGACACTGAACAGCATTTGACTTAGGTCACACACATAAAAACTTTTTTTCATTTTTATCAAAATGCTCCTTATTTATCCACAAATGAGCTGGTTTAAGTCTGAGCCCTCTCAAATCTCACTGAAAATTAGCTTGGTTAGCCCAAAAGCACCAGCTGTTAATGCAAGTTCATTCCTTGACAAATTGTGTTAGTCGTCTTCATACATCTGAGTGCTTTTCACTGCAAGCTCTGCCTGCAATATGAAGCCAAAATGAATCATACATTTCAGAAGAAGCTGAGATTGATAAGATATGAATTGCCAGTTGACTGGTTTAAGGTTCACTGATGCTGCAGGAAAATATATATACAGTAGCTGATGTTTATTTGTATATTTTTTAATGCAATGTTTATTTTTATTTTTTGACCAGTGTTCTGTTTACTGATCCAAATTATGCATGAATCATGTAGTTATTGTATTTTCATGGTGTAACTTTTGCATTGCTGGTAAGTAGCCTATGTTTTCATGAGCTGAAAACATAGTCCTGCTTTGTGTTTGTCCATACATTCTGACCATCATTCCCGTTGTGTTTCTTTGTATTTTCATTAGTGTCGATTCCATTTGCTTAGTGTGTGTGGTTACAGTGAAAGTTTTAAAATGCTAAAAGCTTAATATTGAGATTATCTTCACATGCCAGTGCAATTTCTCTGTTGAAAAGTGTGTGCATGAATCTGAGCCGAATAAGCCTTGTATTAACACTGAACAAGAATGCTGAAGTTCTGCACAAAGAGAGTTAATTATGTCTTCTGAATGCGCATGCTGGATTCATTTCAATGTGAGTAGTGAATGCCCTTGTTCACAGTGTCACTGTATATGATCTTTCATTGTATATTGTGTGACTTTAACACATGTAATGCATCCCATTTTTTGCCATTTTGATAATCTATGTGGAAAACCTAAAAAAAATTTTTTTATATGTGTGTGTGTTGTCTTCAAGAGACCTTGTCAATTCAACTTTTAATCAATTACAAACTATGCAAAATATATTTGATATAAAGTGAAATTTCAATTGTTCTAAATACCTCAAACTTTAAGGCAATGATGTCATCAATGTTTTATTTCTTAAGTATCCAAGTGTCTCTTCTTTTCCTCCTTCCAAAGAAACCGGCTCAGGTTTGGGCACCGGTGCCATTGTGGGCATCCTCATCGTGGTCTTCATCCTGCTTCTGTTTGGTGTGGACGTCACATGCTACTTCCTCAACAAGTGTGGTCTTCTCATGTGCATTGCTGTCAACTTCTGTGGCAAGTCCGGCCCTTCTTCCAAGGACAAGGATATCGAAGAGGGAAAAGCTGCCTTCACGTGAGCTGTCTTTTCCTTCTCATCACATCTGTGTGTTCCCTTGTCCGATGCAGCCATCCATCTCTGCTCTCCCATTGTTATCAGCCCGATCAGCTCTACGGGAGGGCTTGAGGCAGGACTGATTGTGGCATATCTGACTCTATGAATGAGAATGATGTGAATATTGGCTCATGGCAGCAGTGTCAAGATAAGTGGAGAGGAGGAGAGCTGCATGCTGGTTAAGAATGAGATGAGCGGCTGGTGGTTGCCTTTGCTTGCATTTGTTTACTAGCCATTCCCTGCTGAAAAAGGGCAACTGAAACCAGCCTAAGCTGGTTTGCTGGTCTCAGCTAGCTCAAGCTGGACTCTCAGCCTGGACAAGCTGGTCTTTGGCAGGTTTAGCTGGTCACCCAGCTGGTTTCCCAGCCTGACCAGCTGACAAATGTCTAAAACCAGCAAACCATAACAGCAAACTATTGTTTAAGCTGTTATTTCAGCAGGGTTTGGAATGCTATACCAAGAAAACCAGGGTGTTTCCTGCGTAACATTATCAATTAATCGTTTCATTAAAATTTTAATCAGTTTTTATACTTGCAGCAAACATTTTTAGACCATTTTATTTAACTGCAAATAGCATGAAATCTACTGTGCTTTGGCTGTTGGTCTTTGAATGTCTGTATAACTCTGGCGTGTTGTCCACTGTAACAGGAAGGATGAGTCCAAGGAGCCCATTGTGGAGGTAAGGACTGAGGAAGAACACACACCAAACCATGAGGGAGGAGGCCCCACTGAACCAAATGAGACCACCCCTCTAACTGACCCTGAGTGAGTCCCTGAACACACACACTCAACCCTGTTACACACATAAAACCACACTCAACCAGGTAAAAACACTTAACAATGCATGTAAGCTTATACACTGTACAAAAGTTGAACAACATGGAAAAACAACATATTTTCTTACATACACTGGTGGCCAAAAGTTTGGAATAATGTACAGAATTTGCTCTTATGGAAAGAAATTAGTACTTTTATTCATCAAAGTGGCATTCAACAGATCACAATGTAACTTCTTAAACTACTTCAAAGAGTTCTCATCAAATATCCTTCGCGTGCAGCAACAACAGCTTTGCAGATCCTTGGCATTCTAGCTGTCAGTTTGTCCAGATACTCAGGTGATATTTCAACCCACACTTCCTGTAGCACTTGCCATAGATGTCGCTGTCTCTTTACAGTCTAGCTGATCCCACAAAAGCTCAATGGGGTTAAGATCCATAACACTCTTTTCCAATTATCTGTTGTCCAATGTCTGTATTTCTTTGCCCACTCTAACTTTTTCTTTTTGTTTTTCTGTTTCAAAAGTGGCTTTTTCTTTGCAATTCTTCCCATAAGGCCTGCACCCCTGAGTCTTCTCTTTACTGTTGTACATTAAACTGGTGTTGAGCGTGTAGAATTCGATGAAGCTGTCAGCGGAGGACATGCAAGGCGTCTATTTCTCAAACTAGACACTCTGATGTACTTATCCTCTTGTTTAGTTGTACATCTGGCCTTCCACATCTTTTTCTGTCCTTGTTAGAGCCAGTTGTCCTTTGTCTTTGAAGACTGTAGTGTACACCTTTGTATGAAATCTTCAGTTTTTTTTGGCAATTTCAAGCATTGTATAGCCTTCATTCCTCAAAACAGTGATTGACTGATGAGTTTTTAGAGAAAGCTGTTTCTTTTTTGCCATTTTTGACCTAATATTGACCTTAAGACATGCCAGTCTATTGCATACTGTGGCAACTCAAAAATAAACACAAAGACAATGTTAAGCTTCATTTAACGAACCAAATAGCTTTCAGCAGTGTTTAATATAATGACAATTTAATTTCTTGCAATTTAGCATGATTACTCAAGGATAAGGTGTTGGAGTGATGGCTGCTGGAAATGGGGCCTGTCTAGATTTAATCAAAAATGACATTTTTCAAATAGTGATGGTGCTGTTTTTACATCAGTAATGTTCTGACTATACTTTGTGATCAGTTGAATGCCACTTTGGTGAATTAAAGTACCAATTTCCTTCCGAAACAGCAAAATCTGTACATTATTCCAAACTTTTGGCTGCCATTGTACATGGTCAATCAAACATAAAGAACACATAAAAGAAAAGGCTTTTCAATAGTAAACAACCTAGATTTATGTCCAAACATTAGCAAGTGAACCACACACTGTATCTTTGTGGGCTATCAGTCCCAATCGTTTGTTTCAGCGAATTAATCAAAATAATGTTTATGCGAAACCATTTAATTCAAAGTCCAAATTTAAAACTCGAGGTAATATCATAGAGGTAAATCTATGTATCTAATAGACTTCACATCTAAATAATAATTTCCCTAGATCAAAGAAAATGAGTCTGACACATTTGCAGCTAAAGGGCTATTTGTTGAATGTTGCCACTGTAACAGAAGTAGAGCCTTACTGGAGCAGCTAGTGGCATGTTATTCATTATTCTTGACTGCAACATAATGCAAATAATCAGTCTACTCACCCCAGGAAGGAACACATGAGATGGCTACCATTAATGTTATTGGATGTACCCACTGGTCTTCCAGTAATGTCTACTATTAACATCTACTTGTGTTTATTGAGTTTAACTGCCCCTCTGTGGTAGTTTAATTCTGTAGATACCACACACCACTTAATTTTCTTATACCTTGTAACTACCTAATATGATATGTTTGATCTTTACTTTGACATGCATGTTACACTTACTTGTGTGTGTATATTTTACCTTGGCCCTCCTCCCATCCCCTTGCCCTCCCTTTTCTTTGCGTGGATCCCTCTCTTTCTCCGTGCTCCTCCTTCTCTTCCCCCTGTTCTCACAGGCACGCTGCTGACACTACAGCAACTGTAGTGGACTTGCTTCCTTCTGTAACCACTAACTCAGACCCCAGCACTGACAGCCCCGCTAGCGATAGCACCACCCTTACCTCAAGCACCGTCCCTGCGGCTGATCCTAAACCTGCTCCTCAGTCCAGCACCCCCAAAGCTAGTGTAACCTCTCCTACCTCCCCACAAGCTGCTGCCCCCACAGCTGTGGCCCCTCTTGTGGACTTGAGCGATACACCCTCCAACCAGAACTCAAAGTCCTTAGATGCCCTCCCTGCATCTGATTCAACTGCCCCAACCTCCGTGACCCCTGCAGATTTGGCCAAAGCTGATTCTACCAAGCCCCCTGCGGGAGAGCCAGCACTGAGTGCTGGTGCAAAGGGCTCTGCTGAGTCGACTCCCAGCAATACTGCAAATCCTCCCCAAAGTAAGGACTCTCGGGTACAGGGAGGAGCCCAGAAGACCGCAGATAGTGACCTTGCCAAAGATGTGTTTGATGCGCTGGCCAATTCCACCACCACTGCCTCCTCCACTGCACTGTCCGCACCCAACCAGGACGAGTATGGCCAACTCTAGATCATTAGTAATGTTTGTTCACTGCAAAAAATCCTTTTCTCACTCATTATTTTTGTCTTGTTTTCCTGTAAAAATATCGAAACATCCTAAAATCATAATATTCAGTTTATCACCTGTTTTTCTCGGGTGGTAATTGTTTTATGAATAAAGCGCAGTCTATAATAGAAAGGAGAAAGGAGGTGTGTTTTTGTGAAAAAGAATGACAATGATTAAGGGATAGTTCACCCAAAAATTAAAATGCTGTCATCATTTACTCCCCCTTATTTTTGTCTTCCGTGGAACCCAACAGGAGATTCTAGACAGAATGTTAGCCTCAGTCACCAAGAAAGTCATGGGTTTGGAACAACATCAGGGTGAGAAAATGATAACAGAATTTTCCTTTTTGGTTGAACTATCCTTTTCATTTAAATACTCAAGTTGCAGCATTATTTCAGAGCTGTTTGCACCCTTTAAATGTAGATTGTTGGTGGTTAGCGAATAAGACGCGAATTCACTCCTGAGTCTCCTGAGAAACAAATATCTGTGCTTAAAACAAGAAAGAAAGACTATTTGCCAATGGGGAAAGAAAAAATGAACTTACTTAAGAGGGGGAAACAATTAATTTTTAAAATTTTCTTGCTCTCTTGTTTTAAGCACAAACTTAAAACAAGATTTTAAGTTTTCTCTAAAAAGAAGACTTGATATCTTTTATCATTTTTGCTTCTTTAGTGTTGATTTTGTTTTAAGGATGTTTTTACTTGATATTTTTACTAGAAAGCAAGACAAAAATAATGAGTTTCTTTTTCTTTTTTTATTTTCTTTTTGCAGTGTGTCCCTGTCCTTAACCATCTCCGTTTTCTTACTTGTTTGTCTGTGTTCTCCCTCACCCCTTTCTACCTGTACACTCACTCTCTCACTCACTTGCTCACTTTCCTCCCACTACTCGATATAATACCAGAATTCCATCAGGATTTTCATGCATCTTCAATCTCACAGCATTCCATTTGGTATTTAAATGAAATCTGACTTGTATAGTAAGCCGCGGTTGCTTCCACAGTGTTTATTTGCACCTCTGTAGACACCGGTTCAATGGCAGCACAACAAGGCAAAGCCATTATAAATGTGTGAAATTGTTCTTTCAGTTTTGTTTTGAGCAGCGTGCTAATTAATTTCTCCATTATAACTGGCAGAGCCTCACAATGATTGGTTGTCTCAAATGTGACAATTCTGTTGATGATTTAAAATGATGGCTTTCAAGGATGAAAGGGAAAGTAAGAAATAAATTAACAGTCTTAATTTTTTCATTAATAAAAATCTCTGTTAGAGAAGGCTAAAGTATGACCATTGTAATTGCATTAACACTGTAGACAAGGTGCAGAGTGATTTGTCGCACCATTTGTGAAATGTCTTTAAACGGCCAACTGGTACTGTGTTGTGCAAGATTCTATTCCCCTGCAGAATCCTAGTCCCTCTTTTTTTTAGTAGTGGTAGCATTCTAGTATATGCTAGACTAACATGCAAATCAGTCAGCGTTAAGGATATCAAAAGTACTGGTACTTCGGTAGTAAGTCGATGCTAAACTAAAAATGATTTATATATACCAGTGTATCTGCTGTACTCGTAGTACCAAGTACCGACTCGCAAGCTGTTTGACTAGCGCACAGCGTCTTTCAAATGTTCACGCTTAATTAAGCGCATGCTCTGTTACTCCTTTTAAACCAAAATGTCAGAGCTGGTGCTCGACCAGAAGAACTGAGAAGCAGTCGGAACGCTTCTCAGCGATAATGATGTGTGAAAATTAACGGTCAAATACGCTTCATCGTCAACATGCCCGTCTGAGGCAGTATTAATGTTAACACAGTCAAGTAATGGCAAACAGGTGGAATTTAAACAATCGGGTTCTGTAGTATGTGTCAATATTAGATTTGAGCTTTAGACCTTGCAGTCGCTGTCTATTATGTTGTTAATATTAATCAAACAGTATTATAAAGAAAACCCTCTCACTGCTACATTGTAAAGAAAATCACTCAATGTTATTCATGTATTTCTTTGTTTTATATTACTGTTCTTAGTTTACATTATAATTAGTTCTATATTATTATAACTGTTTACCTGAGTACACTTAAATCAATAGTTTATTATGTACATTAATATATAGCTTTTAAATAGGCTAAAGCAGTGTGTTCAATAGCATATTACAGGGCTAGTCAACTGGCGCAACAATCACTACTATTGCTGGCCCAAAACCGGCCCAACAATCACTACTATCTGGCCCTCCAAATGATTTTGGTAAAATCGCGTCCAAGTCTAAACATCCAAGCACTCAACTTTTAGGTGAGCATATTTTATTGTGTCTTATTCAATCAAATGTACAGGTGCATCTCAATAAATTAGAATGTCCTGGAAAAGTTCATTTATTTCAGTAATTCAACTCAAATTGTGAAACTCGTGTATTAAATAAATTCAATGCACACAGACTGAAGTAGTTTAAGTCTTTGGTTCTTTTAATTGTGATGATTGTGGCTCACATTTAACAAAAACCCACCAATTCACTATCTCAAAAAATTAGAATATGGTGACATGCCAATCAGCTAATCAACTCAAAACACCTGCAAAGGTTTCCTGAGCCTTCAAAATTGTCTCTCAGTTTGGTTCACTAGGCTACACAATCATGGGGAAGACTGCTGATCTGACAGTTGTCCAGAAGACAATCACTGACACCCTTCACAAGGAGGGTAAGCCACAAACATTCATTGCCAAAGAAGCTGGCTGTTCACAGAGTGCTGTATCCAAGCATGTTAACAGCAAGTTGAGTGGAAGGAAAAAGTGTGGAAGAAAAAGTTGCACAACCAACCAAGAGAACCGCAGCCTTATGATTGTCAAGCAAAATCAATTCAAGAATTTGGGTGAACTTCACAAGGAATGGACTGAGGCTGGGGTCAAGGCATCAAGAGCCACCACAGTTGTCGTATTCCTCTTGTTAAGCCACTCCTGAACCACAGACAACGTCAGAGGCGTCTTACCTGGGCTAAGGAGAAGAAGAACTGGACTGTTGCCCAGTGTTCCAAAGTCCTCTTTTCAGATGAGAGCAAGTTTTGTATTTCATTTGGAAACCAAGGTCCTAGAGTCTGGAGGAAGGGTGGAGAAGCTCATAGCCCAAGTTGCTTGAAGTCCAGTGTTAAGTTTCCACAGTCTGTGATGATTTGGGGTGCAATGTCATCTGCTGGTGTTGGTCCATTGTGTTTTTTGAAAACCAAAGTCACTGCACCCGTTTACCAAGAAATTTTGGAGCACTTCATGCTTCCTTCTGCTGACTAGCTTTTTAAAGATGCTGATTTCATTTTCCAGCAGGATTTGGCACCTGCCCACACTGCCAAAAGCACCAAAAGTTGGTTAAATGACCATGGTGTTGGTGTGCTTGACTGGCCAGCAAACTCACCAGACCTGAACCCCATAGAGAATCTATGGGGTATTGTCAAGAGGAAAATGAGAAACAAGAGACCAAAAAATGCAGATGAGCTGAAGGCCACTGTCAAAGAAACCTGGGCCTCCATACCACCTCAGCAGTGCCACAAACTGATCACCTCCATGCCACGCCGAATTGAGGCAGTAATTAAAGCAAAAGGAGCCCCTACCAAGTATTGAGTACATATACAGTAAATGAACATACTTTCCAGAAGGCCAACAATTCACTAAAAATGTTTTTTTTATTGGTCATATGATGTATTCTAATTTTTTGAGATAGTGAATTGGTGGGTTTTTGTTAAATGTGAGCCAAAATCATCACAATTAAAAGAACCAAAGACTTAAACTACTTCAGTCTGTGTGCATTGAATTTATTTAATACACGAGTTTCACAATTTGAGTTGAATTACTGAAATAAATTAACTTTTCCACGACATTCTAATTTATTGAGATGCACCTGTATTTATGCAAATTGCTTAGCTGCTGAGTGCAGTCAAATCTACAGATGTACATCACAGCAATACAAATACTTGTTACAGAAGTGATGTCAGCTCATATGCACAACATTTTTCAACAAAAGACAAATCAATGAGGAAAACTGAACCTTTAAAGAAAATGCACAGAAATGTTTGCTTTTATTCTCCATTCTTCAAGTGGTAAACGTGCGTGTCTCATCAGTTCAGGGTCAGTAAAATTGTCTATATAAAAGTTCTTTATACGACTGTGAGTCAGTATTCTCAATCCTGAACATCTGTTTACCAATGGTTATCTGCACAATTATGTGGCTCCTGCACAAATATGTGCAGGAAAAGGACAAGCTAATTTTCTGCAAGGCTAATAGAGAAAAAGGAAGAACAGACATTTACTCTTTTTCAGTTTTAAATATATCTTATGTAAAAAGACAGTTTAATCATATTAGATTGCCATTGTTTACTTATGTGCGTTGATAATGTAAAAGATATGGACAGATCTAAATGTTCTTTCTCAGTTTTCATAATTTGTAAACAATAGATCTATCTTATGTTAAAATAATCATTATTATTTATTTATTTATTCTAAGTAAAGTTGATCAAAACCTATTTGTTAGTTTAGGGTGTGAGGTCATGGAATTTATGGCCAGACCTTAAGAAATGTGAACTGGGGGCCTGGGTAGCTCAGTGGTAAAAGACTCTGGCTACCACCCCTGGAGTTTGCTAGTTCAAATCCCAGGGCATGCTGAGTGACTCCAGCCAGGTCTCCTAAACAACCAAATTGGCCTGGTTGCTAGGGAGGGTAGAGTCTTATGGGGTAACCTCCTCGTGGTCGCTATAGTGTGGTTCGTTCTCAGTGGGGTGTGTGGTGAGTTGAGCGTGGATGCCGCGGTGGATGGCGTGAAGCCTCCACACGCGCTATGTCTCCGTGGCAATGCGCTCAACAAGCCACATGATAAGATGCGCAGGTTGATGGTCTCAGACGCAGAGGCAACTGAGATTCGTCCTCCACCACCCAGATTGAGGCGAATCACTACGTGACCACGAGGACTTAAAAGCACATTGGGAATTGGGCATTCCAAATTGGGGGAAAAAGGGGGAAACAAATTGGGTTTCAACAGATGGCTTCAACAGCAACTGAAGGGACATAATTTGATGTTCTGTACTTTCAGAATTTGGACATTAATTTTATTACCAACTGCTGGTGAATTCTCCAAACTGCAAA
The DNA here is from genome assembly GCF_019703515.2 of Myxocyprinus asiaticus. NCBI lineage: Eukaryota > Metazoa > Chordata > Actinopteri > Cypriniformes > Catostomidae > Myxocyprinus > Myxocyprinus asiaticus. The sequence goes on along the minus strand of NC_059381.1, from coordinate 18,778,365 downwards.
TGCAGAACTGAATTATGACATTGTGCTGAGTTAAGAGGTGGTATTGAAACGTCTTAGCGCAACGACTAAATTCTTAGGAAAATATCAATTGCGCTTTGCGCCACTTCATTTACATAGAATACACCCACAGTTTGTGCACCTGCACCCACAGTAGCGCAAAAACTCCCACCCACGGCATTTTGCGCACTCACAAAAATAGAGCCCAGAGTGTCAAATTTCAACACTTTCAAAATCTGCGTTTAATCACGATTAACGACAAACAAATGTGAGATTAATCGCGATTAAAAATTGTAATTGACTGACAGCACTAACTATAAGATATGTGACATGTAAACTACATTCATTGTCGTGTTTATGTAGTTAAAGGTGCACAAAGTGATTTTCCTTTTTGCTAATGCTAAATGTTTAAATAGAAATAGTAATATTAGCATGGTATTTTTGAAACATCTCTTTAAAAGTATGTACACTCAAATGAGATGAAGACTCTAGTCATGTTAGTCTTAGATTGATTAGTTAATTTCTGCAATAGCAGTGGTTACTGAGAACTTCTGGTTTTGCGTAATGCTGCATCTACGCTGCTAGGTGCCAGTGCAGCATAAACACAAATATTACTGACTGCACCTTTAACTTTATAAAGTGATTTTGTAGGACTTCTATTCAGGCACTAAATACATTACCCATTACAAAGTTCTTTTAGCCAATAAATCGCTTTTGGGTCGAAGGGTGACAGGAATCTGCAGGATGATAGAATTCTCCAAGACACCAGGTCCCCGCACCTTTGTTGGACCCATGCTGACTCTGAGTGCATCATATCAGCAACCCTAAATAAAGATGCACACCCCTGTGGTTTCATCCAGTCAGTGGCTACAATTACCAAATTCAAACATGACAACATTTAATTTCTGACAGATTCAGTTCTGCTTGCTTAGTAGAGGTGTCTAATGGAGCCAGAAATATATTCATTCAACTCAGCTTGTGTGGGGTGAGCGGCTGTATCGAACGCCAGCTCCTGTGTGCTTGCATGAATCAACCTCCTCAGTACCATTCTGTAGCTCTGTGTTCTGGAATACAGCGAATATCGGTTGTTAACAGTCAGCCAAGATTTCCAGCAGGGAATTAGTGCGAGCATGGCATTTGTTAAATATTTACTAGAGACTTTGTTTTCACCACATCCCCTTGTGCCTTGCCGTTTGCACTTTCTATGTATGGCCCAGCACATGTCAGGCTTGTTCTCTCTTTGCCAAGCTCAGTTGTCTAATTTGAGTAGGAACACTCCAGGGAGGCTCCCTCTCATTGACTGCCACCTGAGCTCATTGGCTTACCTGTCTGTAAGTGGCGTGGAAGATTTAAGGCTACCTGACTGCTTTTCTCTGTCTTCACAGACCCTACAAAATATCAATGAAACAACTGAGTTTCCCATCTTAAAACACTTCACTTTAGGGAAGCAAGTTTGCACATTTAAAGATTTACATCTCACTGTGGATGCGAACTGACAAATTACGGATATAGCTTTTCCTGGTCTTCAGAAGTTTCCTTTTGCTTTCAGTTAGGGCTGGGTGATATAGCTGTATCTCTATATCTTATCTCGATATCTTTCTGCCTATTGACGATAAATAAAAAAGAATAACAAAATATATTTACTGTAGAAGCAAAAGTATATAAGTCGATATATGTTTGATACACATCGATATTTATACATTTGTTCAGAAATTCTGAAAGGTTCTGATTTTTTTTTTTTTTTTTTTTTTTTTCAATCAGAGCAAACATAGTTTCAACCAAACAGCCACTGATTCTAAATGTATAATGCAAGAAGGTAAAATATAGTTCACACCAATGCTGTGTAGTCACTGACTTTTTCAGGGTTTATTCATGGCAAGAAATCATTTTCTTACTTAGTATTTTTGTCTTGTTTTCCAGTAAAAATATCTAAAAGACCTTCAAACAAAATATATAAATATATTTGCTGTAGAAGCAAAATTACATAAGGTATACTGTATATCACAATATTTATGTAATTGCTTTTTTTCCAATGAAACTAAACATATCAACCAAACAGCCATTGTCACCAAACAGATTCAAAATCTTTAATACAAGTAAAATACACTTGAAATGTTTCTCACTAAGTGAAAATAAAGAAGACTTAAATGTAATCCTTTTCATTTATATGCATTATATTAATGTAATAGTACATAGAGCAATCTATACCTACATACATATTTTTTTTTACTAAAACATGGAAACTTCCAATAATTGGAGTGATGACACTAGCAAATCGTTCAATCACAGTTTTGAATCAATTAACTGAAACAGACAGTTTGAACTAATAGATGAAAATGAATGAAACTTACCAACTCTAATGCTGTTTTTGTTACTGAAGTTTAAATCAGAGATGCTAAACATCTCTGTTTTTATGCTCTTATACTCGCAAGTCACAAGACAAGGAAGGATCGTGAAACTAGTCAAATGACACAGCCTTTAGAAAGCCTACCTTTAGGCAAATAAAAAGCACATAAAAATCATTGCGATATTTGCAATGTTGCTTTCAATACAGCAGCAAATTAATTGTGAATATATAGTGAATATTCAATATATCATCCAGCCCTACTTGCAGTACCACTGAAGCATCATTACCAGCTCACTCTGACTGGATAATAATGCTTTGTGTCTGCCACAGAACTGGCCACTCTTTATGTGAGGCTGGAACATAGTCAAATAGCTTTATCGTGATGAGGGTAATGATACTCGACTGCTGGTGCTGCCGCCCTGGATGATGCATATCACTTATCATCAGCCAGGGACAAGCAGTTCAGTCTTATGACACTGACAAAGCACCCCACTCTTGTGTCGTACCACTGAGATTGTGTAGATGGTAAGTCAAGCCGCCCTCACTCCACTGCACCCATTCGCCTCCCAACAATGCCCCTCTGTGGCTGCCGGAGTGTGTCTGCCGTATCCGAACACTAGAACACTCGACATTGGTCCCAAGTTACAGCATGAAAGAAGCTGTGAGCTGTCATCACTGTCTGGGCATGTTTGATGAATATAATGAACAGCAATTCACAGCTGATAACAGCCTGCAGCAGTACAGGTATACTAAAAATAGCCCTGCAAGAGGAAGAAAGTGAATGTGTCAGAAATGCGACAGCGACTGTCCTTCTCAGTTCCTTCCCAGTGATGCACATCTTCAATTTATGTGATTCATTATGCATTTATGAATGATTTGGCACATCCAGTACAGGGCCAGTCAAGTCTATTATAGGAATTATCTTTGCTCAGAAAAAAATCTGCCCACTATAAATAATTTAAGCAAATTTCCTTTTCAAGTCGCACTATCTGCTTTGTCAGCTCCCTTGAGAACAGATGTCCATGTGCATGTGAAATATTCAGTAATAACCAGTTTGCAGCGAGTGATTTTCATTTATTTATGATTTATTATTTATTATTATACTTTGCTCCAGCCAACCCCAGGAGAAAACTGCTCTGTGTATCAACAAACTATTACACAGCCAATAAGCGCAAAGGGAGAGGTTCACATGTATGTAGTTTTATGCAGATTGAGTCTGTGCAGCAGAATTCTTCTCTATGAGCTCTCCACGCCAGTGCTGTGTAGTTACTGTTTTGTTTTTGTTTTTTTTGTTTTTTTAGGTTTATTCAGAAATATTTTTTTTATTCAGTATTTTTGTCTTGTTTTCCAGTAAACATTTTAAACATCATTTAAACAAAATGTATTTACCGGAAAAGCAAAATTACAAAAGATAAGTCTTGTTTTCAGATAAATCGAACAAGTGCAAAAAATCAGATTATTCAAAAAAATTTGGCAATGCTAAAACTGCGTTTACATGAGATTTTAAATCATCAAATTATTCTCTGCTTTTAACGTCAAAACGTAAACAGGCATGTGCATGTTGGATAAGTCAGTGGTAAGAACACTGGTAAAAGGTGATTACATCTGCTGAACACAAATATTTTTAGAAGAATTTCTCAGCTCTGTTGGTCCATACAATGCAAATGAATGGTGAGCAGAACTTTGAAGGTCCAAAAGCACATAAAGGCAGCATAAAAGTAATCCATAAGACTCCAGTGGTTTAATCCATGTCTTCTGAAGACATATGATAGGTGTGGGTGAGAAATAGATCAATATTTAAGTCCCTTTTAACTATCAATCTCCACTTTCACATTCTTTTTCTTTTATTTTTGTCGATTTGCATTATTCGTGCATATCACCACCCATTGGGCAGGAAGGAGAATTTATAGTAAAAAATGACTTAAATATTGATCTGTTTCTCACCCACACCTATAATATAGCTTCTGAAGATATGGATTTAACCACTGGAGTCTTATGGATTACTTTTATGCTGCCTTTATGTGCTTTTTGGTGTTTCAAAATTTTGGTCACCAAACGAGAGTATTTTCATTTTTGGGTGAACTATCCCTTTAAGCGGGGATAGGAGAAAGTATTTTAACATAGAAAAAGTTACACACTTCAGCATTAATATAATTTGTCATTTTGCTTCACAAGTAAATGTATCATGCTTAAACAATGTTTAGATATTTTTAATAGAAAACATAACTTGAAAAAATAGTAAGAAAATTATTGTTGCTGAATATTTAGCATCATTCTTGCATGCATTGTTCCTCTGTCTTCATACATGCTCATTCTCATGAACAAATCTGCATTCATTTGATTCCAATCTTTGATGTTAGGATAAGTTAACCAAACAGATCCAGTCAGCTGCTAAATCTGTTGGCTTCACTGAAGTGTTTTATCTCAAAACTTGGAAATTGTATAAAGAAGGAAGACAAGAAAGCAGCCAGTTCGAGGGCTGAAAAACATTCCTGATCACCTTCTCTTTTTTTCTCCCAGTGGTAAAATTGCTGTAGATGAAAAAAGTAAAGCGGCAGAGACGGAGGTAAATAAACCCCCTACGGAGGTGAAGACAGTTCCCAATGAAGCCCCCCAGACGAACGGCAACGAGAGCAAAGCGTGATCGAGAATCGTCAAGCGCACGACAGTTGCAGACAGCACCACACCACCACATCAAAACTCATTTAAAATAAAAGGGTTTCTTTCTTCAGAGTCTTTTTCAGTTTGCAGAACAAACATTTTTTCTAGATGTATAGAGCACCTAAAGAGCTCATGCCTTTATTTTGTAATTTTCTTTTCTATTTCTGTTGGAACTTTTCATTTCTTTTATAAACACAAAAGGAAGGAAAGATTCTTCACCTCTAGTGCACTCTCCTTGACCTTGGAAGTAAGATTAGTGTGTTTGAAATGACATTAATGTCGGTATAAGAAAGTTTAGGATCAGTTGAAAGAGACAACCATGAGGAATCGTAGATATTTGCTATTCCACAACAATGCCTTTACACACCACAAATATATCTGTTCTGTTTTAGTTATGTCCCATTTTTATTACGTGCAGTATTTCCATTATTATTGTCTGCCACATATTAATATTTTGGGGAACATTTTTGATGTTTTACTTGTGTTTAATAATGTACAAAAGCAACTGCCTTTTATTTTGTTATTTGTCACGTTATTTTTGCGAGTTAGCGATAGATTGTTAGTATGCTTGCTTTGCATAATTATTTTTCTATTATGTCATTCATTTATTACAGCCCCAAATGTTTACAGCATTTTGCTATGAAAAACTCCCTCTCGTTAACAAGCAGCTAACTTCTCTAGCAAACACGACACAAACGAGGAAGTAACAGCACAAAGATTACACTTGCATGATGGGGTAGAGGTCTGAACTAGGCATTAGGGTTATACAAATTTTTTTCCTCATTTTCTTTTCTGTTACAACACACACTCTGACTCCCCCTAAACAGTCTGGGTTACTTTCATTTACTTTAAGACTTTTAAAGCAACTGTAAGGTTGAGAGTTAAAGAGATGTCCTGCAGTGATCCATGGTAGAAACTTCCTACATGTCCTTTAAAAAAACATAAAGAACAAACTGGAGCTCTTAGAAATGGATCAGATGGCTGCTTGAGAGAATTGAGTCCCAGCGTTACTGCGACCCACTGCTGTGTTACATGGTAGATATAGCTGTTGCACTCATGCCCTAATAACAAACACCAGGAGCGTAGATGTGCAAGGCCCACGGGACATTACGTAACACGGCGACGACAAGTTAAAGGGGTCATGACATTAGGAATCAAATTGTCTTTGATCTTTTGACATATAAGAGATCATTGTACTATAAAAACATACAGTACGTTTCAGATTCCAAAACTTCCCCCTCACTGCAAAAAGAGCATTTGTTGAAACCATGCTGCCAAAATGACTCGTTCTCTACTTCCTCCACACTGTGATTCCACACTGTGCATCTGACCGCCTCCACAACAACGCATCAATACAGCGCTTCGAAATTAACCCATGCAGCGACGGTTCCCCTTTGACACAGATATCCTGCCTACAAAAACAAAACGCAGTAACTACACCAACACTGAAACAAAGAAAATGGTTTTATAGTTGTTTGCTTTCAATGCAGATTATGACATTCCATTTTACAATGAAGCCGAGCATAGTTGGGCCAAACCCATCTTTCACAGGACAGATCATAGTTTAAGAGACCCCATAAATTAATTTTGACAAAATATGTAGTTACTGTGTTTGCCTTTGCATGGCAGTATTGTCAAAAAGTAAGGTGTTTGTTGGTTTTTAATATCTTTAATAGGCATACATGGTCAAATTATTATTTTGTTTTATTTAAGCCATAGTACTCCGGTGTGGATATAGTAGCATCAATGATATTCAGCCTGACTTTTTGTACAGTGTTTCTCATTCTTTAGGCTGCAAGCTTGTGCACTGTGAATGTGTGAAAATCCTAGTGTGAATACAGTGTGTTCTTTGTAATAGAATAAATAAAAAAAATCCATAGGTTGTGAAAGCTGTAGCTGTTAGTTCAAACAATGTTCATCATGATGAGGAAAAAAAAAAAAAAAAAAAAAGATGGCAACAGCAGAAATGGAATACAGGATACAAAGGAGTTGGTGCCTTCAATATAAACATCCTTTGAGTTTGCTAGTCATACCGGACTGGACTGATCGTACACATCTTGGGTTTAGAGCTCAAGATTGTCTTGGTGACTTTATACCTCCCGGTATAAGATGGTTCAGATCTGTAAACTGTGAAAATAACAGTTTTGATTCTTGCTCAGTGTGTCGGCACATGAATTTCTGGGTCTTCGGGTGTAAATGGATTGTGATATCTGAAACTTGAGTTCTCAAAATCTCGACAACATGCCTTTATTTAACTGATGCAAAATAAAACATATAGATATATACTGTATATTCACACAAAAAAAACTGTCTTGATACATTGCGTTTTGTAGGTACCTTAGACCTAAGCAGACATCTGCTGTCTGTGGCCTCCAGCTCACATTTGGTCAAATGCCTTGTCAGTGACATCTATTTTTCAATCTGAAATAAGCATGCAATGTATTCTGAACTAGATGTCATTGGTGTTAAGGTTAAGAATTTAATTGCTAAATAACTGCAAATGTCAAAGGCTTTATTTGTTGTACATTTCTCTCTGAATGTCTGTGAACTGTTGTAGTTCATATATTCACTTTTGTCGTGTTTTCTTCTATAAAACAGACATTAGTTGCTTTTATTTGGTTAAATGGTAACACTTTATAATATCTTGAATTAGTTAACATATAAAATGCTTAACAGATCCATAGTTCATGTATATTTAAATAGGAATATATACGTATGAAGCAAAGTTTCTAACTATTTTAATGTACATTAATTGTTCTGTTAAGCATTATATAAAGTAATAATGTTTGTTCATGAATTTTATTGTAGAGTGTTACCAGTTAGATTCTGGTCTATGATAACAAGCACATGAGAGGCTTGTACAAACACTGTACTGGAAGGCATGCAAACTATTCCTTGTGATCTCATTGAAAAACAACCTGGAGTTGAAAAAAACCTTTGGATTCATTCTACTGCAATTCAATGTGGAACCAATTGTTAAGCGAGTTTACATGCACAGATTCACCACTGCATTTGTGCCATCAGTCTGTTCAAAATGATGATTGTTTCAAAAGAATTTAAGGTTCGTCATCTGAGCAATCACACCCATTTGATGTGAAGGCTTCTGTGACACATTCACACTCATTCTGTTTGTCATCACCACTCTCATCCCAGACCTTCATAAGACATCCTTTCATGCATTTTCTGCTGAGAGGAACCTCTCACAGATGTATACAGATTTTTACAAAATCAAATGTCAGTACCACCATTTTTCACCACTGCCACTGCTGTAAATACTAACCGAAAACAATCTGACTTCATTCTGTTGACAAATTCTTGTGTTCAATAAAGTAAGAAAAAATATTTGTCTGTCTCCACTGATTCGTTTCACATAAGAGTCATTCTCCAAAAATGTTGACTTTCCTACTTAAAAAATATTAAATTTTCAGTTCAGTTCAGTTTTTGCCAATATAAGATGAGGGTAAGAAATGTAATAAGAAATGTTAACGTCTTAATCAGTTATTATAGTTAACGAAAACTAAAAAACTAACTAAAACCATTTTCGTTTACTAAAATAAAAATAAAAACTGAAATTATTTGAAAAAACTAAAATAAAATAAAAATGATCTCAGATTTATTTCAGTTTTAGTTTTGGGCCCAGTTTTGGAAATTTTACATTTCTTGGCACTTTTAATTATGATCCAAACACACATAATCTGCCATTATATCTTTGAAGAAAGCTTAGGATGTCTTCTACCTTAGTCAAAAGCAAAAATGAAGAAATTCTTAATACTGAGTAGAACCTTTGAAGACCCTCTTTTGAACAAATCTCAAAGGACAAATGATTCTCTAGAAAATATCTACAAAGAATTTAGAATAAATTTTTTATATTTTTGAACACTTTTACATCATAAATCATTATGTAACATTTACAAACATTACACCTCAAATTTCTGTTATTTTCTTTACCATTGCTTTTCCCACCGGTGGTAAAGAAATGAGCTCTGCCACACATCCCAATGTAAAAATCATCAATTTAAAATCTCAAAAAATATATATATATATATATATACAATTCTCTGATTATTTACTCCCCCTCATGCCATCCCAGATGTGTTTGACTTTCTTTCTTCTGCTGAACACAAACAAAGATACTGTAGAAATATCACAGCTCAGTAGGTCCATACAACACGTATCAATGTTAAAATGCACTCAAAGTAATCCTTAAGTGGTTTAATTCATGTCTTCTGATGAAATCTAATCGGTTTTGGGTGAGAACAGACCAAAATGTAACTCCTTTTTCAATATAAATCTTGTAATTGCAGTCTACAGGATAGATCACCAATGAGACTGCTGATGTCAAGATTTACAGTAAAAAAGAATGCTATCTTTATGTGCTTTTTGAAGCTTGCATTGATGACTTGCATTGTATGGAACTACAGAGCTGAGGTATTCTTCTAAAAATCTTTGTGTTCAGCAGAAGAAAGAAAGTCAGACACATCTGGGATGGCATGAGGGTGAGTAAATTATAAGAGAATTTTCATTTTTGGGTGAACACTTCCTTTAATTGTTTACTTCCCAAAGATTAGTTAAGAATTGATATATAATCATCTAAGGAAATTCATATGGATACAATGGGGATCAAGTTTAAATGCCCTTTGTCATTTTACACATATTCATGTTATAAAATATGCAACATTTACATTCCAAATTAAACACGATATTACAAATAGATAGAGGTAACAACAAGACTGCCCTGAGAAATGTAATGATGTTAGACATTTTTAAATGATACCAGTTAATGCTTCTGCAACTAAACTGAAACTGAGAAAACAAAAACAAAAACTAACAGACAAACTGTGAAAACTAAAACTAATTTGGAATGGCAGATTATATAAAATAGAAATAAAAACTACATTTAAAATCCAAAACTATAATAACACTGGTCTTAATTTTTTTATAATTATAATTATTCATAAAGGACAACTTGACTGTTGTTCTTTATTATTTAATTTTGTTTCACAAATGAAGCAAGGGTTGTAACACCATTGACAAATTCTCTTAAAAGATGCATTTTCTAAGATGGTGTCAATAGCGTCATAAAACATTCACCACTGATCAGACTAAAATCAATAAATCATACCATTAAATCATTTTTTTTTTCTCAATAAAAATCTTTCACATGAACATTGAGCAATGCAGCACCAATGACATATTTAAATTAACAATGTGAAAACATTTAACAATGTAATTTAAATTACAGTTAAAATGTAAGTTAATAACTTTCAACAAGGTAGGAAAATTACTATATGCACATTTGAGCAGCCTCTTCTTCCTCTGACCTTTGACCTTGGAAGTTCTTTTCCACATTTTTGTGTATTTTCAAAATACAGGTTTTAAACGTTGATAACACCAATGTGACAAACATTATTTTTAAATTATTTAAATGATTAATTACTTGTTTTGCATTTTTGCACACTTGTTAGGCATTGCACCAGTGCTTGAACTGAACGAAACGAGTAAAATAAAAAAAAAAAAGTGTAAAACAATATAGAGTCAATCCATTTCATTTTATTTAATAAAAGGTTAGGTTGTAGAATGTTGCCTTTTAAATGGGTTTTACTGACTACATGAAATCTTTTTCATGACTGAAAAGTCAAGGGACATTTTTGTCACCATATTTTGATAATGACCCATAAAAATCAATTATGGATAGGATGTTTTTTAATTTATTTTATTTTTTTATTTTGTTTCTGGATTCAGTTTTATGTATCTGCTTGGAACATGCTTTCTATTTAAAACTTAAACGTTTTCAGGACATAATGAGGCATGACCAACACTCTTCCTTTATATAATCTTTCAATGCTGTTTAATACACTCATGAAGTTATACTACTTACATAATATAATATAATACAAATAATAATTAAAAAACAATATATCTAAAAAATATTAAATAAATCAACGTTTGGAATGTGGTGTTACAATTCTTTGAATTCCTCTAATGGAAACACGAATGAGCACACGGTTGTGTTGCATTGTGTCGTGTTGTGTTGTGTGTACTCACTATCACCACCAGATGGCGAACACGATACACTAAAAGCACAGCAATGAGAGTGAACGTACTGTAGATGAACGCTTGATTCATTCTTGATGTGATCATTTTCAATTTCGTTGTTATATCGTTTGGGAAAATGTGAAGCAAAGACAAAAAGATCTATTTAAAGGGATAGTTCGCCCAAAATTAAAATTCTCTCATCATTTATTCACCCTCATGCTATCCCAGATGATTTTCTGTTAAACACAAACTAAGACTTTTAGAAGAATATCTCGGCTCTGTAGGTCCATACAATGAAAATGAATGGTGACCAGACCTTTCAAGCTCCAACAAATCACATAAAAGTTATCCATTTAACTCCAGTGGTTAAATTTATGTCTTCAGAACCTATATAATAGGTGTGGGTGAGAAACAGATCAATATTTAAGTCCCTTTTTACTATAAATCTCAACTTTCACTTTCACTTTCTTTCATATTCTTTCATAACACTGCTGATATGAATGCAATTGTAACAAATCGTGGAAGTGAACCGCTTGTTATGATGTATAATTTGCCTCTTTGCAGTTTCGCGACCACAGCTATTATGGTATAATGCCACGGTTTTCAAACCGGAGGCGCGCCTCCCCAGGGTATGTCAGGGGAGGCGTGGAGAATTATGATAAATTCACTAAGTAAAATCAAAAGATAAATAAATAAATACAATAAATATTTATTGTAAAAATAAATTAAAATAACTGGCTTAATAGATCATAGTCCAGCTTAATAGACAGTAGCACTATTGCCTTATAATTCTGTTAAATGTCATGATCATGCGAGAGCGCATCTGCACCGGTTGCATGAGCGCGAATCTCTCTTGCACGCAGGTTTACTATCCGCTGATCTATGAAATCTCCCTGCTCTCTTTCAGGAAGTGTGTGTACGCTCAAAACTGGTCATGTGCTCTCACAAATCTATTATAAAGCCCATGGGCGCCTGTAGGATTTAATCTGAGGGTATGCACAGAAATCTGCTGTAGAGGTCATGCAGGGCCTTAAAATTAAACCCGACTCTTACAAGAGACTGTGTGGCCCAACCCTACCCGTCCCGAACGATACCATCAGATTTTAAGCCCGAACCCGAAATCGCTTACTAGCCTATCTAATTTCTTCTAGCAAGTACTGTTGCAATAGTCTGTATTTTATGTAAGCATATTGGCAACATTCGTAACAGTACTGAAACAGTAAACATACACAGTTTTAACAAGGCACGGCAGCCCCTTAGTACTCTAGAGCAGAAGGGAAAAATGCATTGCCTCACCGTTTATTTGCTTAAACTTCACTTGGTGCAGAACATTCTGGAATAATATGAAACAATGCAACAGTCCCCTCTATGCAGCCTGAACTTGTTTAGAATATTGAATCTTTGTGACAACTGCGCTAAAAACAATCTAGAAGCAGGGCAAAGAATGAAACAGAGCGCAGGTGTCTTTCTTTTTAACTTGACCTGGTGTTTAAAATGTGCCGATCCTGCGCGAGACGCTGACGAAAAAAGTTTGGTAGGTCTGTTTTTTTTTTTTTTTTTTTTTTTTGTTGTTTTTTTTTCATACATACAAACCCTAACTCGAAGTCCTACTTTAAAAACTGACACGAACCCGACCCGACACCCGTCGGGTTCTCGGGTCTCGTCGGGTTGCAGACCTCTAAATCTGCTTAATAAACCTTATATCATGCTCCCTCGTGATAGTTTTTTTAACAACACCAAAGCGTTCAATTCTGATGACTTTGAGATAAGCATGTTATTTATTTTCTCGCGTATGAGTAGCATTCGTGTAACTATTGGCTAAAGCATTTCTTCCAGTAACATTTCAGACAGACACGTTTTCGCGCGCAAAAAATAAATAAATAAATAAAAAAAAGCAGAACGCGCCACAACGAATAAAGCAGAACGCAGGTGTCTCGAGACGCGATTTATCAGTTGAAGAAGTTCTTTTAACTTGACACAGCGTCAATAAATGCAGCGCTCCCGTGAGAGATGCTAAAAACCCAGTGAAACGTGACGCAGTTGTCAAAAGACATCCATCTCGCGAATGTTTATATAGAAAACGATAGGAAAAACAGCGCGAGCGGACGCAAAAACACGTTTTAATTGACTGTACTGATACGTCGGGGTTTTGGATTGTAAAATAATAGGCTACATGGTTAAATGACATAAACGGTCAACTAGAACATCTGTTGACTCACGTCTTCTGTCACCACAGTGGAAAACAAGTTTATCTAGGACGCAGAAAATTCGACAGTGTGGAACAAAATCACGTCGTTCACCATGATATTGGGTCGACGTGTTTTCATGCGTTTGTGTCTGATTAACAGAGACGGAGACTGGTACATGTGATGACATTTAATCACAAATATAGGTGAAAAAAGTTAAATAACCCCATTGTCATAAGGACAAACAGGTAGGCTATTTTATTTTAAATAAAAAAATTATGCAAAATAATGTTCCATAATAATAATAATAATTATATTTATTTTTCACACATATACATTTGCACATATACAGTGAAATTCTTTTTTTTTCAGTGCAGGGTCAGCCATGATACACCGCCCCTGGAGCAGATAGGGTCAAGGGCCTTGCTCAAGGGCCCAACAGTGGCATCTTGGTGGTGCTGGGGCTTGAACCCCCGACCTTCTGATCAGTAACCCAGAGCCTTAACAACTGAGTGAATTTCTCCTACCAGCTTGTGTCCAAAAACCAGGGCCGGCCCAAGCCTTTATGGGGCCCTAAGCAGAATTTGATTCGGGGGCCCCTCGGTGCCACCAATATGATTGAATATTGATTATTAGCACACTATAAATCTAACACACCCATTATCAATTTTATTAGTTGTAGCAGTGTTGCTTACATCATACCAATGTCTGCCTGGCATGTTTTTACCCTTCTACAGTTTTTAATTGTAACAGTAGCAAACCCACAAGAGTGGTCAGGTGATAATTTGCACTTTAATATTCAAAGTCTTACAGTACTAAGTGGCATACTTAATGTGGTGTACTGAAAAGTAGCACAATAAACCAGCAGACAATGCATTTACTGTAAACAAGTTAATCACTTTAATTGCTTCTAGTTAAAAAAAAAAAAAAAAATGCACAAAAGTGCAAAACAATCAACTACAAATAAAATAACTTAAGATAAACAGTATCTTCTCATATAAAAATAAATGTAAATGTACAAAACGGACAATATTAAATTAAATACTTAAATAATGACATAAAATGGACAGGTCAGATGGACCTGTAACAAGATAACAATAATGGTTCAAGAATAAAATACAAAGCTGAATAACAATCAACCACAAATGAAATCAAATATAAACAGTATCTTCTTATATAAAAAAATAAATAAATGCAAATGTAAAAAAACAGACAATATTATATAAATTAAACAGATACTTAAATAATGACATAAAATGAACATAGGAACCTGTAACAAGATAACAATAATGATTCAATAATAAAACTATGTACAGATGTGCAAAAGGTTAGGGAAAATGATAACAATTCCAAAATAAACACTTTAATTTAGACAAACTACCTCAACTTTATTACAAACTACCTCAACTTTCCACTTTCAAAATGTTCCACCACATAATGGTAGGCTAATGTAAATAATGTTAAGCAAGTTTATGGAACAGAAGCTTATTTTTATTACAAAAATATATACCCAGGACCAAGTTATTTTTACACAGAAGACAAAAACTTTAATCTAAAACTAGCTAAGTAATATGTTGTATTATAATATATTAAGATGTCAAGGCTATTTACAGATGATTAATCAAACGTGAAATTTCCTAAAACAAGAAGATATGCTACCTAGGCTATGTTAACTAACTAGAGCATAGAGCTCGCAACATAGCCGAGCTACTTAACATACCTTTATCTTGCTGTTTTTTCTCTTCCTAGGTTTTCTTCTTTTTCCTTTTCTCTGCACCAGAGGGATATGTCCATTTTTGTGACATTGCTGTTTTGCTGCAATGCTGCTGCCTCTTCAATCAACTGTCTGACTGTGCTTGCATCCTGCAAACCGTTAACATAATATTGCATTTAATATTGCATTTTTGTATAATTACTATTGTCCATTGACATAATATATATATATATATATATATATATATATATATATATATATATATATATATATATATATATATATATATATATATATATATATATATATATAAATTAAAAAAAAAAAAAATCAAGCTGTCATTTCATTTGCTCTTGGGGGGCCCCTGGTGGCCACGGGGGCCCTAAGCAGCAGCTTAGTTCGCTTATGCCTTGGCTGATCGTGAGCACCGGGCGTTTTCCCGGTGGGCCACTGGGTAATTTGTGCCAGCCTGTTGCTATACAAGTACTGGCCCGTCCTACAGGCGATATAGGCGGCCGCCCTGGGCTCCAACATGCCG
Source organism: Myxocyprinus asiaticus (assembly GCF_019703515.2). Taxonomy (NCBI): domain Eukaryota; kingdom Metazoa; phylum Chordata; class Actinopteri; order Cypriniformes; family Catostomidae; genus Myxocyprinus; species Myxocyprinus asiaticus. Next base: position 18,762,886 of record NC_059381.1, on the reverse strand, counting down.
GCGTGCGGACGCCATTATAGAGCGAATATTCAGTAACTCTGTAAAGCCAAAACAATCCACCTTTTTCCTGAACGCTGAAGTGTTCCACGATTCGACTGTTTTCAATTTCCAGTCACTTGCCAATTTCCAGTGTTTTCACTTGCATTCTTAGCTGGTAATGTAATGTTTAAGATATTACATTTGTAAAAATGGTCAAAAAACATGCCGATACTTCACGGAGTCGAGATGCGCGTTTTTATAGACAGTGCCTTACCTGAGTGTGTGGATGAAATGAAGCGATGGTCCAAGGTTAGTTACATTGATATCATTAATTATTCTGAGTTATGACTGCCAACAACTGCACAAGTTGAGGCTGAAATTCATTTTTACACTAAGTAACACTTAAATGGTTGTTGTTCTACTCTGGATCGCTCGTTTGGCAGATTTTACTTAGCGTCTTAAGACCAGAAATACAAAGCAGGCTATTAGAAGCATCATGGTGCTGCCCAGTGGTTGCTCAGGAAAACTGTGGATACAATGAGTTTGTTTTGAAATTATTTAAACGGAATGTATTTCCAATTGTAAGCATTGACACTGTACCTGGTGTGGACCTCATTATTGGACATACAAATCACAATAATGGTGACAACCAGAAACAACATATTAAATATAAGATGAGCTCTGAATAATCACAAAATGACAAAATAGCAACAAATTCAATAACAGCAGCACATATAAAATCTGCAAGCAGTAAAGCTATGAGCAGTACATGGTAATTTGCATAATTTATTCATACCGGAGGGAGCTGAAGTGCATCTTGCTGAATAATGCTCACGCCTGATAAAAATGCAGAAAATAAGTCATGAAAAATATTATATTATAGCTATTTGAGGCTTACTTTGTTTAAAGGATAGCAGAAACAGCGCTTGTCAAAGCACAGGGCTTTTCACTTTTTCTCAAGAATAATCTAGGGAAGGAATTATAACACTGCAGATATAAAGATGCAGCAAACTTACATAGAGGGCAAATATGAGCAATTAAACACTTAAAGAGGTATGGTTATTTATTTATTTTTACATATATTTATTTTTGTTTGTATTTATATATGTACATATTCTGGCCGACATTATTTTCATTGATTTCTTTTTTTAAATAAACATTACACATAGATATGTGGGTATTTGATATGGAATTTTAAGCATTATCATCAGTGTCCTGCTGTGTGACACTTTCTTCATCTAACTATTTTAAACATCATTTTATGATCTTGTATAGCTATATATACATATATAATATATTATTATTATACTTGTTATTTCCACAACCTCATATTAACTAAGACAATAGATTATTTGCACTTCTAGAAAAAAGTTGAAAGGTGATTAAGGTCTTTAAAAACTTGGAAGAAATGCTGACTTTCATGTTCATTTTAACATAACATCTGTATGTTGGGGAAAAAAAAAAGTTTCCAGACATGTTATTTGCCTGAGCTATAGTGTACTTATTTCTAGTGCTTTCTCTAAAAGAATCCACTCATCACATTTATAGCGGTTTATACGTTTTAAAGTTATGAACATTTTTGCATTGGGGCCCGTTGTCATGACTAGCAGTCAATAGAATTTTTTTTTTTTTCAACACAAAAATGTGAAATTGAGCCAGAAAATGAAATCAATGAGCCTGTGTGTTATGGTGTGGTGTGTTGCGGGCCGGGTTTGGTGGGCCGCTCTGGGCCAGAAAGTCCAGGGCCACTTTTTAGTCCCAGTCCACCCCTGCATGGGAGACAAACACAAGTGTTGTTCTTTGCATGGCAAGTTTTCGTGGTAAATTCAAAGAGGCAAACTTTAATACTTCACATAGTGAAGTACAGTAACGTCTTCTTGAGTTGTTACCAAGTTACAGTGGTAAACAGCTGCCTTTTCTACTCACGCTGATGACATAATCGGATCACGGTTCGGACCCAAATAATATGATGTGAACAGAGACCAGTGCGGGCAGCGGTAGGGGGAGGAAATGAACTCGGGTTCGGTCCAAGCAATCGAACCAATTGTGAAAGCACCCTTAAAGTAGCTACTCTGTGCATCTAGACTCCCTGAGTCTAATTTATTTTATTCACATTTTTTATTATTAAAGTACTTTGTTCAGCCCCTTTGGAAGATCTTGCTTTGCATTGCTTTAAGGAAACAAATGCTTATATAAGCTTATGTTACAGCCTGTCCTGTAAACACAAGCATTACAAATGACTGAGAAACAGATCAATATTTAAGTCCCTTTTTACTATAAATCTCCACTTTCAGGAGATTTATAGTAAAAAAGGATTGAATATTGGTCTGTTTTTCACACAAATTGGTTGCATTACTTTTATGCTGCCTTTATGTGATTTTTGGAGCTTGAAAGGTCCAGTCACCATTCACTTGCGTATGGACCTACAGAGCTGAAATATTCTTCTAAAAATCATTCTTTTGTTTTCAGCAGAAGAAAGAAAGTCATACGCATCTGGCATGAGGGTGAGTAAATGATGAGGGAATTTTCATTTTTGGGTGAACTATCCCTTTAAAACACTATTTATGACTCAAGAAAAATAAAGATAAATCACAATAAGCCAAACAAATTAAATATTTCCTCTTAGTCAAGATGATGGAATGCTACTTGATGGGATATTTTAAAGGAGTTTGTAGTTCTCTGATATTCGAGCCTACGTCTAAATACATCAGCACGTTGTAAAGGTTTGTACTACATTGTTGTTGTATTGTTGAATCGTTGTTAAGTGCATTTTCAATCGAGGTTTTCCTGAATTGAGAAGCTGCACATTCTTCTTTGTCCACTAGGTGGCACTAACATATCGTGCATGCGTGCTTTGACGCTAATGCCTGTTTTGACTCACCCAGGCCCATGAAATTAGAGCCATATAAAGGCTGTAATTTGAGATATATTTACTCATATTTTATTAACTTTATTGCCAGACTGAAGCAACTTGCATAGATCTGTATTATTTTAGAGCCAATGGAACTGTGACAGTAAAATGATAGGAACTGGATGTAACTGCAGCTTCCGTTCCTTGTGGTTAGGCCAAATTCAGAATGACTGTGGTTTGTCGCCTGTTTATGTAACACGCAGACAAAGGGACAGGCGAGGGTTCAAAACACAAAAGAGTTTTCCACAATTCTTAAGAAAGTTCTTACTTCAGTGTATCAGACGTATGCTGTGCGACACTAAACGAAACATCACCGTATATCTGTCATTTCCAGTAACTTATACAATTAATTTTCTCTTTTCAACAGTAATTTAGTGTCATTTTAGCTATATTTAACACATGCTTGCTGTATGCTCACATTGCTCAGAAACAGAGTTCATTTAAGACTCATGAGTGTCAGAATTCCTGAATAAACTGGTCGACATGGACAGGGCTGTAAACAGATTGAAAGTTGGTTTGATCAACACCTCAAATCTGTTTCTTAGTTTGATTCGTTAACCTCATACTAGGCTTAAAGCCAAGTTAATTACCATTTACTTATGTAAATGATCCTGGCAAGTTCCTGAGAGTGCCTGATGCCAGAAATAGACCACATTTCCAACTAACCTGCCAGAGGCCCCATTTATCAGGTGCTTTTTGACTTGATCTGCATACGTGGAACCTGCATAGGTTGTCACTATCTGAAGCTCCTCCGGGAGGACAACTTGAGGGCCTGGAGTTGGTTTCCAGAATCACCCAGTCCAGTGGCCTGACAGTTTAGCCTTACAAAAAGGATGTTAAAGGGATAGTTCACCCAAAAATGAAAATTCTCTCATCATTTACTCACCCTCATGCCATCCCAGATGTGTGACTTTTTTTTCTTCTGCAAAACACAAACAAAGATTTTTTAGAAGAATAGTTCAGATCTGTAGGTCCTTTTAATGCAAGTGAATGGTGACCAGAACTTTAAAGCTAAAAAAAAAAAAAAAAAAATCACATAAAGGCAGCATAAATACAATCCATACGACTCCAGTGGTTTAATATATGCCTTTCAGAAGCGATACAATCACTTTTGGTGAGAAACAGATCAATATTTCAATCCTTTTTTACTGTAAATCCCCACTTTCACTTTCAGGCATGAGGGTACTCGAAGGTATTTCCAAAAATTCCATCAATCTATCTATACTATCATGGTTTATGTCTAACAAAACATGGTATTACCTTACCTGTAAGCGTACCCTGCTAAGTTTGCCATTACTGCCATTTAATTAGTTGAGAATGATCAAACCAATAATTACTTATATATCATATCCAGTAGACAGAAGAAGCACATGGGACCTTAAACATTAAGAGTAGCTACTCATGCATCCAGACTCTCTGAGTGTAATTTATTTTGTTCATGTTTTTATTATTACAGTACTTTGTTCAGCCCCTTTGGAAGATCTTGCTTTGCATTGCATAAATGAACAATATGAGGCAAGCTTACGTTACAGCCTTTCCTGTAAACACATGCATTACAAATGACTGTTGCAAAAAGAAAGCAACAGCTTATGCTTTTTCCTGTATGCCAGAAACTCAGTAGTGGGGAGGCGGGGATGAGCTGCCCATAAATCAGTGTGCCAGCTTGTTGCTATTTGCCATCCTACATAAAACACATACAAACATTTCATCATTTATCCATCATTTGCAATAGCTTAAACAACACAAGCCCTGTTTTTCACATTACTGTGCTACTTTTGTTGCTATCATGCAAATCGATCTTAGTTTATTTACATGATGTGTGCACATTTTTATTTTGTTAGTGGAGGAAGCTGCATTATTCTAACCTCTCATGTTAATTCTGTGCTACTTTAATTGTGTTAATAGATCATCAGTTCTCTTGAATACGCCTTTAGCTATAAGTTTTATGTTGGTTTGACAGCTATTATACTGTTATGCTGCAGACATGGTTTAAGGCAGGGCAATTCAACTTCATCGACAAGTTGGCCAGATGGAAAAATCTCTTTGATGTATGTGGGCCAAGAATATTTTAACATAAAGCTTCTATCAGATATCGTGCTATAGTAGGTCTATAGTATTTGTTCACTATATAAATAAAATGTCTGGGTTGATAGCTTTAACTTTTTTTTTCACGAGAACTATTTTCAAGCAGAAAATTCTAAAAAAAAACAAAAAAAAAACTGATAATTAAAAAGTGCTTACACAATTGGTCCATAACAGAGAGAGTAATTAAGACTGTGTAACAGTATAACGGAGGAGCAAGTAGGAGGCGGGAACCGGCTGAACAGTAAACATAAAATTGAATGATAAAACTCAACATAAAACCAACATAAACAAACATAGACACACATGCAACGTGGCCGCGTGCGTCTCTCTCTCTCGAACCGGCATCTCTGGCTGCCCCTTTATCTCGCTCTCCCGCTGATCAGCTGATTCAGCGCCAGCCGTCCTCCATCACAGCCCGGCCATGCCCTCCTCCATGTCACACTTCTACCCTTCCCAATTCAGGCCGGGGGCCACCGGTCTGACTAACAACCCCCATCTCTGGGGGGGGATGCTGTCCTTCCGGCCGTTCTGTCAGCCAGTGGCCCACCCCGCCTCCTGTGAACCTAGGGGGGAGAGATGTGGGAAGACATGGGAGAGGGAAAGGGTGAGCGAGACACAGAGAGAGAGGGAGAGAGAGGAGAACTTGCTCGCCGGCTCCCGGACGCGCTGTCACCTGGTCCTCAACTGCTCCTCCGCCCTCTGGTGGACGCCAGCTTGCGCCTCCCCCAGCGGATGGCAGCGAGTCCTCTGGCCCCTGGCGGGTGGAACCGCTCCTCCCCTTCTCAGCAGACAGTCGTGGTTCCTCCGGATCTTGGCAGCCGGCAGCAACCCCTCCGTCCCCAGGCAGACGGCCGCGGCTTCTCCCCTGGCGGATGGCAGCAGCAAGGACTCTGCGACTGCACATCCCTCCTCCCTCCCGGGTTTCAGCACAACTGTAACAGTATATCGAACAGGCAAGGAGGAGGCGGGAACCGTCGGAACAGTAAACATAAAGTTTAATGATAAAACTCAACATAAAAACAACATAAACAAAACACAGACACACATGCAACGTGGCCACGTGCGTCTCTCTCTCTCTCTCTCGAACCGGCGTCTCCGGCTACCCCTTTATCTCGCTCTCCCGCTGATCAGCTGATTCAGCGCCGGCCGTGCTGCATCACGGCCCGGCCACACCCTCCACCTCGTCACAGACTTATAATAAAAATTTTACTAAACAACAACAGTGAAGTTTGTTATTGTTGGTGAGGTTGCATCCAACATTACTCAAATGTAAGATTGTTATATATGCAATGATTTAAACTTTTGAATTTTCAAATCAAATATTTTCTTGACTAAATTAATGAACAGAACTTTTCTGTTTCTCTGAACTCACGCTTATCAGTCGTCAATGATTTTAGTTTTTTAATCTTCCCATTCCGTCAAAATGATGGATAATGGTCACGTGATGCCATGCGAGGTTCGGATGTGTGAACGGCGAGCTCTGCGCACTTTGCTGGTTTTAACATTTTTATGTTATAAACTGTGAGATTCGATACACCCTGATCCTTAACTGTTCTAGGAAGACAATATGTCAAAGAATTCAAAATCCTCGGGCTCTGGAGACATTAAAAGACACTTATGTGCTCAAGCTGACGCCCCTGAGCTGCAAGCCGCAAGATTGGGAGCCAATTTGGCCAGAGAAGGAAATTTGGCGAGAATTGTTGAACTTGTCAGCAGTGCTGACGAAGGTTGTTGCCTACTTGGAGGATCTCACTGTAATACGTCGATCAATCACTGGCATGGAGACAAAATTCACTGAGGTGGTTACAAGAGTGGGGGATGTCGAGAAACGGATCGATTATCTGGAGTCAATGGAGAGGGAATTAGCTGCTAATCAGCTAAAAACCAAGGTGGATTTGGAGCGTGTCTGGGAGAAGTTGGAGGACTTGGAAAACCGCAACCGGCGGAATAATGTCCAAATTGTTGGAATTCCTGAGGACGAAGAAGGTCAGGATATGGTAAAATTCCTGGATGGGCTCTTCCCTAGTCTGCTCGACATAACAGGCCATAAGCTGGAAATCGAGCGAGTTCACAGGGTTCCGGCTCATCAATCCGCTGAGGGAGACAGGCCCTGATCAATTCTGGCCAAATTTCTGAGATCATCCGATAAAGATCTCATGTTACGTGAGGTGAGGAGTAAAGGAAGGCTTTCTTGGAAGAACCACAGCATTTTCTTGTTCCTTGACTTTGAGAATTCGACAAGAGTGAAACGTGATTGATTCATGGAATGCAAGAAACTCTTACATCAATGGAAGGTTGCTTTGCACTGATGTTCCCGGCCAAATTAAGAATAGATGCTAAGGATGGCTGCAAAATATTTACATGTCCCCAGCAAGGGATGTCCTTCATAAAGTCAATGGACTGAGTAAGTTATTTTGTGGTATTCACATTGCAGCCAAGTGGACCGACTAACTGAACATTCACTTGACCGTCTGAGGAAACTGAGCACCTTTTTTGTTTCTTTTTGTGCTGGTTCCACCTAGCGGCTGGAGTTGTTTTGTGTAGTAGCACTCCTTCAGGACAGTGTTGTGGATGAATCTGCACGTTCTTTGTGCTTATGCCTCCTGTTGGTTGGAGTTTGTTTTGTGGAGTATTTCTTGCAGGACATTGGAGTGATTGGATCATTTGTTGCACTCATGTAGCAGTCGAATGGGCTGGCTCTCTGAACATTCGTTTGACTGCCCTAGGAAACTGAACTGCCTTTTTTTTTTTTTTTTTGTGCTGGTTCCGCTAGTGGCTGGAGCTTGTTTTGTGGTGGAACACACCTTCGGGACAGTTATGTAAATGAATCTACATGTTCTTTGTGTTTATTCCGCCTATTGGCTGGAGTTTGCTTTATAGATTATCTTCTGTTGTGTAATTCTGTCTCACAAAATTTGTATAGAAACACCGGACTTGAGCAATCCGATGGCAGAGTTGTCATGGGGGTTCTCGTAGGCGTACATGGACTGTTTGAGTTTAGAGGGATGGACGCCAGTTGGCAATGTCGTTCGCAGGGTTAATGCGCATGTTTTTCTTTTTTCTGTTTGTTTGTTTTGGGGGGAAGTTTGGGGTTTGATTGTTGACAGAGAAAAAGAAATCATATAGTTGGTGCTTTAATGTATTCCTTTTGCAAAATCCTGAATTCCAACAATTGTTAAAGGGTGAAATCAATGTTTATATGGAGACCAACTGGTGCTCAGTATCCTCTGTGGGCGTGGCTTGGGAGGCACTTAAGGCAGTTCTTAGAGGTCGGATCATACAGTATGCCTCATTCACCAAAAAATCCAACGCACGAGAACTCGTGGAGTTGGAAGGGAATATTAAAAGTGCCAAGGCAGAGCTGAAGCCCCGAATGTCGTCTGATGGCCTCAGAGAATTGACCCAATTGAAATACAGATATAATACTATTTTGTCACAGAAGGTGGAGTTTTGGCTATTCAGGGCAAGACAGTCATACTTTGAGTTGGGGGACAAAGCAGGACAACTTCTGGCTAGATATATAAAACAGAGAGAGTCTTTTTCTAACATTCCCTCAGTGAAATCTGCTGGTGGTGAAATATTTACCTTGGCAATGGATATTAATAATGCTTTTAAAGAATTCTATCTTGATCTCTATAGTTCCACATCTTCGTCTACTGATGAAGATATTAGAAACTTTGTGGAACCATTAGAACTCCCTAAACTGACGAATGAGCAAAAAGATTCTCTTGATTCTGAGAGAACCTTGGAGGAGCTTGGCAAGGTAATTAAGGCCTTGCCTACAGGCAAGGCTCCGGTGCCAGATGACTTTGCCTCTGAGTTTTTTAGATCTTATGCTACAGAATTGGCTCCACTTTTGCTAGAAGTTTATATGGAATCATTAAAGATTGGAAAGCTTCCGCCAACCATGAAGCAAGCCCGAATCAGTCTGATTCTTAAAAAGGACAAAGATCCAAGCGAGTGTAAAGTTACCGTCCAATTTCCCTGATCCAGTTAGACGTTAAAATATTGTCAAAAATTTTGGCTAACCGATTAATTGAAGTTATGACATCTCTTATACATATAGATCAGGTGGGGTTTATTCGGGGCTGTAGCTCTTCTGATAACATTAGACATTTCATCAATATCACGTGGTCAGTGGCAAATGATCAGACTCCGGTCGCTGCCATCTCACTTGGTGGCGAAAAGGTGTTTGATATGGTAGAATGGGATTATCTTTTTAAGATTTTGGAAATGTACGGGTTTGGTAATATGTTGATTCGTGATTACTGCTTTTGAAAAGGTCATGAGGCATCAGTGTATTACTCCCTGCTAATTCAGAGTCTAGGGGACGGAGCTTTAACTTCTATCAAGAGATTATGGGAGAAAGATTTAAACTTGGTATTGCAGGAGGGAGTATGGACTAGGATTCTAAAAAACGTCAAGTCTGCATCTAGAGGTGCAAGGGTGTGCTTTATGCAATTCAAGATTTTACATAGATTCTATTGGACCCCCCTCTAGATTGTATAGGCTTGGCCTTAAAGACACACCCACCTGCTGGTGATGACAATCAGAAGATGGAGACACAACCCATGTCTTTTGGTGGTGTGTTAAGATCTAGGAATTTTGGTTGAAGGTTCAGAGTTTTATGTGTGACATATTGGGCACTCAGATTTCATTTTGCCCCAGACTCTGTATTTTAGGCGATGGGGCGGTCATCAATATAGAGAATAAACATAAAAAATTGGGTCCTAACCAGTGTCATGATTGCCAGACAAATAGTTTTAAGGGGATGGAAGTCAGCTGGAGCACCCCCATTTCAGGAGTGGTGCTCAGAGATGGGGAGGGTGTTGCCTCAAGGAAATTTGAAGAGGGGTCATCTGGAAGACTGGGGAATTTGGACTCGTTTGTGGGGCAATGGGGTAAATATCTGGTGTTTTTGGAGGGCTCTCGGGGAGGGGCAGTGGAGAGAGGTGTAGTTGTTAATGTGTGTGATTATTATTATTTATTTATTTATTTATTTATGTGTATGTCTATAGTCATGTGTGACCAGTGGGATGTTGTTGGGGTTCAGGGTGGGGTTGGGGGTTGGGGATTGGGAGGGGGAGGGGTAGTAGTATGATTCTGTGTATATGTGTTTTGCTTTGTTTAATATATTAATCTATACAAATATTGAATCACTGTGGCATGGGGGGGGCGTGGTCATGTGTCTGTCTGCTGGAGAGGGAAAGCGGTAAGGCTCGTCACCTGGGCTGTAATTACTCTAACACATGTCTCTCATTATAGTGATGGCAGAGGGAGACCTGATAAGGCTCGCCAGAGCGGCAGAGGAGAGAGAGAGAGAGAGACAGACCAGAGTCTACATGTCTGTTAACAGAGAACGAGTGTTTTTGATTTAAGCTGGAAAGCAGACTTTTTGTTTTATTAAATAATAAATACTGATCTTGAACCTGTTTCATTGTCTTTTGACTCCTCCACTGCCCACAAACTCAATCTTATCACAGTGGTGCTGAAAACCCAGCTTTGGAGGAGTACGCCATTATGGAGTCCTCACCGCTGGGTGAAGTCTTCAAAACCTCGCCAGCATCCAGCAGACTCAACACCAGGCCCTCATGGATGTACGCCTGGAGCAGGAACAGCGCTTCCAAGTCCTGCTTCAGGCACAAGCGGAGGACCGGCAGGTGATCCGGAGCCTGATCACCAGAGAGGGGCCTGGTGCTGCGACCTCTCCAGAGCCTATCCCGCCTGTGGCCCTATGAAAATGGGGCCAAATGATGATACGAAGGCCTTCCTCGACCTGTTCGAGAGGACAGCCGAGGTATGGAGGTGGCCTCCTGATCAGTGGGCAGCCCGCCTGTTACCCTTACTTTCCGGGGAGGCGCAGCTAGTGGCACACCAACTTCCTGCCGCCAGCCTCCTTAATTACAATCATCTAAAAAAGGCCATCCAGCAACAGGTCGGTCATAGCCTGGAGCAGAGTCGGCAGTTCTTCAGGTCCCTGAGCTTCAGGAAGCACGGCCGCCCGTTTGCTTTTGTGCAGCAGCTCCGTGACACTTGCCAGAAATGGTTGCTGGTGGAGGGAACCTGTGGCGCCGTGGAAGTTGTTGATCTGATGGTGCTAGAGTAGTTCATCTCCCAACTTCCTTGAGGCATGTCCAAGTTGGTCCAGTGCCACCACCTGGCGTCGCTGGAGGAGGCCATCCAGCTGGCAGAGGACTACATGGCAGCGTTTCCAGGAGGCAACGAAACAGATTCAAGATCAGTCTTTATTATTAAATAAAACAAAAAGTCTGCTTTCCAGCTCAAATCAAAAACACTCGTTCTCTGTTAACAGACACGTAGACTCTGGTCTGTCTCTCTCACTCTCTCTCTCCTCTACCGCTCTGGAGAGCCTTATCAGGTCTCCCTCCACCATCACTATAATGAGAAACAGGTAATAGAGTAATTACAGCCCAGGTGACGAGCCTTACCGCTTTCCCTCTCCCACAGACAGACACATGACCACGCCCCCGCATGCCACAATCACAAAAAAATTATGGATAATGATCATTAGTAGCGCAACCTCTGAAAGAGTCTATAAACGTGGTGCTATTGCACAAGACACTGTAAAAAACATTGAGAAGTGGCGCAATGTGCATCTAGCTCAAGAAGACAATTGAAAAACAGCATGAACAGACACAAAACAAGTTCATGGTGTACAGCCCCTAAGACAACTGACAACCTTAGATGGGTCACTGAAAATTTCAAATGGACAGGAATTGGCCCGCGGGCCGCCAGTTGAATAGCCCTGGTTTAGGGTTTAATCAAATTGTAGACCAAAAATGATCAAACCTCCTAGAGATTTCAAGCCACATCCACAAAATTTATGGTGTGTTCATGTCATGTCGGAATCACTGTAATTACGAGATGGCAACTCTACTCTGAACTGTTCATATCCTGGGACCTCGAAAGTTTTTTGTTTCAATGGCAGCGCTCATAACGCCAAAACAGCTTTGTTGTTTCTAACAGCAAAATATTCATTACAACATTAATTCATTAAATCATCTTTGTACGTTGATGCAAAATGTTTAAGAACAGAGAAAGCGCTCAAGGTAACAATGGCATAATAAAATGGCATTCTTAACAGAAATATGTGTTCACAACAGGCCTCAGTTTTTCTGCTAAGCACCCTCAAAAGGATGTTAAAGCACCCTCAACTGAATAAGTTTGGTGCTTTAGTGCATCTTCACTTTAACCTTTAGAGCACCCCCACTAAATTCAGAAGCACCCTCAGCAATTTTTTTTTCTGGAACCAGGCTAGGTTCATTACCTTTAACTGTTGAGGCTGCTGCCATATTGGTTCTTTTAACTTGATGTCATAGCTGTCAAGTTGGAGCATTCATTGAATTCCGAGTTTACAACTTGTAATAATGAGTTCTACGAAGACGTGATTTTTCTTTTACAAGTTACAATCTCATTATCACAGTAATTCCGACATGAACGCACCATTAGCACAGAACTTCAGACTGATCTGAATTCTGACTGGGGTTGCTATGACTTTTGTAACTGATCAGAATTATGTTGTTTTTGCACAGCAGATGATCAAACTACACCTACAAGTCTTTCTAGCAAATTAGTCCACTATTGCTATCTTTGGAACACTCTCGGGAGGCTATTTCCAGTCATGAATGTGCAGCTCCTATCTACTTAAATGGGGAAAGACCGAAATCTCCTAAACGGTTGGTCAAGATTATGATCAAAGAACATATTTCAAATCAGCAGTAAAATCTAACAACACTGGTATCATAGTTTGTGCTTCTTAACCTCAGATTACACTAAAAAACACAATTTATCTTTGATAAAGTTCCACCTATGACACTCTTACAAGCCCTGGATATTTGTCCGAACTTGGAAGGACAGGAGGACGTAGAACGCATCTATTGTGAGCTTTGAGATGTGCTGCGATCTTCCTGTTGCGCAATTAACCGTCACAGCACATTTGAATCCAGTGAGAGAACTACTGGCATTATTATACCAGTGACAGCATTAATATCATAAAACCAGTGAGGTTTTGCATTACTAGTTACACTTTAAAAGAATAAAGTCTGTGAACACTCATTCTTTCCATGTTTATTACTGAATTAACATGATGCCCAAAAAAACCCCAATAAATGTTGATGGAGTATAATGACTCTCACGAGCCATCAGACTTTCACGAGCTTACAGCGGGAAACTCTTGAGGAAAAACAAAACGGTAAATGTCCTTCGTCTGCCACTGTAGTACCGTGTTCTTGCCCACAAGTCACCATTCGATGCATCCTCGATTTCAAGGACACATCCGGGTAATTTCCTGCATTCTCTGTACTTGCGTTTTTGAGGATTGGAATCCAACTTCATCAGTGGATGATGACGTAGAACGAGTCCATGAGAATGTAAGAACACAAAAGAACGCACATTGAGATTCACCCTATATCTTTGTAGCAAATCAGTCCACTGGCGGCCATCTTCGGAAAACTCTCTGGAAGCTATTTTCAGTCATGAAAGTGCAGCTCCTGTCTACCAGAATGAGGGAACACTGAAATCTCAAAAACGGTTGGCCAAGATTATGATCAAAGAAAATGTTTCAAATCAGCAGTAAACTCTGACAATGCTTGTGCTTCTTTACCTCAGATTAAGCTTAAAAGCAATTTTGCCAGCTTGTATAGCTAATGCGCATGTGCATTCTCGAATGGATGGACAGGCAATGTCTGGGACATTGGACAAGGACATCCTTTCTACATCCTTGAGCATTGGGCATTCCAATTTCTCCCATTCATTTAAATAGAAGTGGCCCGTCTCTGCTGAATAGTCTCTGGTTAAAAACAAGTTAAACTCAATTGACAGCATTAATCTTAATGTTGATTACTGCAAAAAAAAAAAAAAAAAAAAAAAAAAAATTTTAGACTTGTCCGTCCTTTTCTTAAAAAAATAAATAAATAAATAATCTGGTGTGGCACTTATAAAGGAAATGATTGGAACATATTTAGAGGGTTTAAAGGCAGAAATGTGAAGCTTATAATTTTATAAAAGCACTTACATGAATTCTTCTGTTAAAACTTATGTATTATTTGAGCTGCAAAGTTGTTTAAAATGTAATTTTTACAGTCATTTTAGGGTTTTAGGGTTTGTTGACATTACATCATCATGGTAACGAAGTTGTAAAATTGGCTATAACTTTACACAGAAAAGCTTAGTAAGTGATTTTATCACACTAAAATCATGTTCACACTCATATTGTTTATGTATTACTTTACAAATGATTTACAAATTACTTTATTTTGGCGATTTCACCATGGATTCATCATTGGTTACATGCTATTTAAAGGGATTGTTCAACCCAAAATAAAAATGTTCTCATCATTTACTCACCCTCATGTCATCCCAGATGTGAATGACTTTCTTTGTTCTGCAGAACACAAACAAAGACTTTTAGAAGAATATCTCAGCTCTGTAGGTTCATACGATGCAAGTGAATGGTGACCAGAACTTTGAAGAAGTGAAAGTGGAAATTTATGTTAAAGAAGGACTATTTATCTGTTTCTCACATATGGAAACAGATAAATAAAAAGTCATATGGATTACTTTTATGCTGACTTTATGTGATTTTTGGAGCTTCAAATGTCTGGTCACCATTCAGTTGCATCATATGGACCAACAGAGCTGAAATATTCTTCTAAAAATCTTTGTTTGTGTTCAGTAGAAGAATACAAAAAAGTCATACACATCTGGCATTGCATGAGGGTGAGTAAATGATGAGAGAATTTTTATTTTTGGGTAAACTATCCCTTTAACAACTGGAAAATAAACCCCTTAATTGTGCACTGCTCTTCCTGCCTGCTTCCTCTACCTGGCCCATCCACGTCTCCCTTGTTCTCATAGAGGATTTCTGTTGTACCATCAGATTAAGCAGAAGAGAATCAGTTTAGAAGTGTGTGCTGCGGTCATGGCCAGACTTATTCCTCTCTGGCAGTAGGCAGGCACGATTATGTAATGTTAGTGCTGTATTGCTATCCGTTTTGTGTGATTTATTGCTTCATAAAAACACTGGACATTCATTCAATCAAAAGTTTTTAGTATCTCCTGTTTAGATGCACTGTTAGATAGATACATTTCTGAACTTTGAAGATTTATTTTTATTTAAATAATTGCCATATGGTTTAACATGGTTTTCCTCTGGACCAGGACCATTAGTGAAACACTGCCATCCCTTTTTTTTATCTCACTCTCTAACCCATTCTTCTTCAGTAACAGCCAACACATACCATCAGATTAGAGGCCCTTATTTTCTTCCCAACTCCCGACATGTAACAATGGTGTTAGCAGGGGCTGTACAGCTGGTCTGGCCCTGGGTGGATCTCACACAACCCAAAATCTGTACAAGATGCTACTTGTTACTGTAATTATACTGTAAGTACTTACTGTTTGTGGCTGAAACGGAAAATCTGATGATTGATCCAATCAACACTTGACAATTTTGCCAGACCTATTTTACATAACATTGTGCAATTAAAGGGATTGTTCGCACAGAATTGAAAATTCTGTCATCATTTACTCACCCCCATGTCATTCCAAACCCATATGACTTTCTGTCTCACTTTGAGCACAGATAGAGTTATATACTGAAGAGGAATTTCCAAGCTGCTCTTCTTGATGCAATGGAAGTTAATACTGACCACAAACCATCCCTGGTCCCCTTCCACTTTCATTGTATTTCTTTTTGGCTTCCAAGGTAAAAAGAAAGTCTATCTTGGTTTGAAACTACATGAGGGTGAATAAATGATGACAGAAATTTATTTTGGGGATGAAATATCTACTAATAAGAATAATTGAGCCTGTTTCATGTATAAATGGATTGCACAGTATTGAATAACACTTCTTCATACATTTTAGTATTTTTGTTTGACCTGTGTATTGGAAGTCCTTCTGCTGATTGCTTTTGCGTTTTATGTTTGGTTTTTACTGCCTGCCCAGTCCCGTGCTATGAAAGCCAATCTGCATTCCAGTTGAGAACATTGTGCTTCATATCCTCCTCCATGTCCTAAATCACTCTCCTGTTATAGCATTTGGGATTATTTGTTTCTAGTTTTCATTCCAACTCATCCACGTTGCTGAATTTTAACTGCTCTAGCTCTCAGAGGGAACTAAGAATGGCCATCACCTTTTGACCTGAAGAATGCCTTTGGTCCTGCAACCACCGATACCTCAGTCTTTGGTGGAAATATACATGTTGTCTGGCAGAGACTTTGTAAATTAATGATTTAAAGTACAGTTACACAAATCAGCTATTATAAATCAGTGTGACATATGGGCGGTCAGCTATTACAGCTGACTTGCAATTTATTGACACCACTGCAGTAGTCATACTTCAAACGGTATCGAGAGACCAGTATACTTTGAAATATAACATCTCCACTAAATGATGTGTTCAACATTTTTAAGGAAACCAGCTGGTGCGCAAGAAAATATAGCAAGTCAGACTTTCTTTTAAATTAGCCTCTGTTCTTTGCACATAAGCCAAGCAAGTTTTATTAACCCCTTTTATCTCTCTATCTCCAGGCGCAACTTTTAAAAAGAAAACTTTTATATTTTCTGAAACTTGTTCAAAATTTTCTCAGTGTTTTCTGAAATTTGTATTTTTATCAGGTTTTATTTTCAAGGTCCTGGAAAACTACATACCAAATAATGGGTTCATGGTGGTTGGAGAACTTTTAACAAATTGTATTCTATGTTATGAATAAATACAATCTATCATTTTCTTTTCTTTTCTTTTATTTATTTATTGTTTTTATTTTGGTTTTGACTACCTGCCCAGTCCCCAAAATTATTTTGAGTTTTTGGAGAACTGTTCAAAAATTTTATTCTTTGTTATGAATAAATGAAATCTATAATTTTTATTTTATTTTATTATTTTATTTATTTTTTGTTTGTTTTTGACTGCCTGCCCAGTCTCAAAAAATTATTTAGAGTGGTTGGAGAACTGTTCACAACTTTATTCTTTGTTATGAATAATGTATCATATATATATATATATATTATTCATTCATTTATTTATTGGTTTTGACTACCTGCCCAGTCCCCAGCATTATTTGAAATGGCTGTAGAACTGTTCACAAATTGTATTCTTTGGTATGAATACATAAAATCTATAATTGTATTATTATAATTTTATTTTATTTTATATTTGTATTTTGTATTATATTTTATTTTATTTGAGCTTTGCAGATAATGATTGGGCTATTATGTGATCAGTTTTAATTACTGGTTTCTGAACAACAGTGCTTGTAATTTTCCTTGGGCCTATAATGCAAATAAATATGAATGCTAATGATGTTCATTCTAAAATATGTATAAATCCTCTAGTGGAGTTATCTGGGTTTCAGCAGTTACTGTACAGTGAAAAATGTTTATCTGTTTGCATTATTGATGGAAATCAGGCTCATTCGAATATCACTGGACAAGAACACCCGGATAGTAAATCTACAAGACTCATCTGTTTAATTAGAGGTGATGTATTACAGCTGATTAATTATTGACAATAATAGCAATCATGTCTGCAGTCAAAGGGACAAAGAAAATGAGTACCCGTAGAATAAAGGAGGTGAGGTAATGAAGGTACCAAAATAAAATGAACCAAATGAGAAAAGAAGAGGTGGGTGCAGAATATTCCATTCACTCTCTTCCTTGACATTTCTTGGTATTTGCTGTAGATTTGAGGGGGATGCAGAAGGAGAGACATGAAGCCGATATCCTTGAGCGGTTAAAGGCCTGTGTGCCTCCAAAACCACTGTGAAAGGTGGACTTGGCGCTGAGGAAGAAAAGCAGCGGCCTCGTAGGGATTAGCCACAGGAGATTCCCTGCGGATAGCTGTCCCTTTTTTCCCAGGGACACTGTAATATGATTACTCTGTTGTTTGCGCCCGGTCCAGTGGTTAAGCACTATGAAGAGGAGGGTTTGGCCACCACCAGGATGGACAATGAAGGCAGAGGGAGAGAATTTTTTGGAGGGAAAGTTGGAATTCTGCTCCACTGAGGACAGCTGGGGTCTTAGACTTACAGGGGAGAAAAGAGGGGGAAAAAATGTCCTTTTCTTTAGCTAATGAATGAAAGGCAGCTGTGTGGTGCTCTGTACACCAGAGGTGCATCAGGCAGGGACAGCAGGACTCTTTGGATCTCTGCAGAGGCCCTGAACTCCCCTTCTGTTACACAGAGGAAAGGCATTCTCCAACAGACGTCATTTCAACTGTTTATCTGTTCAAATAACAAACAGTTTTACTTGTTGCCCTTTCGAAAAGCTGCAGAACATGTTGTTTGCAAAAAATAAATATTGGCGATTTTTATCAGATGTGTTTAATTTCATACCAATTAGTGAGTGTAAACACAAAATACTCTCACAATAGTTTGTTAAATCCAAGTTTGCAGCCACGTATTCAAGACTGGGGGACCAAATGTAATGGTTAAGAACCATTAACTAATATAGAGGAGAAGTGTCCTCCTCAATGACTATCGTGGTTACGGCCATGTAAAATTTCTATCATGCTGGTATATTAAACCTCTTATCTGAAGCCTCATATGATGGAGTGTGTGTATGTGTGTGAGTGAGTGAGTGAGTGAGTGAGTGAGTGAGTGAAGCAATCCTTAGTCAGCGCTGTTTGTTTGACAGGCCTGTCATTAATCATCATTGGCATTGTTTAAACTGTATTGAGTGACCAGGTCTTGTTCAACTAAGGGACAATAGTCTCTCTAAGCTGCTTCAGACCTGAAAGAAAGTTTATAAAATTTCCGCCCAATGGAAACTGCAGGGAAGCTCCTTTTAAAAGGGGTTAGTATTCATTTAAACACTTTGGTTAAGGGCTTTGCCCGATCCCATTAAAAAGGAAGCAAACCTCCCACAACCTTGATCAAACTGCTAAAGGTGCACCCATGATGGACTGCGAAATCCTGGCAGCACACATCATTCTTAACACATTTGACGATTTTCAACCAGATCAAAAAACCTAAGGAGACCAAAATACTTGGAAGTTTCTCTCCGTTTCTTTCAATCTTTCTCTCCATTAAAGGGATAGTTAACCCAAAAATGAAAGTTCTGTCATCATTTACTCACTCGTATGTCATTCCAAACCTGTATAGCTCTCTTCTGTGGAACACTAAAGGAGATATTAGGCAGAATAATAGGGACTGACAACCACAGTCTGAACTATCCCTTTAAAGGAATATTCCGGGTTCAATACAAGTTAAGCTCAATCGACAGAATTTGTGTCATAATGTTGATTAATACAAAAATGTATTTTGACTTGCCCCTCATATTCTTTAAAAAAAGCAAAAGTCTTGGTTCCAGTGAGGCACTTACAATGGAAGTGAATGGGGGCCAATCCATAAAAGTTAAAATGCTCACTGTTTCAAAAGTATAGCCACAAAACATAAACAATATGTGTGTTAACATGATTATAGTGTGATAAAATCACTTACTAAATTTTCTGTGTAAAGTTATAGCAAATTTTACAACTTCTTTGCCATTAATGATGTAATGTCAACAAACCCTAAAACGAAATTAAAATTTAAACAACTTTACAGATCAAATAATACATGGGTTTTAACAGAAGAGTTAATATAAGTGCTTTTATAAAATTATAAGCTTCACATTTCCACCTTTAAACCTTCCAAAAATTGGCCCCTTTCACTTCCATTGTAAGTGCCTCACAACAACTTCGAGTTGTTGTTTTTTTTTTTGTTGTTGTTGTTTTTTTAAGAAAAGGAGGGATGAGTCTAAATTAATTTTTTTGTAGTAATCAACATTATGCCACAAATGCTGTTGATTAAGCTTAACTTGTATTGAACCTGGAATATTCCTTTAACTTCAGTTATGATCTCCTGTTCTAAGTTTAGTTTTACTGGCATTTTTAAGCACAATAATCAAGTGAAGTTCTCCTGTTTAAAACTCTAGTGATTAATGATGACATAGCATATAAAATATTAAGGTGGTTCCCACAATACATTGCAGATTGAGATAATTGGTATTAACAGTCATTAGAATCAGATGAGCCAGTGATGAGGAAGAAAAGAAGATTGAAGATTAGGTACATGAGACAGAGGTCAGTAATGGAGCGAGATAAAGGAAAGTAGATTTTCTTATTCATGATATGGGAAAAGGACTAAAACTGAACCTGTAACTCAGGGGTGAGCGGGGAGTGTTGTAGCACATATCATTTTCCCATATTCATCTACTACAAATTGTGGCTTATAGTAGTCAAATTGCTATTTTTCAAACATGTGGACATCATATATCAAATTAAACAACATAAACTGTTGAGTCAGATAATACTCCCTAATTTTGTGTTTCATCTTACAAATACAAAACTGTAATCAATGTCTGGTATGTTTATGTTCTTATACATAGAGTGCAGTCAGAGATTGTGAGATATGTGATCTCTAAAAATGAGATCATTGTCACCTGAAACCAGCAGAGGTTCACCAGCCCAGTTCTATTGTTCGGCCTGCTGATACCACATCAGTATTGATCAAGGGATCACCTTGTCATATAACCAAACAGGTATGAGGCTGGGGGAAGAGATGAGGTAAATATGCACTCTGTAGAGTAAACTGCTCTGTCAACATGACTCTTTCAACCCATTAAAAACAAGAATGTCCATTCTTCATAATGAAGAGGAATACAACAATATGCCTTCAGAGGTGCCAGGTTAGAGGTAATGTAATCTGATATAAAAGATCAAATAATGCATAACACTAAGGATTATTTGGATTGATGTATGAACTGATATCAATATAACCTGGTCTGATATGATTTTCTTCTGCAAAATGTTATAGGTCAGAATTAGGAGCCAACTAGTTAAACTTTCACTATAGTGATTGTTCATAATGTTGCATTGCTCAAATTCCTTTGGGAGCTTCTCCGTAAATCCTCCCACATGCTAACTATATGGGTCCAGTCATAAGAAAGTACCTAATTAAAAATGTCTTGCCTCCAAACTCCAAACCTACAGCTGGTTTAGCCTTTATGGATAAATTGCATCCTTTTGTATACTTACAGGATGAAAGATTAAAAAAAAAAGGCATCTTTAGCAGTGCACAGGGAGGGGTATTTTGTACAGGAGAAAATCCAGCCAAGGTCAGAGGTAGGGGTTAAAGGTCACTGGGGCATGCCCCCACTGCATAAGACACCCCAGGATTATACAAGTGTAAAAAGAGCCTATTCAGTCAAAGGATTGAGCGAGATTCACAAAGGTCCACTATTAGTTCAATGTATAACTCTCATGAACACAACCTCCAGGACAAGTAAAACTTATTTTGGAACATGTCGCACTGATTGGCAACTATATGGATAAATAACAAACATCTCTCTTTAGTTCATGCAGAAACACTTTTCATGTTGTTATTTATGCCAATAGTGTATTTGTAATTATAATAATTATATAAATTATATGATAAATTGTATCAGTTAGAGAATTCCAGCAAAGCACATGGCAATGGGCTACACACAAATTGAAACATTCGCTATTCTACTTCTCACATAAAAACTATTCTACAGAAGTGACTCAGCCAAGATATTTTTATGTTTTTTTGATTTCTTAGTAAGCACCATTTTGGAATATGATCTAGAGTTGGATTTCTAAGTATGATCTATATGTTTCTAATATATTCTATTAAACTATATTTCCTTTAAGGTGGCACACAGGATCTTGATGATGTAAAACAATACTAAACAGACTAACGAAATGTAGAGATCATTAAAATGCCTACTATTTTAGGATTATTGCTTTTTGATAATATAATACATTTGCATTGCTGCAGAGCTTATGAAAAAGAATCACTGCATGTTCTCACATAAGGATCATACTTTATGCATAATTTCCATTTTTTTAAGAACTCTATTAGCTTACATGTTTGGTTTTTGCCTCGACAACATTATCCTGGTTTCTGCAAAAATGGAAAACTATCTGAAACACTGTACTTGTATAATTTATATCTCATCAGAGTCTTCTCCAGTAAAATATGGATTAGACGGAGATTAGGGCAGTGCCTTTGTCTTTATCCTCAAGTAAGCCAGCACAGGATGCAGCTTAAAGGTGATGGCGCCCTATGATCTCCCATCTCAAGCTTTACAGGGTCTAACACAGATTCTCCACTGTTTCCCTCCATTTTTAGCACTGCAGAGAGTCAGGATAAATTGCACTGAATACAAATATAGATGACATGCTGTTGTAATGGAATAGAATTTAGAGATGAGAACAATCAGTTTGCCTGCACATTTTAAAGGAATATTCCATGTTCAATACAAGTTAAGCTCAATCAGCAGCATTTGTGGCATAATACTGATTACCACAAACATTTATTTTGACTTGCCCTTCATTTTCTTTAAATCGAAAAAAGCAAAAATGTACAGTGAGGCATTTATAATGGAAGTGAATGGGGCCAATCCGTAAACATTAAAATATTCACGGTTTCAAAAGTATAGCCACAATATATAGTGTAAACATAGGCGTGTAAACATGATTTTAGTGTGTTAAAATTGCTTACTAACCTTTTCTGTGTGAAGTTATAGCCAATTCTTTGCCGTAAACTCTGTAATCCAGCAAAAAATGACAATTTAAACAACTTCACAGCTGAAATAATACATCATATTCAACTAAAAACTGTTGCTTGAAATAATAAAACATATAACCAAATATTTTCACTCAAGGGAGTGATCTTCATATCCATTAGTTTTGAAACACTTGACTGAAATGTTTCTCACGATCTTAAAAATCTTTTGATCTGAAGGCGTAAGCTTAAATGTTTGAAATTAGTTTTGTAGACAAAAATATAATTGTGCCACCATATTAATTTATTTCATTACAAAACTAAAATTTAATTAAAAACAAAAAGTTTTTGAAATTGATGACTTGGACCAAATAATAAAGAAAAGCAGCCAATAAGTGCCCAACATAGATGGGAACTCCTTCAATACTGTTTAAAAAGCATCCCAGGGTGATATGAAGCAGTTAATTCTGTCATTCGGTGTGAAACATTTCTCTTATGATCAATGAATTCATCAAAAAGGTGAATGGACTGAATAAAGCCAAATTAGACTTTTCTCTCTTCTCTCTAATGAACTAAACATTGAAGAAACTTCAATCAAATTGATCACCATTATCAATATAAATGCTGTTTTGTGTATTATTAGTAGCAGGATGGTGATAGTAGTAGTAGTAGTAGTTGCAAAGGTGATGATGGTTGAAGGTTAATGATTATTACAGTGTAAACGCACATCACTGGTATTATGCCAGACATGCTGGCCTGTATTCTAGAGCCCCCTAGGTGTCTCGCTTTAGCAACGTTTGACAGGACTCCGACGAGGATGTGCGCTGACGTCACCGCTGTGTTGATTTGCTAAGCGGCGAGCAGAGAGGAGTTAGTGCGCGTGAGAGCGGGTACTGTGAACTGCGTTACAATGCTACTGCCCTAATAACCGCACACTCGGAAGCCAAACGTGCTACACAGGTGAGTACCCGCAGCTTACAGACGCGCACCTTCAAAACACCCACAGCTCATGACAGACCCGCATCTCTGCGTGCTTTCAGTTTGGGAAATTCCACACTAAGAGGATACGCGTTTGCTCTTTAATTGTGTTGATGTCTCAGCATCACATCACGTTACAGTGTCTTCTACTGTTGCTTCAGTGTATCAGGCGAAGTTGAATCATGAGAGTGCACTCAAAAGTAGAAGTGTGGTTGTCCGTTTGGTTGGGGGTCAGGGCACCTGATGGATATTGGGTGTTTATATTCATCTTTACACATGTGGAGATGTTATGTTGACGTAAGCGTGTGTTTTAGTATTCGGGGGACGTGAGGTCTGCTCGTGCACCAGACAGTGACGTGCTTCCATGTGCTTTTATTCTTAGCATGACTGTTTCAATTTCTGAGCACCGTTTAAATGTGCCAGAACTGTATTGGGGTTCTGTTTTGTGTACGCCTTGGAACAAATACAGTAAACAACGGCCTTTTTATTTTGGTTATCAGATCTCATTGTTTAACCATTAAATCAGAGCCACCATGGAGATGAGTGTCACCGTCTCACAAAACGATTCACATAACAGTTTTAAAGCTGACTTCTAGACAGTGTATTGATTTTGGTTGTAAAGTGAAGGCATTCCTTTTTTCTTCGTTTTATTAGGCTAAATATATATATTTACATATATTATTCAATTTAACTACGCCGAAACGCTTTTAAACTTGTCTCTCGATCATGTCCGCTATATATATATATATATATGTATATACATATATATATATATATATATATATACAATATATAACAATATATATATATATATATATATATATATATATATATATAACAAAGCGAGCGAGTCCTTTAACTTAAATTGATTCACGTGTGAACTGCCGAATCATATCAGTCGTATTGATCAGTCAATGAGCTCAGTCTGGACTTTTAATTGATCTTTTTGATGATATATATTGATAGATTGCGTTAATCACAGTAGTAGTTAAATAATATGAACATGTGTTGATCATGTCTCGTTTCCTGACTTTTGTTGTAGGGATGTTACAGTTCGCGCGCAGTGTATTAGCGTGAAATAATCTGGAGTTAGTGACGCTCCGAATGTCTCACCAGTAGCTACAGTAGCCTACACGGCACTTAAAGTGATGCGTATTAATTTCTCATTGATTGTTTGCCCTTCTGAATTATGTAATTATTTCTCAAGCGTTGTGGAAACAGCTCGCATCGCGTTCAGACTATTTTCTCTCGTTCGCTCGTGACGGCCTTTATCATAACTTTGGCTTATTTGCTGAAGCGCGCCTGACTGAGACGTTGTACGTTCTGCAGAAAAGAAGAAGAAAAAAAGTCATTCACAACTAACAACATACTGTTTGACATGAAGGCAATTTACTTATATGTGATTGTCTGCTCTTGGCTCGAACGGCTTTTTCCGGAGGGAAAAAACAGAACGAGAGAGTCTCCCGATTACTATCTGCTGATTTTAAATGTACAGTATGTGATAATGCCTATTTAAACAGTTATTAAAGGATTGACTTCATTCTCTCTTACCAAAATGTTTCTGATGGATCTTTTTTCTGAAAATTATTCTCTCAGAAGTGATTGTGGAATGATCTTAAATGCCACTGTGCTTTAGAAGTGTGTATGGTATTATTGTTTAATGTAATGTAAGATTCATTCTAAGCAGATTTAGGACATAAAATTATAGAAAGAAGGCTACGGTGAAATATGGACATATTTGTAGTTGTAATGATAAATGTCCATATATCCATTTGAGCCTTTGTTTTTTTTTTTTTTATTTTTTATTTTTATTAAATGACACCCAGTTTCACACAGAGTTAAGAAACTGACATTAATCTGATACATTTCACTTGTTTTAAGTGATATAACTTGCTTTATATTTATAATAGTTTATATGTAGTACAGTGAAGTGTATTTAAAAAAATAGCATTTGGGGGCATTTCAAGAGCCCTAGGCTTTTTCATGTCATCCTCTGTTCTAACTATTCATGGCAACAGCTTGCCTCACTCTCCAAGCTCCGCTTGGTATCCCTGTCTGTGATGAGAATACTGAATAAGATGCCATTTCATTTCAGGAGGCTGTTGATGGGCTTTGTGAGGCACGCTCAAACACAGAAACAAGGGCTTGATTACTGCCAGCCTTTACCACTAAAGCAGTGGTTCTCAACCTTTTTGACTCCAAGGCCCCCCACTGTCCAAGATGATATTTGAAGGCCCACTCGCTCGAAACTAGACGTGTCTGATTAAAATAATTAATCATGGATAATGTTTTATTTTTGAAGTTGCAGAAAGAGTCTGTTTATAATTTGTAGGCATACAGTAGTGGCCAAAAATATCGGCACCCTTGGTAAATATGCGCAAAGAAGGCTGTGGAAAAAAAATCTGCATTTAGACTTTTGATCTTTCATTCTAAAAATTTACAAAAATCTAACATTTAAGTGAAGAAACAATTGAAACAGGGGAAATATATAATTATTAAATGAATAATTTTCTCCAAAACACATTGGCCATAATTATTGGCACCCTTTTATTCAATACTTTTTGCAACCTCCTTTGCCATGATAACAACTCTGAGACTTCTCCTATAATGCCTAATGAGGTTGGAGAACACCTGGCAAGGAATCTGAGACCATTCCTCCATACAGAATCTCTACAGATCCTTCAAATTCAGAGGTCTATTTTGGTGGACTCTCCTCTTCAGTTTACCCCACACATTTTCTATGGGGTTCAGGTCAGGAGACTGGGATGGTCAAAACCTTGATTTTTTGGTCAGTGAACCATTTTTGTGTTGATTTTGATGTTTGTTTTGGATCATTGTCCTGCTGGTAGATCCATCCAGGGCCCATTGTAAGCTTTCTGGCAGAGGCAGTCAGGTTTTGATTTTTTTATCTGTTGGTATTTGATAGAGTCCATAATGCCATGTATCCGAACAAGATGTCCAGGACCTCTGGCAGAAAAACAGCCCCACAACATTAAAGATCCAGCACCACATTTAACCGTGGGCATTGGGTACTTCATTTCTATGTACGCCAAACCCATCTCTGGTGTTTGCTGCCAAAAAGCTCTTTTTGTTTCATCTGACCATAGAACCCGGTCGCATTTGAAGTTCCAGTAGTGTCTGGCAAACTGAAGACGTTTGAGTTTGTTGTTGGATGAGAGCAGAGGCTTGTTTTCTTGAAACCCTCCCAAACTACATGTGGTGATGTAGGTGATGTCTGATTTTTTATTTTTGTACATTTTTTTTTTTTTTTTTAGACTTTCTGACCCCAAGACCCAACTAATTTCTGCAATTCTCCAGCTGTGATTCTTGGAGATTCTTTGGCCACTTGAACCATCCTCCTCACTGTGCGTGGAGACAATATAGACACACGTCCTTTTCCAGGCCAATTCTTAACATCTCCATTTGATTAGAACATCTTAATTATTGCCCTGATGGTGGAAATGGGTATTTTCAATGCTTTGGCTATTTTCTTTTTGCCACTTCCCATTTTGTGAAGCTCAACAACCTTTTGCCACACATCAGAACTATATTCTTTAGTCTAACCCACTGTGATTGATGATTAAGGGAATTTGGTCTGTGTGTTACATCATATTTATACCCCTGTGAAACAGGAAGTCATGGCTGAACAATTTCATGTTCCTAGTCATCCAGGTGCACTAAAAAAATGTAAAATATGAATGGGAATATACTTCAGATATATTTTACTCATAATAATTTCTAGGGGTGCCAATAATTGTGGCCAACGTGTTGTGGAGAAAAATATTTATTTGATAATGAGATATTTCCCCTCTTTCAATTGTTTTACTTCAATTAAAGGTTAGATTTTTTTTTAATTGTTTGAATGAAAGATCAAAAGGATAAACAATGCAGACTTTCTTTCACAGCCTTCTTTGCTCATATTTACCAAGGGCGCCAATATTTTTGGCCAATACTGTACATCTAAAGGTATTTTTTAGCATTTTAATTAGTTGAATTATTTGAATTATTTTAATATCTCTTATTTTAAATTGATTTTCAGTCAACTTAACTGGAAGTATGCTGGAAGTGTGCTGAGGTCCCTGCCCTCTGGTTTAGAACCACTGCACTAAAGCGAAGTTTACATGTTTCTCGTGTGGGCTGGTTGTTGTTTTTGTTTTTCATTTTGTGCATTTCAACAGATGTATTTTTCTTAAGAATGTACTGCTGATGTGTTCTTTGTGACATTTTGATGTCAGTTCTGTTTAGATGCTTTTAATTAAATGCTTTGGGCAAAGTTCTGTCTGTTTTCTAAGAATCTAAAATGCTAAAATATTATTTGTGTCATTTCAATGACAATTTAGATGTTTGTTAAATAATAGCAGATGTGTTCATACAGTATAAATTACATTGGAAGTCTAATGGATTGACATACAATGCCAGAATATAATGTGGGAAAAATTTTATGGCATCCTAATTCATACTGAAATAATTAAGAATGGTGTATGTTAAAGTTCCATTACCAGAGAACTTTGAAGATAAGTCTAATAAACATTGTGACCTTACTACATTTCAACTGTGGGTCTCTCTTTTCATCTCTTCATAGATTGACCTTATCTTGTTTACAAAGATAACTGAACAGACTGCTACGTAGAAAGACTCATGAGTTGGCTGTGTGGATTTCAGAGACATTATGGATTTGACTAAAATGGGTATGATCCAGCTCCAGAATCCCAATCACCCCAATGCCCTGCTGCACAAGGCGAATCAAATGCGCCTGGCTGGCACGCTGTGCGACGTGGTCATCATGGTGGACAGCCAGGAGTTCCATGCACACCGGACGGTGCTGGCCTGCACCAGCAAGATGTTTGAGATCCTCTTTCACCGAAACAGCCAACATTACACTCTGGACTTTCTCTCTCCAAAGACCTTCCAGCAGATTCTGGAGTATGCCTACACTGCCACGCTCCAAGCTAAAGTGGAGGATCTGGATGACCTGCTGTACGCAGCAGAGATATTAGAAATAGAGTACTTGGAGGAACAATGCCTGAAGATACTGGAGACCATCCAGTCCTCTGACGAAAATGACACGGAGGTTAACATGAACGATGGTGGCACAGAAGACGATGATGAGCGCAAGGGAAGGCACGGGAGAAACCAAGCAGGTTCGAAAAAGCATTCCATGGAAGAGGGCAGCTACATATTGGCTGCCCAGCAAGCACTGGCACTGCCCGGA
The DNA here is from genome assembly GCF_019703515.2 of Myxocyprinus asiaticus. Taxonomy (NCBI): domain Eukaryota; kingdom Metazoa; phylum Chordata; class Actinopteri; order Cypriniformes; family Catostomidae; genus Myxocyprinus; species Myxocyprinus asiaticus. The sequence goes on along the minus strand of NC_059381.1, from coordinate 18,734,190 downwards.
ATGGTGGATCAGAGTCCATCTGTCTCCACCTCTTTCAGCCTCTCCACCATGAGCCCAACCAAAGCAGCCGTGGACAGCCTAATGAGCATTGGCCAATCCCTCCTGCAGAGCGGCTTGCACCCTGGTTTGGGCTCTGAACATCCCCAACATGGCAATTCGCACCCCATGATGGGAGAGATCAAGACGGAGATGATGCAAGTAGATGATCATGCAGACCACGAGAACCCCAACACAATGGAGCCCAACGCCTCCAGCAATGGAGAGCGCAGCGGAGAACCTGACAAGAACCGTGACGGGCCTGGCACCCCTACCAGGAGCAGTGTGATCACCAGTGCCCGCGAGCTCCATTACGTCAGGGATGAAGGTGTGGGGGACCAGCAGGCAGAGGTCAGCCAGATGGGGCTGGAGGCCATGGCAGGGATGACTGAGAAACACTTGGCATCACTGTACGGCTTGCCCACCAACCATAAGAATGAAGCGATGCTCTCTATGCCAGCTTCTATGGCCTCGACTTTACACATGTCCCCAGCCCTGGCCATGTCCATGGACTTCAGTGCCTATGGGGGCTTGCTGCCTCAGAGCTTCATCCAGAGGGAGTTCTTCAGCAAGCTTGGTGAGCTAGCTGCTGGAATGAAGCCTGACGGCCGCAACCAAAACGAACGCTGCAACGTGTGCGGTGCTGAACTGCCTGACAATGAGGCCATAGAGCAACACAGGTAAGCCGGTCATTATATAACTGTGAATGACTGCTTTGTGGCAAGAGTGAGTTTGTTTGTTTTAGTTTTGCCATTGTCTGTCTGTTGTATATCAAGTTGGTTGGTGCACCTGTGTCTTGTTCCTTCTGAGCACCTTTATTTCAGCATAAAAACATTTTTTTCCCCCTAACTTGATGCAAAGGCAGGGTCTGTAATTTAATTAGTTTACTGCACTCTGTATAACAAAGGATCATAATGTGCCCATTTTTAGAATTCTTTGAATTAAAGAACTTAGTGGAGGACGAGTCATGATGGTTAACTGTTGATTGCTTATCTTCTTTTATGCTGGAGGTCAATATGCTTAATGCTCTGCCTGCAGTGGATACGAGAGAGTGAATTGCAGAGCTGATTTACGCACTTATGTTTTCCACTTGCTTTCTTGCTTATAGAGAAAACATTTTTTTCTTCAGCTTAAATAACTTGCCACTTTTAAAACATCTGAGAACAAAAATAGCTCAATCATGTTGCTATACAAGATCTCATTATAACTATTGCAACAGTTTAAAGCTGATGTGTGTAATTTTTTTATGTTAAAAGTCCCATATCCCAGCTTAATATGCACAGCCATCCATGTGCTTTAAAAGATTGCTCTGTTTGTTTAAGCAGCCCGCTCAGCCTGGCCCAGCAACACAGGTTCGACCAATGGAGTGAGTTCGAGGTTGGACTATTTTTTTTGTACGACCAAGAGAATATGGGTGGGGAGTGGTGGTGGTTCTGGAATATGTTTGAAAACTGTAATTATTTGTTTCAATTCTGCTTGGTGATGTTAGTGATGCAGAAATAACACTCTTCAGCTTTAAAATACTGCTTAAAGAATCCATCACACAGTAAATTTATCACAATAAATAATGGATTAAATTAACAATTCATCATGAATCAACTGCCAGACTGTCAGTATTAGTTATGTTATTGATTTATTTTTTATTTTTTAGTTAATATAATTTAAGTTGTAAAAAATGTAAAAGATAAAATAAAAATACATTACATAGATACATAAATACATATAAAATAGAAAGTTAATAAATTTTAATGTTAACCATAGGTTATTAAAATGATCAAAAGGGAATCCCTCTTAGTTCTTTATATTTGAATTTAATTTTATGTGCTTGCTTCTTTATATTCTTCTGCTTACTGTAAGTTGTATTGTGTGTGTGTGTGTGTGTGTGTGTGTGTGTGTGTGTGTGTTTTATATAAATATAAAAACATATATATTGCCAAATATGCACACAGTAAGAATAAAGACAAGGCATTCCCCAGCTAGTGAAGAAAAATTATTATTTTTAACTTGGTTTTTTTAAGTGGACAGTCTGTTTGTCCCGGCTCCCAGGCGTTGGGTGCTGATCACTTCCAGGCCTGCCATGGTGGCTGCTGAGTGGTACTGGAGATGCTCTGGCAGAGCCCATTAGCTGCACCTGGAGAGGGGGGCAGGCTAATGGGAAGCAGCTTCTGCACCCAGCCCCTGACCCCCATGGTGTGGCCAGTGGTGAGTAGGCCAGCCAGGGCCCCAGCCACCCGGGACAAGGAGAGCCTTATTAGCTTTATGAGGGGAGCAGACTGTCCGGCTCAGGAAATGAGGGTCTGCATGGAGGACCTGGGCCAACCTTCACAGCGTAACCTTTTGGCCACTTGCCTGGCCTCTGGTTCTCGTCAGTGTGACTTGTGGGGGTGTTGCAAGGAGCTGGGACAAGGCGAGGAAATCCACGGCAGGCTTTATCAGCTTGTGAAGCCCATAACCGCACCTTATGAGTGGTGCTGTCCTCTAGCCAAAGAGCACAGGGTCTTTAAACAAATGCTCCTATTTATCACATTATTCATATGTGGAACTTAGAAATAATTGCATTGTACTTTTATTTGTACAATTTTAGAGTTCGAAACAACTTTTCAAACATGTGAAGTTACTTAACTGATAATTACTGTAACGGAAATATAGATAAGAAATATTGAGTAGCTACTGATGTCTTCCATAGTGGTTGACAAATTGATGTACTTGTGAAACAGCTGTGGATCTGGGAAGTGAGTGTGTTTATTCTGGTGATATAAAGGAGGCTGTACATTTGCAATCCAATGGACATAGCTGAGTTTAGAGTGGTTAATTGATCTTGAAGACTGTTGTGAAGAGTTGAAAAAAGACTATAAGCAACATTATGAAAAAGCAGTGTGGGAAAACTATATCTTTACAGGGACATTGATTGAGTAGCTTCTGCCATAGCCTGTTTGAGCAAACCATAGAATATTATTTAATTAGACGAGTTTTAGCACCACTTGTTAGAAAGATTTCAGTAGATTTAGATTCAGAGGGTTTCTTCATGACAGGCCCAAGACTGAGAATGGACGGGTTTTTAAATATTTGAGCATTTGTCCCTAATCTGTTGGAATGCATGGCAGTTAAAGTTCATCTGATGATTCAGTTTCAGCCTAAATATTGATAAGTCTGTGGAAGTGTTCAAGCACTAATACATTCCTCTTAATTAGCTTCATTATTCTCTGACTGAAAAATGCTTGTTCACCCTTGTGATCTTTAAGGCTGGTGTTTATCTTTGAAAGGAATAATTGACAAGCCGTGTTAATTTAAAAGTTGAATCAAGTGTGAATCATACTGAGTCACTGAAGTAAATGTATTAGCAATGGCCTGTCAGATGGTTTAAATTTAGACAAAAAAGAACAAATCAGTTGCTGAAACAGCCAGTAACGGGTAATAATGTTCCAGAATATGTTTTGATTTAGTCAATTAGGGTTCTTAAAAGGGTAGTTCAGCCACAATTCTGTCATTATTTACTCACCCACATGTTGTTTCAAACCCATATGAATAAAAGGAGATGTTAGGCAGAATGTTAGCCTCAGTCTCCTTTAACTTTTATTACATGGCAAAAAAGGTTAAATGAAAGTGAATGGTGACTGAGGCTAACATTCTGCCTAATATCTTTTTTGTTCCACATAGGAAAGAAAGTCATACAGGTTTTGAAACAATGGAATATTTTTTTTTAGGTGAACTAGGCTTAACATTTTAAGACGGGTAGGTATGTGTGTTAAAAACATACAAAATATCTTCAGAGTGTCTTTTTTTAATTTAGTGTCTAATTATTATTTTAAAAGGGAAATCCAAGTAGTGCATGGCAGTAGAATGCAGTAGAATGTCAAATCATTAGAATTTAGATGATTTATGATATATGATTTTAAAGGTTCCCTTTCTGCTCTTTTCTTTTAATGCCAGACATATCAGTTAGAGGTATTTATCTTTCTTTTCTTTCCTTTTGAATTTTCAGTGATCTTTCTTTAAAAAAGAAATTAAAGTGTCAGAAAAGTCTTTCAAAAGAAAAGCTAACCATGTCAGTTGGCAAATCTAAGACCACAGCTCCTGACAGCTTGCTGCAGACGGAGCGGCTGCTCTTGTGACTAATTGCAGATTATTTGGCAACATTTGTACCAGAGTTCCTGCAATCTCTCGCGCTCAGCGTGAAAAATATTTCTGTTTGAGAGTTCATTTGGGGCAAACAGGTCGAGCTAACCTTCTGTAATTGTTTCCAGACAAGGTGCGGGTCTTACTGCGTGTGGATATGTGTGTGTTTTGGAGTGAATGCATCAATAAGTGCTTGCTTCCTGTATAAATAGAGCAAGCCCTATTCATTCTTCGTTGCCCTGGGTTATGTCATAAAGCTCTGAATGATATGTGCATCGGTTCCAAAACAGTGGGAGAGGCAAGATTATCCCATTGAGTAGGCCACTGCAGTATGCTTGTAATAGATAAATGTCTGAAGGTTGCCTAAATTGAGTTTGTTTTACTGTCACCCAGAGTTTTCTACTGTAGTTGGCTGTTAACAGTATAGCAGTCTTTCTTTTTTTTTTTACAAACTAAAGACAGTATATATTCGCAAAGGAAAGCAGAATGTGGTCCTTTGGCTCAGGGAGACTGGATTACAAAAATATTTTAGTAACCTGCCAATAAGAAAATAATCAAATTACACAGCTCTTGCAACAGCATTTTATCTGCACTCTTCTAGGTGTTTGATCGAAATCTGTTGTCTTCAAAGACACAACTGTATGCTTAAAGAACTCAATTTTGATTTCATGGGATTTGTGGCTTTAAGTCTGTTTATTATCTTTGAAGCCATCAATATGCTACAAAAATCACTTTTGCAGATACACATTTCAATTTTACATTATTCATCTTCTGAGAAAACAGACCAAAAATATTGATGATTCATTTTGCACTACACTGATTTTGTCCGATCAAATGCTCTCTAAATTGAGAATGTCCCCTCCCATTAATACTACCTCCAGCCAACTAGGAGGTAGTAAATCATGGTGGTTTATGTCTGTGATGTAAATGTAAAAAAAAGGGACAAGCCCTTCAATATGTCCCGCCTAAACTTCCTGTTTCAGTGGGAAGTGTGTTGACAATAACAAAACAATACTGTGTTTGTCAAGGGATTTTATGGGATTTTTAACATGGTTGTCTGGTCTCCTAAGTGGCACTCTACTTGTATGAAAGCGATTTTAAGGTGACCTTTGAAAACATCAGTTAATGCACTCTGTGTGATATCGTTCATCATCAGGTGACACGGATGAGTTTTGTGATTGGCCGATTCTGGTTCAAAGCTGGTTCTTCATGGTGGACATGTGGAAAGTGTTGAGTGGAATCGAGCTAGCATAGGTAGCGTTAACCCTGGAGCTAGCTACAGTGTTTAAACAGGAGGCAGAGCCTTATCTGTGCATATCAGAAACACCGATAACCCTGTGCTCTCCTTTCCACTATACCAAGAGCAGATGGGGATGATAAGTCCTTGTGGTGCTGCAGAGACAGATTACACCAGGCTGAACTGAGGTGAGAGGCACCTCACAACTTGTATGCTCACAAGTACAGCTGAATTTCACCACAGAGCTCTAACGCTCCTACAACGGCTGTTACATACAGCAGTAGCCCCCAGACCCCTGACACGCAACATGAACCTGATGTTCAGTTCATGTTGACGTTCAGCAAAGAACAGCTGTAACATGATTTATTTTTAATTTTAGGAATAGTATTCCTATCACAAAGACTTGATTAATGTATTGTACTAGGGATGTGCAAAACTATATATTCTCAAAATGTTCACCTGATCTCAATCAGATGCGTTTCTTAGGGGATGTATACCTAAAACACATTCTTGTGTTATAAAATAAATAGGGCAGTGTGCAACGGAATGGAACTGAATGCAGTCTCGGTGTGTTTTTAAACTCAAAGTTCTTCGTAGGATGCTCAGAAAACAGCTACATCTGACGCAACAGCCAAAGATGTCTGTCTGAATGTGTATAGCTGTTGCAGTGGTGCTTTAAAAGGAATTAATTTAATCCTCTGGGGTCTGAGAGTGTTTTGGGCCCTGGAGAAGTTTTGACATGCCTTGACATTTGTGCTTGGCTAAAGTCTGATAACACTATATTCAGCACAAACTGGGCTACAATAATATGTGAACAACATGTATGTACATTTGTATTTTTGAGAAAATAACGTTTATGAGTGGTTTTAAAAAAAATAAAATTTGTAAGTCATTGAAATAAGGCCATATAACACATACTAAACATTTGTTCACAATACTTTTGAGAACTGGATCTTGTAGCCTAGAGTTTTTGCTACAAAAATGATGTGAAACCATCCTGATCACTCATTCATACAAAACCATATAGTCATTTAACTTTTGTAAGACACTTTTAGTGTTAGAAAGGCCATATGCGAGGAGGCGTGGATGATCATGAATACTGATGTGATTCACACCTGAGGAGACAAAGACCCCTCCCCTGAGAGAGAATGAATGTGAGGAGACTTAATGTTTGAATGTATTATCTGACTATACATTTTCTTTACATAAAGACTACTTAAAAACTTTAGACCTACACTATTGTTTAAAAGTTTATAGATCTGTAAGATTTTTTAATGTAAGTCTCTTCTGCTCACCAAGGCTGCATTTATTTGATCCAAAATACCGCAAAAACAGTGATATTGTGAAATATTTTTACAATTTAAAATAACTGTTTTCTATTTGAATATATTATAAAATGCTATTTATTCCTGTGATCAAAGCTGAATTTTCAGCATCATTACTGCAGTCTTCAGTGTCGCATGATCCTTCAGAAATCATTCTAATATGCAGATTTTCTAATATGGGCATATTTAAAGCACATTTTACACATTTACACCCGAATAGATATTTGCAAGCACAAGTTTAGTTGATGATAATGAGGCAGCATAAACACTAGTTAAAATATAATCTAAATAATAATATTTTTATATCATATTACATATATGTATATCATACAGCATACAGTTTAAATACCTGCTTTAGCCGAAACAACATTTAAATGTAACTAAAAATTGCCTATTTGGACATTTCAATACTTTGAATACTGGCTGGCAAGTCTGGAAATAGTCCAGCTAGTAAAATATGTACATGTTTATATAAAATAGCATGTCAACTAATGTAAGTAAAGACTTACTCATCTGGAATTGTATCCTCGGCTGGATCAAATCGCTCTTCACAATGCAAACGTTTCTCGTCGGAGTCCCGCTCTTCTTCTGAGGAAAATGTGAACTCTTCGTCACTATCCAGGTGCTTCCTCACCTGTGTAGCGTGCCATCTTCCAAACGCGCAGAAAAGTGAATGAACTTGATGCTTTTTAAGGCATTGTTGGGGGTGTTTACCATTTGCATTGATCGCCTCAGCACATTACCGCATGAATAGCGCGTTCTGTTGGTGGGTGGGATCACATAGTAATAATGAGCTGAGCCAGGAGAAACTGTACATCACTTTGTTTCATACAGATTACATTGCAGGAGAATATTTGTTTTAAATTTGAATTGTTTTATTTAAAAGTAGACATTTTAAGCTTTCTTTAGACATGTGTTTCATGTTTGTGTGATAAGTATTCGCGGAGTTTCACTTAATTTTTGTGACATGTTTCAGAAAGATGCTCGCAGAGACAGAGACGGCTGAAAGCGCACCCTGTTTATTTTCTTGATTTTACAAAAGCACAAGGTTTTGTTGTTATTGTGAGTGTACACAAATAAAAGTAGACCTTTTATAGTTTCTAATGATGTCTTACACTTATCTGTATGCCCAAAAATGTTTCCGCTGTTATGCGGAAAAAATCCAGCAGGACGCGCCAGTGCGTCTGTCGACCCCAGAGGGTTAAAGACACAACTTTTCCAAGAGGGTTTTACTAAGTGTCTAACAGCTAGAAGAAAGCACTACCTAACTAAATACTGTATATACACGAAAATACACTATGATCCTAATAAAGTGCCCAAAGTGGTCTTCTGCTCAAGGTTCGACATGTGCATTCTGAGATGCTATTCTGCTCACTACAATTGTACAGAGTGGTTATCTTGAGTTATCGTAGCCTTTCTGTCAGTTCGAACCAGTCTGGCCACCATTCTGAGTAAACTCTAGAGGCTGTTGTTGTGCGTGAAAATCCCAGGTGATCAGCAGTTACAGAAATACTCAAACCAGCCCGTCTGGTACCAACGATCATGCCACAGTCGAAAAATTGTCATTGCATAAAAAACCCTGTCCATGTTTCTTCAATTCTCTGTCTCAAGTAAAGCTGCTCTGCCTTCCTCTTCCATTTCTCCAACAGAATGTCTACCGCATATGTGTAACGTGAATAGAATGCTGTGCACATTTCTTGCCAAGCAGTGGCAATTTTGCGTAATCGCGATAGTTGATAATTCAAAATGTAAGCTGGTTGTCAAATTTCTACCAGTTTATCATGTCTACTGGTATATCGCCCATCCCTATCCATCATGACCTATCACTAATTTTTCCTTTTCTTGTCCAATTATATTTTATCTCAGGTTGATTTCACTCAGTACAGTACAGTCACAAAGAGTGGTGATTTGTACAGGCAAAGATCCAAAGATCCCTTGAAAATCAAACACTAGATTTGCTATGCTAAGTTTATTTCTAAAGTCTGATCATTTATCCATCCAGATTGCCTTAAAACTGTGAAATGTCCTCCATGCTAGCTGGTTTAATAGAGTGTGGTATTTAACTCTGAAGCAGTATGATAATTAAGAATGATTGCAATTATAAGCCAAAGAGACTTCAAACAAGCGGACCCCTCACTTTGTCCAGTTGGCCAATTAAGTTTCTGAAATTCTGTATTGACTCACTCCTCTGAAAATGGGAATAATGCTGCCCAATTTATTTAGACCCTTTCCTACCTTTCTGGGACAAGAACTTTTGTGCCCTTCAGTTTTTTGATTCTTGTTTTAAGATCTCTAGCACATTTGCTTATTTTGTGAATTTTGGTCATAAAAAATTTTGAGGATGAAACTTTAAATAATCAGATTTAGTTTTGTAAACTGTGTTTAAGTTACATTTATTAACATAATATGTTTTGTCATTTAATATATTGATTTGGTCGGGATTGGGATTCATGGCTAAATTCGCAATGGCATATTACCCATACTACTCCTGCCTTACTACTTCTGCCATATCTGCCATGTCTTCTGCCATATCAGTAGTATGGCATTATGCCATTTTGAGCTGAGCCAACAAATAAGTTCAGGCTTAAAGCTTGATAGGTTCTTTAAACTTGATATCTGTTAGCCAATAAGCTTGCTCACATGTGATATGTCAAGCAAATTCACAGTGTAAGCTTGTAGGTCCTTTGTGTAATCAGGTAGCCAATCAACTTGCTTACTCTCTCTTTGCCTAACATTTCAATTGGCTCTGTTTGCAAGTAAGCTGGTTTTACTGCAGCATGCTGCAAGAGTTTTTTTATTTAAACCCTCCCCCTCCCCAGATCTACCTGTCTAGATCTGCTACGGTGGATGGTATTTATGGCTAATCGTGCAGCAGCCTGTCATACATGCTTGACACAGAATGTCTGTGTATGTTCTAGCAGTAGCAAGTCTCTTTACTTGCACTGCAGCAGCAGCAGCAGCAGCGTAGCAGATCAAGTACACCAAGACCAATATCCTATCAGTTTACATGCACATTCTTACACCGATTATGCTTAATAAGTCGACAATGTATGTGGTCATATAAATGCAATAAACGGCGTACCTTTATAGGTGTGAGGCCATAAACTGCGTAAGAATAAACCAGTCAACAGTAGATTTTCAAGTGGGTAGATTTTTGCCCATTGTGCCGATTTCACATGGCATGTAAACACCTTTACCGGTGTTCTCACAAGCTTATCCAATTTGCGCAAGTGTCGAGTGCATGTATTTTCGCACGTTTCTTGCTTTGTCTGATTTTTTAAATAAGCTGAATTTTGGGAGTAATCAGCATATTGGTATGTATGTAAACGTGCTCAATAAATATATATATATATATATATCTCGAGTTAATTACTAAAGTGGCTGTTCTATTCTGAGCAGTTTCTGTGATTGGGCTCTCTTTATTGATTAAAATGTATTTGTTCATCAGATAGGATGCCAGCAGGCAGTTTTTGAACCACAATTGTTTTTTTTGGTTTTTTTACCCAGAGAGTTGGTGAAAGTCTATTATGAAGGTGAACCAGGCAGTCAGATGGTTTGCACTTAGAAAATGTCTTTAGTTCCAGTATTCAACAAGTGTCAAAAGTAAATGGGAAGTGTTTTGAAAATACAGTACAGGTGCATCTCAATAAATTAGAATGTCGTGGAAAAGTTCATTTATTTCAGTAATTCAACTCAAATTGTGAAACTCATGTATTAAATAAATTCAGTGCACACAGACTGAAGTAGTTTAAGTCTTTGGTTCTTTTAATTGTGATGATTTTGGCTCACATTTAACAAAAACCCACCAATTCACTATCTCAACAAATTAGAATACATCATAAGGCCAATAAAAAAAACATTTTTAGTGAATTGTTGGCCTTCTGGAAAGTATGTTCATTTACTGTATATGTACTCAATACTTGGTAGGGGCTCCTTTTGCTTTAATTACTGCCTCAATTCGGCGTGGCATGGAGGTGATCAGTTTGTGGCACTGCTGAGGTGGTATGGAAGCCCAGGTTTCTTTGACAGTGGCCTTCAGCTCATCTGCATTTTTTGGTCTCTTGTTTCTCATTTTCCTCTTGACAGTACCCCATAGAATCTCTATGGGGTTCAGGTCTGGTGAGTTTTTTTGCTGGCCAGTCAAGCACACCAACACCATGGTCATTTAACCAACTTTTGGTGCTTTTGGCAGTGTGGGCAGGTGCCAAATCCTGCTGGAAAATGAAATCAGCATCTTTAAAAAGCTGGTCAGCAGAAGGAAGCATGAAGTGCTCCAAAATTTCTTGGTAAACGGGTGCAGTGACCAACACCAGCAGATGACATTGCACCCCAAATCATCACAGACTGTGGAAACTTAACACTGGACTTCAAGCAACTTGGGCTATGAGCTTCTCCACCCTTCCTCCAGACTCGAGGACCTTGGTTTCCAAATGAAATACGAAACTTGCTCTCATCTGAAAAGAGGACTTTGGACCACTGGGCAACAGTCCAGTTCTTCTTCTCCTAAGCCCAGGTAAGACGCCTCTGATGTTGTCTGTGGTTCAGGAGTGGCTTAACAAGAGGAATACAACAACTGTAGCCAAATTCCTTGACACGACTGTGTGTGGTGGCTCTTGATGCCTTGACCCCAGCCTCAGTCCATTCCTTGTGAAGTTCACCCAAATTCTTGAATCGATTTTGCTTGACAATCCTTATAAGGCTGCGGTTCTCTTGGTTGGTTGTGCATCTTTTTCTTCCACACTTTTTCCTTCCACTCAACTTTCTGTTAACATGCTTGGATACAGCACTCTGTGAACAGCCAGCTTCTTTGGCAATGAATGTTTGTGGCTTACTCTCCTTGTGAAGGGTGTCAATGATTGTCTTCTGGACAACTGTCAGATCAGCAGTCTTCCCCATGATTGTGTAGCCTAGTGAACCAAACTGAGAGACCATTTTGAAGGCTCAGGAAACCTTTGCAGGTGTTTTGAGTTGATTAGCTGATTGGCATGTCACCATATTCTAATTTTTTGAGATAGTGAATTGGTGGGTTTTTGTTAAATGTGAGCCAAAATCATCACAATTAAAAGAACCAAAGACTTAAACTACTTCAGTCTGTGTGCACTGAATTTATTTAATACGCGAGTTTCACAATTTGAGTTGAATTACTGAAATAAATGAACTTTTCCACGACATTCTAATTTATTGAGATGCACCTGTATGCACAATCACAGACATTTTTTATCTAGTCAGGTTAAGATTTCTCAGAACAAGAACAAGCTGGCTGAAAAACAGTAGGTAAATTGCAGGTTACACAGTGTTAAATACAGACTGGATTCAAATCACAAAGTATGCCTGAGAAACACAAATTAACCTAACCTCTTTAGGGAAAACTAGACCTGTCAGATTAAGGTTTGTGACAGATTTTTATCAACCACATAGCCACTCATAGGCAATTTTAGTATGCCATAAAAAAATGCACATTTGACCATATACATTTAGGCTACTGCCTATTATTTTTCATTGCTTTTTGTTTTAGATGCTAGTGTTTGTTTATGCAGCCCACACAAGACAGCAGCTGGCAAGCAGCACCCAATTATGGACAGGCTTTAAAAGGCTCTTCTTGAACTGTTAAGATTTACACAGCCACCCCTCTGATCTGGAATCTGCCTTCTGTCCTCACTGTCAAGACGGGAGATGTATCGATTAAAGACTTAACACAAGGTGCATCATGCGTATTGGACTGTGCACCATGACTGCTGCTCTGAACTATCTTCAGAGCTTCCCTGATGAAAACAAGTTTGTTCGTTCTTGTATCAGAGCACAAAATCATGTGAATTTCACCACCAAACTCGTATTTAATTCGGTTCTGTCTGCTCATATCTGAGGCATCACCAAGATGCGATTTAGGTCTAAATAGGAGGCAGACTTTTTGATTCACATGAATAAGAAATAAAAGTAAACACAGACAGGCATACAGCACTGCCTCATATTATTAAAGCGATAGGCATCTGGCATGCCCTGTAAAAAGACATGATGATTGCACGTATACGCTTTTTCACTAAGGTGCTTTTCACTGGCCACATTCTTATCTGCTCCGTGCAACTGGAGATGGAAGGATTACAGGCCGAGCAGGGTGTTGCGAGCCCACTGCAGTGCCAGGTGGTACACTAGCCGTCTGCAAATATCTAAAGCCATTCTGCTAAACCACACATGTAGATGCACACATAAACGCATCAAAATCAAATTGAAACAGTGGCCGTGGCAATGTAGATGACTCAAAAGCAGGCTGGATGAGATAAGGCTATGGTGTTTCAGAGAAAGAGGCCCTGTCCCTTTGGCCCTATCTTGACTCTATTGCACCTGTGTGATTGGACAGAATGGCTGCTGGTACGCCAGGGTAACTCTGACTCTGTTCATTGGTCTGAATTTGATGAAATGGGCTGTAGTTGTACACACTCTTTTGTCAAGTTTCAAAGAAAGCCTGTTACCGCTCTACTCTTCCTACACATGACAGAAAATGAAAAAAATTGCATTAGCTTCAGAGTTGAGCCTAAAAATTGCAAGCAATTTAAAAAATTTTATGTCCAGCCCTGGAAAAGTCATACAAATGAATAGAATCATAAAAGTCATGGAAATGACAATATTTTCTAGTTATGCTCAATACTAGAAATTACATATTGAATGTGACAGCTTGCTAAATACAAATTTCAACCCAAAGCAAAATATGCTTAAACAATAAGATAAATATTAAAATACATTGCACTGCTTCCTATGTTCATCACCTGCTTTTATGTCATCTACATTTTTATCACAGGTACCTCTTTTTAGAAAGTACAGTGTTTTAATCCCATCAATATCCCATTAGCATCTGTTTTTTAGCTCTCTCAACATGAAAGAAGACGTGTCGGTTCCCCCTCAATAGTTCTAAGGCGCTGCGGAGCTCTGTGTACAATGAAGGTCTGGAGCAAAGGGCCAAGCCAAGCGTGCACGGGGGCTGTGTGAATGCACTGCTGGGGCTCTGGAATCCCCTGGAAGTATCAAATCAGAACCTTCCACGGGCTTCCACTGAGAGGGGCTCTAATTAGCTCCTTTGTTGCCTGTTGAATGGGGTGCCAGAGATTGGCAAGGGGCCCCCAATAGAGTGATACAAGTGTGTTGTGGAGGGGGTCATAAAATACCTATCACAGCAAATCTGTGTGATGTCGGATCAGGAAGGAAGAGCTGGACGTTGAAGGGTTTGTTGATGTTGAAAACGTGTCTTGATCTCGAACGGCAAGCATAGTACACATGCCGGTAGTCCTTAGTTTGCTTACTTGAAAGTAGTAGAATATGTTTACATGTACACCAATATGCTGATAACTACCAAAAAAAGCTTATTCCAAATATCTGATGATATAAGAAACCTGCGTTTACATGATATGTGAAATCCTCAGATTAGTCTCTGATTTTGATGTTAAAGCGTAAACAGGCATGTGCACAACACTTGCGCACATTGGATAAGTGAGTAAGAATGCCAGTAAAGATGTTTACATGCAACGTGAAATCGGGGTAATGGGCAAAAATCTAGGCATGTTGATTGGTTTTAGCTTAAATGTTTATGACTTAAGCAATAAAGAAACATTTGCGACCACACACGTTTTCAGTTTCTTAGGCATAATCGGTGTAATATTATGCATGTAAACACGCTTATTAATAAGGATGGGGAAAACAACCTGAAATGTTACATGGGCACTCAGTATGTTTTTTCTCATTAAAAAGTTTTACTCTTAAAGAAATTAATAAGACTTTTGAAAAATGTTTAAAATGATTCTCCAGTAAGAAAAACTGAGCTGAATTGCTTCATGGTGAGATTACAGCCTGTAGATTACCAGTTATCTCAAACTCTCTGGTGGAACAAATTAAAGGGATAGTTAACACAAAAATGTAATTTATCTCATAATTTACTCACCCTCATGCCATCCCAGATGTGTATGACTTTCTTCAGCATAACACAAACAAAGATTTCTAGAAGAATATCTCAGCTCTGTAGGTCTTTACAATGCAAGTGAATGGTGACCAGACCTTTGTAGCTCCAAAAATCACACACTGTAAACTTTTACAGAACTTGTTTTTACTGTATATTTTATGGTGCAGTACCGTCGTTTAAATTATTAAATGAGAAACTTAATATATTAACCTTCTGAATCTGTAAAAATCTGTGTTTCACTTTATAATGTATTGTTAATCACCGTAGTAATTACAGAAGGGCACATGATGACATGAAGTTCATCAATAGTGGCCCTTCCTGGAGCAATGACCAATAAACATGTAGAGACAGTGCTCAGTGTCACTTACACAAACACTTAACACTATCAGGGTAACACATGTGAAATTTTAATTATGCAATAAACATTAGCTACACTACATCAAATATACCACAGAAAATCCCAAAGTACATAACTGATATTAAATATAAGAAACATAACTATTGAATTAAATATAATGGGTCATGCAGGGAATTCTGGGAATGCCTGATTACTGATTTTAGTGTAATTTTAACAATCATTTACTGTAAAAAGTAAATGTACTATCTTGTTAACGGTTAATTTATATTATGTTTAATCATACGGGAGAATCATACTTTTTACATCTAAAATTTATTTTTACAACATTTTACAATGTATTGTATCTTTAAATATATTTAAAAATGTTAATGTATATTTTACAGTAACTACTCATTAACCAGTTTGTGTTTTTGTTTTTTTTACTGTAGTATCTTTTATCGTTAAAATGACAGAATTTTTTTACAGTGCATAAAGGAAACATAAAAGTAGACCATAAGACTGTAGTGGTTAAATCTATGTCTTCAGAAGCGATTTGATAGGTGAGGGTGAGAAACAGATCAAAAATTAAGTCCTTTTTTATTCTAAATTTCCACTTTCATTTTAACATCTGAATTCCAGATGTGGTGCCTGTTTAGTTTCACTTTCACATCTGAAAATGAAAGTGTAGATTTAGAATAAAAAAAGGACTTAAATTTTGATCAGTTTCTCACCCACACCTATCGCTTCTGAAGATATAACTTTAACCACTGGAGTCATATGGATTACTTTTTTTCGTTTCCTTTAGGTAGGATGGCCAGACATCCCATTTTTCCCAGGACAGTCCTGTATTTAAGCACTTTTTCCTAGTGTCATGTTTTGTCCCGTATTTCTCCTCTCTTAAAATTTCTCTATCGCCTATGCAGCATTCTCAGTCACGTGAGTATTCTAATCAAAGGTAGCCAAGGATATTGTTAAACCAATAAAATCACACCGTGCTATTTGAAGTACATGATTGAATGAAACTATCCAATCGCAATCCCCTATCAATACACATCCTGTTAGTGAACTGATTGAATAATTAGTTTGAAAGAGCACACAGATGAAATTGTGGCTGGAAAAATGTCAAAGAAGCGTGCATGTACATTTATTGAGGATCTTCAAAAAGAGTTTAAATTTCTAAAAAAGGAGTCACAAACAGAGCCTAGTAAAGTGAGGTGTGAGATTTGTGGAGCTCGCTTTTCCATTGCCCATGGAGGCTGCACCGACATCGCGCAGCAAGTGTTAGCAATTTCTTTTTTTTTTTTTTGTTGTTGTTTTTTTGTGAAGCAAAGTTTTGAATCTGACAAGGTGCACGCAAGTGAAGGACTTTTTGCTTATTCTGTTGTGCACAACCATAGTTTTCGGTCGGCTAACTGCACTACAAAATTGATCAAGACATTAAATGATCCATACTTTTCTTATGCCCGCACCAAATCTGAAGCTGTCATGTGCAATGTACTTGCTTTTGTGCAGCTGGACTATCAGAAATTACTGCAGCATGGCAAGACTCGTTTGCTCTGTCTTGGTTCAGCTTTTGTAAGAATACTACACATTTTCAACGGTCTGCCAGCGTACTTTCTCAAGAAAAATTCCCAAAGTTTCTAAGAGACATTTTCAACGATCCTTGCACTAAACTTTGGATTGGCTTCGCACTCAAGCAAACAGCCACTTTTAACCGTGCACTGGAGATAGTGGAGCAAGACCACATAACAGCCACAGAAGTGGCTTTGCACATTCATGACCTGAGAAAAGTCTTGCAGGCCAGGCTGGAGGGAATCATTCATACCCTCTGACATTAAAAAGCCATTGGATGCCTTGGTTGAAGCTGGTGACATGCGAGTGGATGATTTCTATTGTGCAGTGAGAAACTTTTATTCAGCATCGGTGGATTATCTCCAAAATTGGAGCCGCTCATTGGAGAACACAGGAAAAACTTGAGTGGGCCCTACTGAGAGACATCCCAGAGTGGAAAGACATTCAGAGTAGCCTTGAACACTTCTACTTCAGAATCCCCGCTCTCAGTTTGACTGACGAAACCACACTCTTTGAGTAAGCTTGCGTGAAAAACATTGTCCCTCGTTGCATCACTGAGTGGAACATGAACAAGACGGGTGTGTCTGAGAGATGGACAGAAGTTTTTCGTGAGCTCGAGAGCAAGACCATCAACTTCTGAGTCTTCGCCACAGTCGTGGAGTTTGTTTTATGCGTGCCTGGGACATCTGCATCTGTGTAGCATGTGTTCTCATTAATGAACGCAGCATGGACACCGGATAAATCTCGACTCAGTGTAACAGTCATGAAGGCAATGCTTTTCGTACTTCTTAATTTTGGACTGGACTGCTCTGTATTTTACGATAAACTTTTGAAAGTCAAGTGCACAGAACAATTGCCAGCGAAAAGTACAAGGTGACAGCAGTTACAGATGCGGATGCACCATTTACTTCGCATTGATCTGCGCCAAGATAAGGATACGTCAATTGCATTTTTGTTGTGAGGGGGCTGTCCCGTTTTCCACAAGTAGGAATCTGGTCACCCTACCTTTAGGTGAGTTTTGGAGCTACAAAGGTCTGATCACCATTCACAAGGACCTACTGAGCTGAAATATTCTTCTAAAAATCTTTGTTTTTGTTCTAATGAAGAAAGAAAGTCATACACATCTGGGAATTAAAATTTTTGGGTGAACTATCCCTTTAAACAATAGCACATTTTCAAAACTATTGCTTTGCTTGGTCATGTGTAAGCGCACATACGTGTCAGTATAAAGTCCAAGACCACTGTCATATCACCCAGTGAAAAAAACTCAAATTACTAAGTGCACTTTAATTCATATTTTTGTTGTTATTTTATTTTTTATTTTTTAGGCCATAGTGTTGTTATTGTTTTTGGAAAGAAACTGCTTCAGAGTGTTTTTGTCGGTCTCTCCGCTCTCTCTAACTTTTTCTCCCCTTTCTGTTAGGGGTTGAAATTGAGTTAGCTAAGACATGGCCTGAAGAAGCCTCCCTCTCTCTCTCTCTCTTTCTCTCTCATCTATTATCTGCCGCTGGAGGCCTTTGAGAGATATGGGGATGGCAACTCTGAGCGAACACACAAAGCCAACCGGCACGTTTTAAGCCATGTTGTAATCCAGGGGGATCAGTTGGATAAATGGTAGAATAAAGCTCAAAACCATAATTGATTTATGTATTTGCTGACTGAAGACGCCCGCAGTGATCACTAGCAGTAAAGGATGAATGATTAATGGCTTGGCCTTAAGAGAGCTTGTTTGAGTGAGGGGCCGTGCCCTGCACTTACATTACCAAATACATCTGATCTCTAATTCGATAGATGACAGATTATTTGGCTAAGCACACTACCTTCATTTAGCCCAGATTTAACAATGCCCATCTGTAAATCGCCATTGTTTGGCATACGGCATGACGGCCAGGCTTTCTGTCACATGTGAGACCCAGGCTACAAACAGCCAATATTGTTGGTGACACACACTTCTTCATTTCTGTACCCCTCTGCTAGAGACTGAAACCAAAATGAGTTTTTTTTGCAGATGAATTGATATCGTTTTCTACCCTGTGTCTCACAGACTATTATTGACCCGTCACCCAAATTGCACTTGAGTTTTATTGGCGTGTTACACCGAGAGCTTTCTCTCCCTTTAGTTTGGACTGAAGTGGTTTGTATTCCCTCTCTGTCTGGGAGTCCAAAAGCCATTCCATTTACTGGACTGATCACCCGGGCTGCCCACTGTGACATGTCATGAATCATACAGCATCATTTCTGCTGTTTGTGTCCCTGGCAGGAGGAAACTGATGGTGCTGTAAGGACGTGCTGTACACTTTAAGCATGGAGCAGAGCGCTGGCTCTCTGCTTCTCCCCTACATGAGCCACCACTGTCTCACCCAGCAATTCTACACCCCGTGCTCTGTTTGAACTTCCCAGGGAAAGAAAAGTCACATTGATTCTGTCTTTGGGGTTGGCTTAGGCATTCTTTTGAACAGCCAAAACATGTTTGTGTCTACATTTTGCCTGTTGTTCACATCTGTTCAATGACCATCTGATGCATGTTGCACATAAAAATGGTAAGTGCTGGCTCAAATTGCCAGTTCCAGTCTGATTAGCTGGCTAGACCCAACTTTCGGGAGAACGGACACACTTCTTTTAACAGTCCACCTAGAAACAAAGTTATGATACTATGAACAGTTTTTGAGGAAGAACTAATCTGGATTTGCCATAGTTTGCCATGTGAAATGAGAGTTTTGTTTAAGGTAAACTAGATATCGAAGAGTAGAACTGTATATTTTGATTTGTTTTTGAGTTGTGTCTGTGAAATAATGAGTACTTATTACTATTGGACGGACAAAAATTCTGATCACGAAGTGTTTTCTGTACTATTTGAATTCAGATAACGGCGTCCATACACAGCACAAAAAAAAATCTGTGATCGGTCGCTTTACATGTCAATCAGTCGGTCTCTTCCTGTTTATTTGGACAGTTCTTGGCCAGAAGCTGCAATGAGGAGCAGACTTTTTCTCTCAAGACTAAAGACTACAGAAGAGCTGGAGTTCCCAACAGGTGTTAAGGCGGTCGCACACCAGATGAGAAGCACCACGCCGCGTCGCGGCTAGGACATGGTACAGGTATCAAACACGGGGCACATCGCTGCAGTTCAGGTCGCAGAGAGTGCACACCAAAGTTACCAAGGTTTTCCCTTGTTCAAGAAGGAAGTACGCTAAAGTAAATATGTCCTTTGATAATGATTTGGGTTGAATTTAATGGAAAATATGCAAGTTGCGCTCTGTGGCGCGGCAGAAATTTGAGTAGCTGGGCGCCACCGACAGACGCTGTGTGGCGGCGGCATTGTGCGTACCTTCCTACAGTTGTTTTGAATTTTAGAATGAGCCGTGTCATCCGCCAGGCACGTCCGGTGTGCGACACCCCACCCACCCCCCCCCCCCATGAGTCTCCTTATCAGCACATCACATCTTATCTCAGAAGCTCAGCTTCCTGCATCCTCACGCATACTTCAGAATAACTTAGCCTCTGACATCGTTCCACACATACACCCTGTTCTTCGCCAAGCCCAAGCTGGGTTTCACCATTAACGTATGGTCACCACATCTGTCCTCCTGTTCTCACAAATAAGACCACTGTGGTGGAGCAGACTGTCAAGATGTGAGTTCATGTGTTAGTTTTGTGGCCAGAACAGCATTCCGTTAAGTAAGCACTTCTTGACATTCAAAAATAAGAAATGGAAGTTCGTTGGGTGTTTGGATGGGTTGGTTAGATGGTCAGGATAAAAGGCTGTCTTGTGAAACGTAGAGACCCTCTTTGAGCTTAGTCTAGGGGTCTGACTGTGCTATTTTAAATTCTGACTTGGGTGTAGTGGGGTCTCAGAGCCATGAGAGCTTCCATTGTGAAAGGTTAGGCCTGTTACAGTAGAGTGGATGCAGAGGTCTTGCCACAGACAAAGGCGGAGTCAAACAGGCCCCCATTATTTACAGTAGTCCCTTTCATTGCCCAAGTGAAACAGGAGCCTCCAGGGGCCTCATGGGAAGGCCAGTGTTTTTGCTCAGTCAGGCCTTCATTAAGGTCAAAGAGCATCGTGGGTGGGGTGATCCGACTTCCAGGTCTTCATAGAGGGTCTTTTATTGATCAGCAAAGAATCTGTCACACAGGCAAAGTTTAGAAAAACAAGAGTGGTGATACTGCACTGCCATGGTGGTGGGACAAGCATGCGCTTTAAGAGGAGAAAAAATAGTTTTCTGATCTGAACTCATAAATCTGCCATTGACATCCCTTAATTCTTGGTCTGAACTTATCTTCTGTCTTGCAAATCTTTACTAGGGCTATGCCGATACAGTCGTATTGATATATTGAAATTTAGTTTTTCTCACGATAGTTTATGGATTTTTTAGAGCCTTGGATCTTTATATATTTTGTTTAGGGATGTCAATCGATCAAATAATTGCATGATATGGCGATTTATTAATCGGATATATATAAAATATATATATAATTCAGATTAAAATGCATCAGTCACAGACATATATTGTGGCAACAGACAAGTAAAGCACTTGGACAATACAACAAGTGGCCTTAAAGTCAAAATATCAATGTCAAACTTCATTTTTATTGTTGGATTTATTTGTTTTATGAACTCATGCATCAGACGGACTATTTTGGATCATCTCACTTAGATTGCGTGGCATCTTAATAGTCTTCAGCGTCTCTAGTCATAAATGCTGTGTTTTTGGGACGATTTGTCAAGATGTAGTTTGAAACATTACAAAGTGCTTCTCGAGATTTTCCTTCATGTTGCACTTGGTTCTGCTGTAATTGAGCTGTACAGCGTGAGCTGTAACTTCCTACGGAATTAATGAAGAAGCAGGGCATCTAAGTAAACGCAAACTCTGAAACCAGTTAATGGGTAAAAGCAAAGTGAATCGGGCAAAAGAGATTTGAAACTGATCCCGCAGATTCTCTCTCTCTTTCTTTAATTGCAATCCTATTAAGATGTTGGGATTCATTGCAATGCATTGAGTCATGACATATATATTACGATGTATATGTAAATATGTCAATACCCTGCCCAAATCTTTGGCTTCATGTGATTGGTGGCTCCAATGGGAAATGGATAACTGCAGGACCACATGGTCTACAAAGATGCTGCTCATTCTGCATATTTCCTACTTCAGTAATCGCTCATATGGTTTTATATTGTTTTTAGTCATACTGTCGTTTTGTAGTATTTTATGCCATCTTGTTGGATTCAATCCCCAAAGCCTTCTGAAACCACTAGTATTTGTTTTCTTTCATTAAGTAAGGGAAAGTAGCCCAGCCAACTCCTGGCTCCCCTCAGCTTTATGAAAAAAGCACCATCTGCCAGTTGAATCCCACATAATCTTGGTGTAATCTTGACTTAAATGTTAAGAATGAGTGAGAGCGGCTGAAGAAAGAGCCTTACATACTATATGCATAACAGAACAGTCTGCTGGAACAGATTTTATTATTTTTAGGCACACAATACGGGTGGGGTCAGAGTTCATGGGGCAGAGGTCTACGTGTGGGGGGTAGGAATGGGAGGGTCTCTGGGGGTCCAGTGTTGACCCTAACCTTTTGGACCATTGTCCTAAGGAACACAAAGGATGGTCATCGTCCTGTTTGGCCCACCTCAAGCTGGGTTTGACAGAGGCTTTGAATTTGGTTGACAGAACAGTGACCAGTCAAGTAGTGAAAGAGCTTTTTGTTCAAACTCAAGCAAGATGCAAATAAAAAGGGAAAACCTTACATTTTACAGAACTGATCCATTTGAAGCTAAAATGTTTCATCAATATATATATATATATATATATATAGTGCTGCTGTTAATGGTTTTTCAAATAGGTTATGTGGGTAATTATTTCAGTGTTTAAATGCTTTCTTCTATCCCAGCTTAATATCACTGCTTGTCCTGTACTGTCCTCTCACTGTCTGTCAATTAAAGTGGCAAAAAGAGCAAAAATTAAGAAAATAAATTGAAAAAAGTCTCTTTCTCTGATTTGTTTTCTTTGCCGTAGTGTTCTTCACACTGCACTAGAGACCAGTCGGCTGCATTAGGAGAACATCACTCTCCATCTCGTCCACTGTACAGAGTTGGACTTCAGTCCTTTGGGCTAAATAGAGTTGTGCTGTGGAAATGCTCATGTCTTGCTGATTTAAAAAATTTGTGTGCTTTTGCCATTTAAATGGTCTTGACATCTCTCAGTTGAGGTGAAAACGAACAGTCAGGGCTGATCCTCTCGGAGCTGTTGTGCTCTGCCTGTTTTTATATGGATTGGAGAGGTTCACATTTTCTTAGCCAGTTAGATGCAGATGGAGAGGCACAATCCACTGTTGAAGCCCAGTAGCTGAAGTAGCAAATATGCAGAATTATCCAAAACCAAGAGATGATGTGCTTCTATATGGTGTCAAGGTTCTGACCTCTGCCTTTGTTCAATATATTCTCTTTACCTTTGAGAGCTTCCTTGTTGAGCCTTTTACCGCAAAATGTGTATATATATATAGTGGCAATGGAACAGCTCAAGGAATGTGCTTTTCAATTTTTATTGGGTTGATATAATTTTTTGTTCCCATTCAAATGAAAATTTATAATTTTATTCAGGCATTGAGTCCTTTAGCCTGAAAGTCTCATTTAGGTGTCATGTTAATATGTATAACTGTGTCCTAACCAGACATGATGTGACACAATTGCAGCGATAAGTAATTTGTCTGTCCTCATAGGGTTGGGCGATATATTGAATATTAACGATATAATAGAGATAATTTTGCTGACGATGTAAAATTGACCAGTATCGTGAATATCACAATGATTTTAATGTGTTTTCATTTGACTATTAATTTTAATAAAGAGTGCATCAGTAGACTAATTTCACGATCCTTCAGGGCTGCACAATTAAACAAAATAACAACAAAATGGCAAGTTGGTCATATGTGATTATTAATCCATAAAAGGCTGTGATTTAAATACAGATAAACATGGTCTGTGTGTGATTCAGAACAAACCAGTGACATGCTGATCTGTGTGCACGCGCATGGCGGCGCTCTCAGATCAGTTCATGTGCGTTGTGAAATCAAAGTAATGCAGGTTCAAGCATACGCGCAATTCCAAACATTAGTAACAGTTACAAGTTATTAAACAAATCTACAAGCGTGGCCAGAATAACAGAAAAGGAGGAGATTACAGTGTTTCTGGAAATGCAGAACATTGTAAACAATATACACATGTCAAATACATATGGCCTTTTCTGTGTCAAAATAAAAGCCCCCAGGTGAAGATGAAGTAAACAGGACAAAAATATATTACTTTTGTATAACGCAAATCTAATAATCAGAATAATTATGATAATTCAGCATTATATTATAATAATCAACCTGATGTGTCCCACAGTAATAATTTAGTATTATGAAATGTTCAACTGGGGTTTAAAAAAAAAAAGTCAGTGAAGTAGCTTTACACAGTAAAACATTTGAAGATGAATAATGCTTTTTATTAAGCTACTATGTATCATTGTGTATGAAATATAAATATAAAGTGCATAACAATGAAAATGATTGAATTTCATTCTCCCTTGTGTTTATTTAATGAAAAACTTATTATTAGATTTTTATTTAATCTTTAAAATATTTAATCTACTTGGCTACAGTGGCTGTTTGGATGAAATTATGGTTCCTCTGATTTAAAAAACAAAACACTTTAGAGCCATTTTAGAGCAAATACATAAATATCGAGATATATATCGAATATCGTCGATAGGCTGAAAAATATCTAGATATAATTTAAGACATATCGCCCAGTCCTATGTCCACACTGAAAGTGAAAATGCTGCATGACACTAGACAGTCACAGCCAATCAGAACATAGACTGTTTGATGTTTAATTGTTGACAGTTCAGTTAATATCGGTCGGCCGATAATATCGGCCGATATTAGCCTTTCACCGATATATCGGTATCGGCGTATATTTTACCGATATGTGCCGATATGAAAACTTTTCTTCGGAACATATAATGCAGAAAACAATGCTTTATAATTGGTGTCAGAAGATTGTTGGTTCAATCCCCACAGCCACCACCATTGTGTCCTTGAGCAAGGCACTTAACTCCAGGTTGCTCCAGGGGGATTGTCCCTGTGATAAGGGCATTGTAAGTCGCTTTGGATAAAAGCATCTGCCAAATGCATAAATGTAAATGTAAATGTGTCATTACGTAGTTTGTTCAGCAGAGCTCGCTCCGACTCCATTGTTTACAGAGCTGACTCTGAGCTGACGTGGCTCTGCAGACAGGGCGGAGTTAAACGGTCTCGTCTCATTAAATTGCTAACTAGTTTGTGAAATACATACTGAGAAGTTTATAAAAAATTACCCCATCATTTTATATAACTAATATAACGTTAACCCTGTCCCTGACAACCATGTCACTCATGTTTATCACATCTGTTTGCTGTTAGCCAGCTATAGTTTGTCAGTGCAGTAAGTAATGTAGCAGATTGAAAGGTAAACATCAGAGCATCTTTTTGCAGCTCAGCAGACAACGGTGCGGTTGTGGATTGTGTGTGGTGAGTGTTGATTTCACGCTTCGATGTTGCCTAGTTGGTGAGACACAATGCTGGAAAGTAAATAAAGTCCATCTTTTACTCTCCATGACAACGAGCTTAGAGCTAACGAGCTAACCACGTAGCTACTTTCATTGTTGTCAGCTGAGTGGAAGCTAATGTGTAAACATGAATTCACCTAAATGTTTTGTTCAGGATTCACAGTTTGGTACCCCCTTCAACTGAACAATTCCAGTCATTGCAATTACAAAATGTAATATTTAAAAGTCTGGTTTTCCAGACATTAAAATAGGATACGTAATAAAAGTAGATTTAATAAATAGTATATTTGCCCTGTGTAAATAATAATATATAGGAACTGTATCTAAAATAAATGAGGGGTGATACATAATAATACAACAGACTGGGAAAAATAGTCATTTATTCATTTTAATATCCTATATATATATTTTTAATGTGTTGAAACTTGACACCAGGACGCACCCTAAAAACGGCACCGTTAGATCGGTTTCATGCTGAAGAGCCACTTAAAAGTAAGTTTTTGTTTTTTTTCTCTCTCTCGTAAATGTAAATGAGTGTAAATGCCAACATCATTATATATGTCGAAAGGACTGATGCCTGTCAACCAAAACATGAGCTCATTGATGTCATTAAATGAGTTTGCTTTTTTATTCCATCTGTTACTCCTGGTCAGAGGCTGCCATATATATTTAGTTTATATGTAGGGTTACGTCCTACATAAATTTAATGGTGCAACGCTCAAATATTTATTAGAGCATAAATTGTGACTTAGTGCTCATTTACTCCACAACTAGGCTAAGTTGTAACGTACGTATAGCTGGTGCAACCAGCCCCTGATGTTTATTTAGCTATTTATTTTATTTGAATTTATTCTTTATTTAAATGGTCAGCATTTGACTGATACTAAACAGTACTGTTGTTTATTTAGCTATTTATTTTATTTTTATTTATTCTTTATTTTAATGGTCAGCCACTGATTGATACTGAACAGTACTAAGTATCAGTCAATGGCTGACCATTAAAATAAAGAATAAATAAAAATAAAATAAATATTTAGTAGAGCATAAATTGTGACTTAGTGCCCATTTACGCCACAACGAGGCTAAGTTGTAATGTACGTATAGCTGGTGCAACCGGCCCCTGATGTTTATTTAGCTATTTATTTTATTTTAATTCTTTATTTAAATGGTCAGCAACTGACTTTACTAAACATACAGTACTGATTTTTATTTTATTTTATTTATAGATTATTTAAATGGTCAGCAATTGACTTATACTAACAGTACTGATGTTTATTAAGCTATTTATTGTATTTTTATTTATTCTTTATTTTCTCAGTGTTCATTTCTAGAATTTGTTGACAATATATAATAATAATGTCAAATGTTCTTTGATAAAAATATTTGTTTAAGAAAGCAGCCTTCGGAGTACCTTTGCATAGTCATATCGGTGCAAAATCAGTGCACAATTCACATAGAAAATGTCTGTTTTCATTCCAGCTCAAAAATTAGCTATATCGGTCACCATATTGGTAATCAGTGAATTTCCCCTCTCTAAAATCGGTATCGATCTCAAAAATCCCTTATCGGTTGGGCTCTACTGTTAGTACCTTGCACTAGTACCTTGTGTCGATCGTTTAGCCATTGTAACATTGAAAGTATTTATTTCCACAAGAAATGAATAAATAAAATAAAAAAATAGTTAACATTAGATGTGACGTAGGGCCATGGGCTAGTACAATAGTTGTTTCTGCATATTAAGCTATGAATAAAAAAAAAAAAGAAAGTGTTTTCACTTTTTAACACGTAATAACCTTTAAATATGCCATTTACCCTAACTAAGGTCTTTTACATGGTTTAGATGAATGTTTTTACTATGAGGTTTTTTTATTCAGTACTTGTCTGACCACCATATGTTTGACAATTCTTGAGTGAACAGATGTTTATGTATATTTTTAGCCCTGGACAGTTGTGTTTTGTCACTGCAACAAAAACAGTGGCTCTCTTTAGTGGTGTCAACACGTGATTGAGAAAGCATTGCTTTTCTGTCAGCATCACTGATCCTAGAGTGAGGACACTGCTCTATGCTTTATGTGCCCACAGGGCCAAATTAAAAATGTGCAGTAGGTAGACCTAGCCTAAGAATGGAAGGAGGGTCAATATTAGATTTATCACCTCTTGAAACATTTGGTGAAACTAACCAGAGGGCTTTCTGTCGTCGGCTGCACTAAAAATAAACGGCACATGTGGACCGCTCTGTCTCTCCTGACGGGCCACTCCTGGAATTGTCTGTGTCTATGGCACTCGGCACACCAAAAGATAAAGGAGGGAGGGACAGGAAAAAGGTACTAAACCCCAGGAAAGGGTGAGAAAGAAGTAATCTCTTACACTAGTTCTAGTCATTTCAGTTTACACTGTTGGTGTGAATTTATTTTGATATACAACGACATCTGAGATATGGGTATGTTTTGATGCCATGTTGTCAATCAAATAATGTCAAATCATTTAGAACATCAGTCCTTCACTAAAAGTATGGCCCATTCATACTAGAGATGTGTAAAACTACAAAATCAACTAGTTGGTGGGTTCCCTGTACAAATAGTCAACCAATCAGTCTTAAGGATGCCCTTATTAATTAGAAATGAAATGATGCTTTTCTTGGGAGATGTTTTAATCGCATTCTTGTGTTCAAAAGCAGCTACATGGAGTGCAGCTGCAGGGCACTGAAAACAGTGATCTCGAAGCGGGACTGTTTTTAACTTGACATGGTCTTAAAAATGCAACTCTTATAGTGGTGTTTTCAAAAAATAGTGCAAAACATGGGACAAATCCCAAAGACGTACATCCAAATGCGAATAGCTGTAGCAGTGGCGCCTTAAAGGGGATTCATTTAAAGACGCAACTTGTCCGAAACAGATTTAACGTGTACAGCACACTGTCAGTATACTAATTAAAGCACCACCACTAAAAAATATAAAATATAAAAAAGAGAAAAGTGTAGATAAACTAGACAACCTCACTAATCAACTAGTAGATTACCTGTTGACCATTGTGACCCATCCCTAGTTTGAATGATTCATTTTGCACAGAGATTCACCAATAAATGAGAGTAACCGCCATTGTTTAGGATTGTGTATATCCTGTTTTCTTGAAATGATTTATTAATTCAAAGGAAATGAAGTTGAAGTTCCTGTAGGAACAAGGAGTGCATACCGAACTGTTGATATCAGCCGAATTCATGGTGTTTTTTGGGGAGAATATGAACCAGAGCAATCACTGGTGCTTAAATCACTCACACATCCTTCATAAAACTAAATAACAGCAATGGAAAGGCCAGTAACACTTTTATATGACTTTTTTATCCAAAAATACTTATTTTACAGGCCTGTAATTAATTCTGAATGCTATTTACGACACCAATTAGGCACACAGGAAAAACAGCCATTTACTCAACTAGAGCTATGGATTTTGAATGACAAAGAGCTAAATCCATCTCGAGGATTAGGTGAATCTGAACTTATAAGCGACATCCTGGTACAGACTGAGCTGTACTGAGCCCTGAATCATCGTATCTTTCTTGCGGAGTGAGATTGTGCCAGTTCTGAACTGGCTCACACTGGGGGAAATTGATAGCACCTGGGCATGAATGCCATGGCAGAGCGGGTTGTCTTATCTTGGGCCAATTTCTCCTACCTCACTCTCCAGATGAGAGCAGCTGTGTTTTTCTAGGTCGATCTCTCTGTGCCCAGAGAATAGGCTGAGATTTACCCATTACTACTAATATGATCACTAATATTTTTACTTCCTGCCCAGCCATGAGGTAAGGGTGGCCTGGATAGTGAGAAGATCTAGATCAGTGCCTGTTGATATTTCATTGGATACATTTCAAATCATTCTTCAGCCACTTGGAGGTCCGGTCTGTTTTTTGTTTATTGTACTAAGTGCTTGGCTTACATTCTGTTGAATTATGAGCACGTAATGGTTTATATCGTAATTATTTAGGACCCAGGATTGATTTGAGAACAGTACAAGGCTGTATGTGAGTTAGGGATGGGTCACTATTATCAACTAGTCATCCAAGAAAAAATGAGTCAATTAGTGAGGCTGATTAGTTTTAGATTTGTTTTTGTTTTTTTATTTAATTTAAGTTTTGGTGAAAATTGTATTTAAATTCCTCTCTACAGCCATACAGTACACATGCAGACAGACATTACTGGCCATTGCGTTGTGGCTCGTGTTGTGTTTTGAATGTCTTACTCCATGATGTTGTATTTTAGCTAAAGTTTTTAAAAATGTGTCTTGATAGCCGTATGTTCTGTTTCATTCCATTGCACTCACAATTACATGTTCCACGTGTCCGACGCCCCCTAAAGGCCCCGGTATACTTCAAAAGAAATCGAAAAACAAACAGGTGTGATGTCATATTAGCGATGTCATGTAGATCAAAATCTGGCCAAAAAACGTGTTTTTTGCATTTGTTTTGGTGGTTCTTAACAGCTTGAGTTAGGACAACTTCTTACCGGCTGCTAGAGACATTTTCCAAGACCATGTCATGCATTTTTTATTTTATTTTATTTTTTTATTAGTCTACAAAAGGAATAAAATCTGTTCAAATACTCTCAAGTGCCCATTCACTCATATGCCATCTGCAGCGAAAACCATTTACACATCTACTCATAGGATGAGGCATAAAGTCATTGAAAACACATTTTAATGTCACAATAGTTTTAAGCATCTTCATATTTAAATGTACTTCTAAATGCCTCCCGCAGCGGTGTGGTGGGTGTTTGAATGTTTGCAAACAGTATACCGTTGCTCGGCTGTTTTGAACTTCATTTTACCCCTGAATGAGGAACCAATAAGAACTTCTCCGGAAGTATATTAAGTAACATGTCTGATCTGGGGTCTGGGAAATTAGACTATTTGTTCAGATAAACAACCAACTAGTTGATTTGCACATCCCATGTGAATGACCATTCCTCCATGCACACAGTAGACAACATGTTTCTTGGTCATTTAATGGCTAATGTGTGAAAATATAAGTCACTTTTCCTTACCACTCTCCCCTCTCACCAATGATGGTGACAGACAAGAGATTCCTAACTCTCACACATCTCTCACAAGCTCTCTCAGCTTTCTAGCACAACCTCTTTACTCTCCCTCAAAGCCACACTTTCTTTCTTGTTATTTGGCCACAGAAGGCAGAACAAAGTTTAGAGAAATAACAAAGGGCAGGTGTTGTGAACCTGGAAGCAATTTGGATACGTTAGCCCTGGCTCTCCCTGTTATTGAGAGCATTGCATGCAGGAAGTGAGGTAAGGATTTTAAAGCAACACTGATGGAGAGGTGTTCAGAATTCACTTGGCTGAAAACCATAGTATTATCTTCCAGAACATCAGCATGTTCATGCAGCTGTTGTGTAAACACATTTTTCAAAGGCTCTTCTTGAGTTTGGCCTTTAGTCAAGTTTGCAGTTTATAAAAGTCTCACTCTACAAGTTACAGTAAAATAAGTAAGGGATGATTTACAGTCAGCTGGTTATTATCACAGAATAAACCTTGTCAGTGTATTCAGGGTGATTATTTTGTGATAATGAGCACATTTACATGCTCAATTTTACACCGATTTTCCTGATTTCGTTGCATGTAAACTCCTTTACCTGCGTTCTTACCGGCTTGCACTAAAAAAATAGCTCTGGCTGAACTTAATTCGATCGTGGACAGTGGTTCCACGTGTTTGAAATGGGTTTTCTTAATTTAAAATTACTATGTAATCTCAACACAAACACTTTGTATAGAAAGAAACTAGTTGAATTAAGTAAACCCAACAAAATTAGATGAGTCAGTGTAACTCAAATAAATGTATTTTGATTTTGTATGTACTAACTAGTGAAAGTGAATGTAAGCATGCTAAATACATGCTGGTTGGAAGCAATAGAAAGTGTACAGAGTGTAACTATGCTATGATTAGCACAGCATTTGCTCAGAGAAGCGAGCAATCAATTTCATGTGCTACATCTACCTGTCCTCATCTTTAGCTCAAGCTTCATTCTTCACCATAATGGGAACCCCCAAAACTCCAACATAAAGTCTTCTAAATCTCAAGATAATAAAAACATTAAACACTAACAAGTATCCCTCTTTATATTCATCCTGCTCAAAAACACATGAAATAACACTTATTTTAACATTTACTCTCCCTATTGAGTCCCATGCAAAGCATGATGGGAAATGGAAATCCCATTCCCAGTTTCATCATGCTGCTTCAACACCACAAAAATAATTAATGTAGTCTCAACTCAAATGGATTAAGTAAACATACATTTTTCAAATTTAAATGGATAGTACGCAGTTAAATCAAGTTGTGACTAAATGTTCTAGAATTGTGTTGCTTTCATTTTAATTAAGTAAATTGAGCAAGTAACCCTTTTTTTTTTTTTTTTTGTGTGTGTGTATCCAATGTGAACAAGTCTCCCTGTTTACATTTTGACATCAAAAGCTGAGGATAACCCAATGATTTCTAATCATATATAAGTGCGTTTTTCTTGTGTTTTCTGATTTATTTTATTTTTTTTAAACTGCTGATTTTTGGTAAAGGTATCGGCGTATTAGTTTGCATGTAAACGCATCAGTGGCCAGCTGCATGTACAATGCACTGCACTTATAACACTTATGTGATATATATGAATTGAGGTTAAGTTATTTTATTGTGAGAAGAGACTAATTAGAAAGAGACTGCGGAGTGGAATGAAGCAAGCATAGTTACAACGGACAATTCGTTTAGAGGTCATTCAACAAAAATATTGACCACAGAATGCCATAACTGACCAATCAGAATCACGTATTCCAGAGAGCAGGTATATTTAAGTGTGTTTGTTTGGAAAAGGAACACATTTTGGCCCATATCTGTATGTAATAACATTCAAAATAAATATTCCTGCTTAATCACTGATTTTAAACTGTTAGTTTATCACAGTACCAATGCATATCCTTGATGTAGCCTAGTAAGATCTGCTGTACTTTACTAGAGCACTGCTTGTTTTCTCAGAATCATTGGTAAATCCCAGCAGGCACCACTGTGTTCTCTTGATTTCTATTCAGAGTACAGTCGCTTTTTAATTAAGCTGACATTTTGCTCTGCTGCCTGAATCAATGCAGGCAGATCACTTCTAATGAGCAATGACCCTGCCTTTCATTTAGTGCTAATAGTGCTACCTCATAAATGTTATGATTGTTTGTCCATAATGTGTGACTCACTGATTTGGTCAGGAAGGTTTTTGTGTGTAAAATTATTAGTCGAATATATGTGTCCAAAGAATTAGTTCCAGCAACTGTTTTATACATATACATATACATTTTCTTTTTTTTTTTTTTTCGTGGGTTGTACGCAGGGATAGTGCTACCTTTTTTGCGATGACAGAGAGGCTTCTCTCGGAATGAGGCTAATTAAATTTCGCCATTGTTTTAATGCTAAAATACCAGCCACAATTATGCCTGTGGATGCCTTTGTTTGGAGTCCAACATGGCACCAACAGGACGCTTGCCAACAGTCTTGAAAGAATCCCATTTTCGTGAGCTAAAGATGTCTGAATAATTATGCCGCCTTTGTTATTAAAACAAGGGGATCTCGATGCCAAAACCAGAATTTTCAGCCCACAGTTCTTTTCCACTATTAAAGAAGAGAAAAATTCATGAGTTTAAAATATGTGCATACACAATTTGTCAGTACGTCAGAACATTTGTGCGCTATTTATAGTTGCAGATCTCACCTACATTGGCTGCTTGCAACATATTTCAGAAGTCTTGTAAAAATAACCACCTTTTTACTGTTTGCATATGTACATGCGTGTCTTGTGAACATATGTCAGTGAGCACGACCACTTCCTCTGTTAGTGCAGCAGCTCTGGGTTTGCTGACAGCCTTGTGTCAAGAGAATGAGAAAAAGGAAGGGCTACCAAAGGAAAGGAAGACCTCCTAGTTTTTTTTTTCTTCTTAAAAATAGCAGTTGTCACAAAAAAACACAGTGGCACAAATCTTTTGATGCATTTAGAGGGTTTTTTTTTTTTTTATAGGAAAGAAAAGAAAGTTTCTGTCTGAAGCTAAACAAATAGTTCACCCAAACAATTTAAATTCTGTCATTTTTTACTTTTAGAATAGCACCTTAATTTCTGTCTGTTCCTCACACAAAACTTGATGCTTTGTTTTTTTTTTTTTTTTTTTTTTTTTTTTTTTTTAATTCATTTTCAGTTTTTTAGAAGAGAGCAGTTTGAACACTCTTCCAAAAATGTCCTTTTGTGTTCCAGTGAAGACACGAGGGTGCGTAAATTATGACAGAAATGCAATTTTTGGTGAACTACCCCTTTAAAGGTAAAGGACAGATGATGCACCAACAGAGGGATCTTGCGTTAGTCGCTTGATTTTTCCAGTCAGGTTCTCCTTTCCGTTTCGTACTGTTCCAGCTGATCTAGATTAGAACAAGGTGCTCACTCCATGGAATACCAATTCCTTTTATCCACTTGATGTAATTTTGTGTTTAGGCCTGCAACACCTAATTAAATGAGGTGGTATTTTTACATTACATCAGATAGGAGACAGCACACACTCCACAAAGGCCATTGGCTTGGCTTGTCCACACCTCAGACTAGTGAAATATCAAAGTCTTCACCCCTCACTGTCTTGCATGCTGAAGATAAGCAATCTTGAGAGATGATTCACAAATAGACACCTTTAGACACCTCGTAGCAAGTGTCGAGTGGCCAGACGATCCTGTGACCTCTTATTGAGATTCAATTGACATTTCTGGAATTGACGTTTGTCACATTGCTCAGGTGTTGTGTAGTGACAAAGGTCATTTATACGAACAATAGCAAAGCCTCCAACCATTAGGCTTGATGAATGAGCCTCCACCAGCACAGTCCTGTTTTACTTGTCTGGTCTATAAACAGCAGCCTTTTTAGTGCAGGATCGTGGTTGGTCAAGCTTTACTGTATCTGTTTTGCCAGAGGCTGGTATCAGCCGCACACAGGATGCTTTCAGTCCTTATCTGCCCTTTTAGGCTGACTGTTGAGTGCTGGGCCTGACCTTTGACCCCCAACCATAAATTCCTTTCCCTTTACTAAAGCAGTGGAAACTTTTTCGGGGCTGGGTGAAAAGAATAGTTTGTTTGCTGCAGCTTGCACAAACACTATGCGTCGCTCAAAACTGGCTGTTCCTGAGCATTTCAAAATATAAGATTGTCACAATTTATATTCCTATCTAAACAGCTTGACCATCCATGCATACTTATTTTAAACTGAGCATGCCAGGCATTGCATTTTAAAATATAGAAGTCCATTTTAAACTTTTGAGTTGGATTAAAAAAAAAAAAAAGAAAAAAAAAATCATAACGTTAATAAGATGTTTTACTTAGATTTTGAAAGATTCATTAGTTAGTATACTGATGTTAGCCCCCTCTGCAGGTGAACTCTCTCCTTAGTTCCCTCCCATCTTTTTTTTCTTTTCTTTAACCCATTGGCTTCCTATTGGGTGGGTGAGGGTGGGGTGGGGGGCAGCTCATTTTCAGCCTAGAGGGCACTACTGCCTTCAACATGGTCCACGTCCTCGTTTTCTCCCAAACCTGCCTTTTTCCCCTGCAGCTTTCACTGATATCACCAGCTCTGATGGCTCTATATGAATATGCACAGCTCAGACTGCAGAAGCCCAAGTTGAAACTGTTCTCGTGTCCAAACTGTGCAAAACTATGTGGGGATCAGCATGTGATGATGATTTTCATCGTGGTTTATGAATAGAGTAACTCAAGCAAATTAGATTCCCTGCCATTCTTCACAATGTGCTGTTGCATTAAGTGTGTCTGGAGCACGCAGTTGTTTATGCTTGGATCATTTGCTGTCTCCCACTGCTCTGGAAAACAGTTCCCCACAAACGCATTCTGTTTGCTCAGAGATTTTTTTTTTCTCTCTCGGCTCCACCCTAATAACCTCATTCTAAATAATGTGTGTTGCCATAAATATTAGATATTTGTGCTGTTGTAGGAGGGAGTAGAGTTGCCCCTCTAGCAGATAAAAAAACTAATCTTTTAGAGCGCAAGGCTAAAATAAGATTGTATTCGTTAACATTAGTTCATCATTCATTAATCTTGGTTAACATTAATTTCTACCAAAGATCTAACCACATATTTAGGATTGAGAGGTACCAAAAATCATAAAGAATCAACCATTAAAAAACCCATTTCGGTTGATGGTGTATGTTGGTTACAACTTGGGCTAAAACGATTAGTCGACATTATTGACAATGTCGACAATAAAAAAACTCATGAGATCATATGAAACTCTAATGATGGTGCACGAGAGCAGCACTGAAGCTCATGCCTGATTGAGAAGAGAAAAAAAACAGCTCACAGTCCAGACACACTCCAGACTTTCCAAACAGCCTAAAAGATGATGTAGATCACAAAGAATGAGGGAATTATACTGCAAAAATACAAAAGTAAATACAGAAGCAGTGTCATCATGAAATAAAGCAGAGCCGATCTGGCATTCCGCTTAAGCAAAACTTGAATGTCAGAGGGTCTAAAAAAGAAACACCCTGTCGTTATCTAAAAAAGCGGCATCTTTAATGCAACCTTTATTAAAGTTCAAATAATAAGGAAGCGGGTCATGTCAATAAACAAACTCCGAAACTGCCATTTTCTGTGCGGTCATCGGCGCTTCTATGAGTCACATGAAGTGACCTAATCTAATGGGGAGAGACTGAAACTGTACCCGGCTGATGCGCACCCTGAGTGTCCCTGCATGCGTTTGCTGCAGCTAGATTATAACGTGATGGATCGCGACGTATTGAATCATAATATACTGTATGTGTCACGGTGTGTATCTTATCGTGAAGAAAATCGCTGATTTGCAGCTCTATAAGAAGAGAGAGTTTGTTTTTTGTGAGTTAAAGATGGATCAAAGTGAACAAAAAGGTGAGAGAGTGTAGTCTTGGCCCATTATACACTGCAACAAAATAAGTTTTTCATTGGTCTTTTTGCTTGTTTTCCAAAAATAATATCTAAAACTCCTTTAAAACAACGTACATTTACTTTAGGAGCTATACTGCAGAAGAAAAAAATTATCCGTGAATTTTGAATACAGTATTGAATTTTTGTTTATTTATTATATCTAAAAATCCTTAAACAAGATACATTTACCTGAGAAGAAACATATAAGATATTTAGACTTGCTTTCAGAGAATATATCTTGAATATGAGTATATTTTTCTTTACTGCACTGGCAGAAGTATGAACAAGTGAAAAAATACACTTGCATACAAAATACACTTATATACAAGATGCATTCTCTGAAAGCAAATCTAAGTATCTTATATATTGCTTCTCAAGTAAATGTTTAGAGGTATTTTTAAAAGATGATTTTTTTTGTTTTGTTAGTAAGCCCTTTTAATACCACCTTTTAAGTAGAGGCACAAGCTGAATAGTCACTTAAGAGCTAATGATTAATTGTTGCAATAATCGTCTGAATAGTCAAATAATCACTCTAGATTAGTCAATTGTCAAAATGATCGGTAGTCGTAGCCCTAGTTACGACCTTAATTTTTACATAAACGAATACAAGTAAAATGTTTTTATATGTAGAGCTAACATGAACTAGCAATGGATAAATAGTACATTTGTAAATGAACGCCAGCCATGATTATTAAATGCTGTAAAAAATGTCTTCATTGATAGTTCATGATCCTGATGCATGTTAATTAATAGAACCTAATTGTAAAGTGTTACCCAGTTCTTTTTGGTTTTCAATTGCTAAAGCCTAAACAGGATTGGTTAATGTCCCACTCACCCCAAACAAACCAGAGAATGGAGGCAGTTTGTCTGAGGTTAACCTTTAATCTCTCAAATTAACAAGAAAACACCCCGGCTCCCCTGCTGATTCATAGAGATGTGGGATTTTTGTTGGAGCAACAGTGTGTATTTCCTTAACGAAAGTGCAGATTTATTTTAGTCAGTGGATTTATTTGTAATTGTGTCAGATTATCCAGGCATGACACTTGTCATGTAAATGTAAATGCTTTTTGTTTTTATTTTAATTTTTGAACTAGACAATTTAAGCAGCTTAAGGTTTGGTTTTATTATAAGTTAGGCTATTCTCTTGCAATGGAATAGTGATTTCTTTTGAGATTGCCTATTACAACGGAGAAATAAATGATTCCGCCTGTGTTTTAAATAGAGCAAAAAGGCCATATGCAAGCAAACTGCACTTAAATGCTCTTGACAATGCTGTCGTTAAAATGCACATTGATTAATTAATTAGAATACGTTATTTGCAAATTGACTGTCTGAGCTGATTATCAAATCCAGCTTCTTTATTAGAGGCAGCGTGATTCCCCTGTGAGAATGTGTGAGGTCCTTGGTGTGTGTGTGTGTGTGTGTGTGTGTGTGTGTATTGGCGCTCTAACTGGAGAGCAGTCTCTAGAGGACAGAGGAGCTCCAGGTGTAGGAACGGCTCCTCTAGCCCACTCCTGTCTACCTTAATCAGAATGCCGCCCCATCCAGCAGCTACACAGCGCACTGTAACAGCTGCCCAGCAACCAGAGGAGAGGAAAATGACAAAGTTTTCGTTGAGGTTTCTGGTGCATACTAAGATATTTGAGGACCTGAATAAACAAATGAGATGAGCAAATATTCATTAACATGTCCATGGACTTTTTTTTTTATATCAGTGTTAAAATGTATATGAATGAATAAGAGAGTGTGTATATCTTGGGTACTGTAAATGTATTTTTAACATTTTCCTTTCACTGGTTCATTTTAAATGGTCCTGCAGTGTGACAAATACATTTTTAGAAGTTAATGTGATGTTATAAAAGCTGCAAGCATAATAATTATACTGAATAATAATAGTGATAGTACTTTATAATAATTATAATTCAGAATACTGTTTAAAATAGATTTAGATCTTTAGGATGTCAAACCACAGAACATGTCATCTTCCAAAGTTATGCCAACTTCCCACACAGTGTCTGCAATGATGCTTTAAATTACATTCAGATTATGAGATGGAATAAAAAATCAACCAGGGCTGCATTTCCTCCAACATGGCATTTTCCTAATGATCACATTATTGAATTCGAATCACATTTAGCTCTAATGTGACATTTAAACTTCACTTATTTGCATTTAGCTAAACTTCCTCCAATATACTGCATTCAATTATATTCGCTTGTGCTTGTTTGTGAGTGAGCTACTCATATACTGCATTATTTGCTTGAGTTAGATTGTACGAATTGTCTCATCTTATGTAGCAGCCATTGTACTAACCAGCATTTATTCATACACCTTAAAGGGATAGTTCACCCAAAAATTTAAATTCTGTCATCATCTATTCACCCTTATGTTGTTTCAATCTTATATGACTTTTTCCCCTCCATGGATCGCGAATGGAGATGTTTTTTCTGTTATTTTTTTTTTTCAGGTAAACTATCACAAACCTGCTCCTGTTATAGCCAATGAAAAGCAACCAAACACAATTGATAACAGTTGAAATTATGGTTGACCCTTATGCAGCAGATGGATATCAAGGTTCTGGCCAGTGAATGAAAGGCCTCTTTGGTTGGGTGTGTAGGGCCATTGTGACCAGTGGCTTTGTCCAGATGGTTCACATACCTTTAGTCATGCTTTGGGTGAGGAATGCATTCCCTTGGGAGAGCTCGCAGCCTAGAAACGAGGCGAGCGTAAACATCCTTTCTTCCGAAATAATCCGGTCCAAGTCCTTGGCACAAGGGGGGTTGGGGAAAGAGAAAACACTTTTTTGGAGGGGGAAAATGTTTGTTTCTAAAGGCTTGTTTGAAGTCTGATTTTTCGTATCTCGGTTCCTCTGCCCATCTTGAACCATTTTGGGTGACGTGTTACAAAAAATGCTTATAAAGCAAGTGCTTGGAGGAAAACCCCTTGATCATGATGTGGTCTCCCAGAAAAGTCATCTCAGGATAACAAATCAGCTCATTATGTTCCGCCTTGAAATGTAATAATACAACTGCTTAATAAACGGACATTAGCTAAACAACAAACAACCAATCTATCAACTGCAGGGTTTTGATTCTATCTTTGTGTTTTATTTTCAAATTCAAAAGACATTTAATTCAAACTGTTATTAAATTAAATTTTTTTTTTTTTTTTTTTTTTTTTTTTGAGGTTTTAAATAGAGAAGAAATGTATTTAGATGAACAAGAATGAAATTACAGGATTTACGACTACATACTTCAGAGTATGTTGATGAAAGACGAAAAGGAAAATCGAATCCCGTAATTTCTCTCTCATAATTACAATTTGACTCGAGTCACATCTGTCGCCTGCCTAATGAAATGCAATAAATTGGTTTCAGTATACATTTAGACTTTAAATGATCATGCTTAAGACACTCAAACCCTCAAAATGATCATTCACTGTGACGACTGCAGTGGTTAATGTGCATCATTTATTATTGTTTCAGTTATTATCAAAACAGGGTTCCCATGGTCATGGAAAACCTGGAAGTGTCGGGGAATTTGACAAATATGATACCAAGTCCTGAAAAAGTCATGGAAATTCATTAAATCTTTAAAAGTCATGGACATTTTTATAGTGAAAATACAGTTTATGGCATTACTATTTAGCTAAGATACTAGTTATGCTCATTTGTAATAATATTTCATCTAGAAATTCCTCTTTGTAAATGCAGTCTCTATAAAATCATTTTTGAAAATCCTTATTCAATATCATGAAAGGAAAAATCATGGAAATTAATTGGTCAAAAGGTGTGTAAACTCTGTCAAAAGAATAGCTCACTAATAGCTCCCCTTCTGTCCATGGGAAGCGTCTGAACCCCACAGTCGCTCTCCCATCTCAAACCCAAGAACCACCTGCTGTGCTTTATGAGGGAGTATGTCCAAAGCCAAGCTCTGCTCCAGGTCCAGCCGTGCTGCTGCATCTGTCGGCATGTATCCCCGCTTCAATCGCTCTTTCAGTAGGAAGACGCTCTAACAGCTCAGTATCACACTTTCATTAATCAAAGACACTTCCAGTGTCCTATTACAGAAACACAACTACTTGCCCTGTCTAGAACTGACAGCTCACCAATTCATCTTCTGAGGGGAAAAAGCTGCCGGTGCCTACCTGTTCAACTGAGCTGTTAAGCCTACAGGAAGACCCTTTGAAATTGTTTTCTCTAGGTCAAGCAAACAACAAAAAAGGCAAATTGCGTGTCTCGAGTAACACAAGGGGATTTCTTTCGGTGAGGAATGTTTTTTTTAAATGTTGATTTTAATGCATCGACTGGTGGACTTTAAAACAGCATCACCTGTGTGAAAAGCACCGTTTGACCCTGAAGCCCCTGGAATGTGTTCTAAGGTCTGAAATTCATCAATGCAAACCTGTTAGGTATCTCTGGAGAATAGTAGACAGTTCTCATATTGAGCATTTAGAATGATGTTTTACTCTAGCAATCAAAAGTTTTGACACACCTATTAATTCATTATTATTACTATTTTCTATGGTCACACTATTTTCTATGGTCTACACCAGTGGTTCCCAACCCTGTTCCTGGAGGCCCCCCCAACACTACAATTATTGGATATCTCCTTAATCAAACACACATGATTCAACTCATCAGCTCATTAGTGGAGACACCAAGACCTGAATTAGGAAAGACCTGTCAGAAAAGGGAGATATACAAAATGTGCAGTGTCTCCAGGAACAGGGTTGGGAACCACTGGTCTACCCTATGGTCCTAATAAAGTGCCTGATGTGGTCTTCTGCTGTTATAGCCCGTACACCTCAAGGTTCGACATGTTGTGCATTCTAAGATGCTATTCTGATCACTACACTACAGCTTACTATTGAGTTACTGTAGCCTTTCTGTCAGCTCGAACCAGTCTGGTCATTCTCCGTTGAGCTTTCTCATCAATAGGCCGTTTCTGTCCGCAGAACTGCCACTCACTGGATGTTTTTTGTTTTTGGCACCATTCTGAGTAAACTCTAGAGACTGTTGTGCATGAAAATCCCAGGAGATCAGCAGTTACAGAAATACTCAAACCAGCCCATCTGGCACCAACATTCATGCCACGGTTGAAATCGCTGAGATCACATTTTCCCAGTCTGATGGTTGATGTGAAAATTAACTGAAGGTCCTGACCCGTTTCTACATGATTTTATGCATTGCACTGCTGCCAAACGATTGGCTAATTAGATAATCACATGAATATGTATGTGTACTGGTGTTCCTAATAAAGTGCAATACTAAAGAAATAAAGTTTTGCAAGTTCATAGCATTTTACAAGCAACAACAAACAAACACATCAAAACAAAACAATTAAACAATACAGTAAACACACCACAACAACCCAGGAGTCAAACATATAGTCCAGAGTGAAAATGTGGATTTGCACATATCCAACCCAACAGTTCAAACGAAACGAACAGTAGGGTAAAACATTACATGACCAAAGTAGTCCCTTCATGAGGTATCCACCTGGGATGCATTTTTAGCATTATTCAAGGAGTTCCCTTGTATGCTGGGCTATGGCTGGGCGATATATTGACTTTTTAAGGTATATCGATATATTTTCAAACGAGATATAGGATGGGACAATACAGTTTATATTGATATAGTTTGACGTTGCATTACATAACCCGTTTCTTCCGTAAAGCCGCACCGTGTTTTATTATTATTATTATTATTAGAACTTTATTAATCCCCGCAGGGCAATTAATACAGGGCTATAGCAGTGCTTCACACAACACAATAACGAAACAAGAATGCAGCATACCAGATCACACACTGAGAATAAATATTAAAGATACATAAATAAATACATAAAAATACAATAATAATGATAAGAAACTTTGATATCACCCATTACATAGTCGAATAGCCACAGGCACAAAGGTAAATTTATATAGATTGTAAGGCACCTTACACCACTTAAACGCCTCCCAAGGGGCAAAAGCTCGAACTGAGAGTGCAAGGGATGTGTTTCATCTCCCATGATGCTATAAGCCCTTCTTATCACCTGTTGCTCATAACTGTTTGCATCTCTCCTCTCTCACACTCTCCACGCAACCCCGCCCCCACTCACTCAAGTTCTCCTGCAACATGGAGAGAGACATAGCGCTGGTTCACACTGCCAAGAAGACCTGGTTAGTTAAAAGAAAAACAATGATTCAATTATTTGGAGATGGTTTGGATTTAAAAGATCAGATGAGCAGCAAAACAGCTGCTCGCTGTTTGTCTAACATGCAGATTGTGTGTGTGCGGCACGCTTTACATGTGCGTGTGCTCCGAGGACACTCGTGCCTAAACGGTCAAATACATTTCAAAATTCCACCAAAATGCACCGTTCGGCCCGTTTCTCGGCCGACCCACAGGGAAAAGTCCTAGTTCTCCCTATGGTCAGTCAGCCCCTGTGTGTATTCTTAATATTAATCAAACAACAATAACAAGAAAACAACTGGATAACTTTACTAGTATAACTCTAGTATAAAAGTATTAAAGTATAATTCATACAGGGAAGACCAGTAGTAGTTTTATGTCAAATTCATTCTGAATGTTTAATTTAATACTTGATACTGTTAAAAGCTGTTAAAAAGCACTTTTCTTAATTTGTATTTTTTTTTTTTTTTTTTTTTTGGTATTTTAATATTATTTATTCATTGCTTTTCTTTTGTTATTTTATAACTGACTATTTACTACTCTTGAATAATAACTTGAGAATTTAATTATTTTATAATTAACAAATTAGTTAGTGTTAGGCTATTATTTGTTGTGGTATTTAAGCTGGTATCAAAAATCATCACATTTCACTAAGGACTACTGAACTTTTGGTATTGTGATAAATGTATATATTGTGTGTGGTAGATCTTGCTGCAATAACATGATGGAAAAGTAGATCTTATTCCATAGAAGTGTGGGCACCCCTGCTGTAGATGATGGTGATAGATGCTTTCCTTTATTTTACTAACGTGCGTACATGTAACATAAAATAACCCTGCAGTATGTATTAAATTTTGTGCTGCTGCTGCAACCCTGGCTGCAGAGGTTTCACAGCCCATAAAGTCTTCTGCTCCAAAACAAAGCGCAGTGCATTTTTGGTCCATATTGCCCAGCCCTATGCTGGGCACTTGTTGGCTACTTTTCCTTCACTATCTGATCTAACTCATCCATACATTTTTTTTTAAAGAAATTTAAATGTATGCACAATTTGTAAATTTCATGCATTTAAGCATTAGCCTTTAGATCAAAAGGTTTTTTAGGTTATGAGAAACATCAGTTCAGTCAACCGTTTCTAAACGTTTGACTGGTAGTGTAGTTTTTTTGATAGAATTTAGAAGCTGGTGTGCAAAATGTGTTTTACAGTACATAAAAGTTTTTACAAAATCAGTTTTTCTTTTTTTTTCTAAATAAGTTTTGAAAATTGACAACTAATTGTGTTTAACGTGTAGTTGTACTCTTGGAATTCAGAATGATACGCCATGATTTTCTAAAATGGGTGATTTTCAGCTTGCGGCATACATTTCAAGCAAGATAATAATGCATATGTGATGTCGTACAGTTGATGAGATGATAGATGTAGCAATATATTTAGGAAAGCTCACAAATCCTTCCAGAATCTCATTTTCATCTGTCAAGTTGGTGATACCTCATCATACAGTTATGGCTTACATATCCAGGGGAACCTCTCATTTCAAGATTTTGCCTCTGGGGATCAATGGAATATTTCAAATTACATAGCCTGTGTTAGAGTAATGGGTCGCCAGTTTCTTTATGTAATATCAAAGACAAAAAAGTCTCAGAAACATTGCCTAATTTTTAAAGTGTCTTAGCTATTCCCAATTCTTATTCCCACTTTTATATCTGAATTCAGATCCATTTAATATCCAGTAATAAGATATCCCTTTTTTAGCGGCGCACCCTACGTTGTTCCAAATCTATTCTTTCTTTCTTTAGTGGAACACAAACGCGATGTTAGGCAGTATTTTAATCTCACTCACCCTTCACTTACATACAGTGAAA
Organism: Myxocyprinus asiaticus; assembly: GCF_019703515.2. Lineage (NCBI taxonomy): Eukaryota > Metazoa > Chordata > Actinopteri > Cypriniformes > Catostomidae > Myxocyprinus > Myxocyprinus asiaticus. The sequence goes on along the minus strand of NC_059381.1, from coordinate 18,690,013 downwards.
TTTGTTTTTCACAGAAGAAGCAAACTCATATGGGTTTGGAACAACATAAGGGTAAGTGTGTACTATCCCTTTAATCATTAAAAATACAAATACGTTGCATTTAAAATCCACTTGGCTCAAAAATCTTAGGGGACTTTTGGCCCTTTCAGTTTGAACTGACTTGACACTTATGAGCAGAGGTTTTTCTCCATTTATAAACAGACAGCGTGACTTGTTTATTCTATACATTATGGCAGTGCAGTGTGTTAGTGGGGCGTGAAATAGAATGAGCTTGCTAGTCCTCCCGCTGAGACTGGCTGCTGAGGATGGGCATAATGAGGAGAAACATAGCCCGCAGAATGCTCCATCCCGCCGCATACTAGATAGCAAATGAAGACATATTGAGACGTGGGGGATTCTAACACTCGCCGCTGGGCTATTAATTACTCTTTTGTTGCATGCATCTGTTGAAAGACATGACACCTCAGCGAGGACGGAGTATTTGATGAAGCAACTACAGATCTCACCACTCCTCAATGAATTATTCATACTCTTTAAATGGGTGGGCACTTTGTTCTCAAGAATTTTATGACTAAATCACATGAATGGACTATTAGACATGCGCAGAGCTTACAGACATTTTTATAAATGAGAATTGTTGGATTTGCAGCAGTATGTGTAACAGGCAGGGTCCCAAACTAACTTTTTGACACACCTGCCAGTTGCGAGTGAATTGAAAATGTACACGGCATTAATACCCCCCCATAGATTCACCCACAGCACTGTTTATATTTAAATGTATGTAATAGTGTAAAATGTCACCTTTCATAAAAACATTGAGACTCATTGTGATTTAATTCTTTATTTTCATTTTGGTGGCTTTCATGCAAAGAATATTCTACCACATGGAATTCTGGAGAAAAAAAAAAAAACTCCCTCCCACTTCAGGCATTCTAGATAAATTTCTGATGGTAAATTTTCCACTGAGGTAAAAGTTGTTTGATGACGCAACAGCAAAGTCCCTTTAAACATAAGTTGGGGCACTCGGTAGCCATGTTTGTACCACCTCCAGGCATCCTGTAGTATGCTGTTTGTCTATGGTTACAAGTACAGTACAGCTCCCATATGCTTCAACAGGGAAAGACAGAAATCTCAAATGGTTAGTCAAGATTACGAGCAGATAACATATTTCAAATCAGCAATAAAATATGACAACAAATGTATCATAAACTGTGCTTCTTTAGGTCAGATTACGCAAAACAATTAAAATTTTCAGGCTGGTCCAGCTAATGCGCATGCATGTTCTCTATAAAATTTGACAGACGATGTCTATTAAAAAGGTGATGGTCTCTTTTAACTGTAAGGTAGGACTTCCATTCCTAGAGCCGGCGTATACACTGTTATGATTTCTCCCATTCAGAACTATGCCAGTGATACGGTTTTCATTCTTCTGTTAAAACTCGTGTATAATTTGAGTTGTAAAGTTGTTTAAATCGTTATTTTTAGAGTCATTATAAGTTGTAAAATTGGCTATAACTTTACACAGATAAGGTTAGTAAGTGATTTTATCATACTAAATTAATGTTAACATGCATATTGATAGTCTTGTGGCTATACTTTTGAAATAGTGAGTATTTTAACATTTACGGATTGGCCCCATTCACTTCCATTGTAAGTACCTCACTGGAACCCAGATTTTAACTTTTTTTTTTTTTTTTAAAGAAAAGAATTGGCAAGTCAAAATGAATTTTTGTGTTAATCAACATTATGCTACAAATGCTGTCGATTGATCTTAACTTGTATTGAACCAGGAATAATTATTTAATTTTGGTTTTAGGTAGTGGGTTGGAGCATGTTGAACGTGCACGTTCGTGTCATTTTGCAGAACATGTCTATTGCCGTTATGTCTAGGTGAGCTGTTACGAATGTGATGTAATGTGACAAGTGGTGTCACAAGTTAAAAGGCCTTCAAAAAGTGTGTTTTTTCTGTAAATCTGTATCCAGCCACTCAGAGGGTGCTGTAATTGCGCCCCCACTGAGATGTGAAGGATGAAATAGAGAGAAAGACATACTGATGTTTCGGACTGGACCTCTCTCTCTCTCTCTTTCTTTTCTTTTCTCACCAAGCACCCAGCTTAGGTGTGACAAGACCTCCCAGGCATTCATGCTGCTAATAATTATTAGTTTTGTACAGAAGTCTGTTTTGATTTCCCTTTACAATAAGAGGCATAGTGCTATCAAGTCATAGGTGCCATATTGATTTCTCCTTGCGTTCTCATTCCAGAGCTAAGGCTCCTTCACCCTGCTCTCTCTGTTGTCAGACAGGGGGCGGTTAGTAATGAGGCCTGGGATGGACCTGAATCACACAGCCATTACTTCCTTCAACTTCTTCATCCCACCCTATTGGCTCTCAGTGCTGTAAATAACCATCATTGGAGGTGTTCACCCTTTGGTGTTGATCAGTTGATCAGGACGGAAACTAGTTTGAGTTCAGTCCGGAATAATAGCTTGACAACAAAGAGCTGAAGAAAACCTCATAGAGGATTCAGTTATGTAATGTTTTTGCATAAAATAGAACAACCCAGCAGTTACACACATATACACTGGTCCCAACAATATATTTAGACACACAAAGGTAAAATGTGTAATTTCTTTGCCAAACTAAATTGTACATTGATTAATGATTGTTTCAAACTTGTTTCTCGAACACCTTCCATTGGTAGGATACTCAAAGAAATGTTTTTATAGTGCCACAGTGTTTAGGGAAATTAACCTACAGATTAATAGCTTACAGTTGTATCTGCATATTAAGCTGGGATGGGAGAAAGTATTTTAAAATACAGAATGTACACATTTCAACTTCATTACATTAACACGATTTCACACAATTTCACACCAAGAGACTTTAAAATAAAAGATAGCACAAGCACACTTTTTAATTAAAACATTTTATGAAAAGAAGTTTGTTTAAAATGATTAAATACTAGATCTGCATGTCAAAATTGAGTAATTGAAAATGTTTTGGTTTTCAAAAATTTGTGGAACATGTTCATAATTAATGCACGCACACCAGTGTGAACTTGAGGGGAACTGACTTGGAAACCAACTGGTTTAAAGTAATTGTAAAAGTGGCTAAGAAAAGTGGCCACTTGGTGTAATATTTTTTCACCTATGCAGAGAAATGAAGTAAGGAATAATTGATGACGGACTTCCGAGGTGGTAATGTGGTCACGACGTGCAGCGGAGTCAATTATTCCGCTTATACTATGGTTACCACACCTTAAGACATCGTTCAGGGTTTTATCACAAGACATTTTCTAGTTGTCGTCCCTAAAACACTCTTGTGAGTGGAACTGCTTTCTTCTGCCACAGATTCAGAGTCTTGCTCTGATACAGCTCTAGCCTTCGTTGCTAGTTTGTTTATATGGTTATTTTGGTGTGTGTGTGTGTGTGTGTGTGTGTGTGACGAGAGAGAAAGAGTGGGAGCCCAAGGATGCTTTTCAATTGAAATAAATTTAGGATATTATTGACATTGTCATTCTTATCCGATTCTTTGTTTTAATTGGTTATTTTGTTGTGGTAGCCTGTAGGGGTCTTTGAAATAACTGAAATAGTTTGGCGAAGTGATATGGAACCGTTATACAGTCAAGACCTGGAACTACTTCATAGCCGTGCATTTACTTATTAAATAGTTGCACACCTTAGAACATCCGTCAACCAATCAGAATCAAGCATTCAATAGACCAGTGGTATAATAACTTTTTAACCCCCGTGTTCTGTTCGTTTCGGGTGGATTCTCATACTGTTTGGGGTCAAATTTGACCCCAGACAATGTGTAAATTTGTATCCTACTCATGTAATTTTTTCAAACAAATGCAATATCACTCACTTTATTAATTTATTAACTTTGAAGTTGTGCAGTTTTTGGAGGGATTTATGTTTTTTATTTATTTATTTATTTTTATCCCCTTTTCTCCCCAATTTGGAATGCCCAATTCCCACTAATTATTAGGTCCTCGTGGTGGTGCGGTTACTCACCTCAATCCGGGTGGCGGAGGACAAGTCTCAGTTGCTTCCGCTTCTGAGACAGACAATCCGCGAATCTTATCACGTGGCTTGTTGTGCATGACACCGCAGAGACTCCCAGCATGTGGAAGCTCATGCTACTCTCCGCAATCCACGCGACCACGAGGAGGTTAACCCATGTGACTACCCTCCCTAGCAACCGGTCCAATTTGGTTGCTTAGGAGACCTGGCTGGAGTCACTCAGCACATGGATTTATGGTATTTTTTACCTTATTTGCAAAATTACTAAACTACACCATTAATTTTCATATAAAGAACATTTTTATGTTACATTCACTTCATTGAAGATCTACATTACTCCATTTCATTCATGGAGAAAAATCAGATATTTGTCATGCTTTAGGGGCAGATTGCTGCCATCTGCTGGAAAGTTTATTTTTAATTTTTAATTTTTTTTTTATTAAAATTACATGAAATAACAACTATAATCAGTAAGATGGTTGCAGAGGTCCACTCATTTGCCTGGTTGTAGCAAACTGATTTTTAAAAATCTCATCACAAGTTATGCATTTGGATATATATTTGGACATTCAAAAATAAAAAAGTTTGCCAAGTTTAGCTTTTTTTTTAAAAACAATTAATTTTTTTTTTTATTGTTTGAGATGTTTTGAAATGTCAGTTTTTGTAATGATGCCACATTAAGATAACTGACCATGTTGTTACAAAGAGAAGACTTAAGAGTAAGATTTTTGTTATTTCAAACATCCCAATTCAACTCAATTACTAAAAAAAGGCAACAAAACCAATAGCAATAAACAGAAATGAACAGGAGTGAACAGTGATAATTTGTTTTGTGTGTAAACAATACTTTTTGCAATGGAAAACATTTTCCATTTTTTCAGGCATGAAAATTCTGAAAACTAAGTGAATTGAACAGCAATATTGAGCAGCAACAAAAAAAAAATATTCATAAAAAACAACCAATAAAAGTTAAATAACAGTATAAAATGGTAAAAAATGATACTAAGTATCATCATAAACTATAGTCTCATTTACATTATATTATAGTATCTATTCATTCCTGTGTGTGTGTGTGTGTGTGTGTGAGAGAGAGAGAGAGAGAGCATGTGCATTTCACATTGTGGATGTGCTATAGTATCACCCATTTATGTGTGTGTGTGTGTGTGTTCTGCATTGTGGCTGGTTTTATTTTATTTGACAAATAAAAAATAAATGCTCTGTTTTATTGTCTCCCCCATTCATTTCCTATGTGGGGTCAAATTTGACCCCGAACAGAAAGAGTGTGAGTATTTTTGTCACACCACCAGATTCCAGCCCAATTTTATTTATTTATTTATTTATTTTTTGGTGTGTGTATAGATAGCAAATGTAGGAAAAGTCGCCAAATTTCAAGCCACTAAGTTGAAGGAAACCATGTTTTTTAAAGCAGCAAAGTTCAAAAGGGGTCAAAATTGACACCAACAGTACATGGCCAAATACTTTTAGGGCCACTGAATGCCAGAACTGTAATTGTCAGTGTGAGAGAGCTGTCAGGAGGTCTCATGTTTTGGAGAGTTGCTTCTTGCTGTGCTTAAATTGGCAAAATTTGCCTCACATTTTTCTAATGTGGTTTGCCACATTTCTGTTAAGAAATAGCGCAGAGGCCACACAAGCTACCAGACGTGATGACATGAAATCTCTGTGCGAGCCATTATCAATGTCCCTGTGTACAGCAGAAATCTAATACAGCACACATTCTTGGCATTACTAAGTTTTGTGAGCTTTCATTCTATTCTGACCAACCCTACTTTCACAGTCTGTCTCTCGTTCTCTTTCAATATCTCAGTATGTCTTCACACCTTTATTTCCTCCCCTCCTCTCCATCTTCTATCTTTCTTTGCATGCTGGCTGTTGATGGCACTTTCTCAGTGAGAGACGGTTTGTGGGTGAGTAACAGGGCCGGCGACTTTGCACGTATCAGGGCTCGGATGCCACTGGGCTGTGCCAGACGGGAGGCTTGTTTACTGCAGGCCAAGGGGCACTGCAGCCGAGCTATTTCAGACCACTGCTGTTCCTTAGTGGAGCAGAAGGGGAATGAGTGTGCAGATGCCTCGTCATGGAAGGGTGTGTGCGTATGTATGCTTCAGCACCACCTGAAACTCCAGGCGAGGTAAACGGTGGTATAGCAACACCGGAGGGAAAATGGTGTTTACGCAGGCTTGCATTTCTGGTTTCAAGTTCAGCTGTAGCGTCTTGTATAGACTCTTTGAGAACCAAAATAAAACCATAAATCAAACAAACTAAATCCATAAAATCTGTCAACCACCAGTGAGCCCCCCACCTGTCACTGTCTGCTGATCATAATCTGTACGAGTGTGAATTGGGATCGCATTCCTGGTCATTGCATAATATTCTGAACAGCCAAGATGCAAGTAATCACCCCGGACTGGTCCATGCAAGCCTTAAATGTAATTTTTGTGCCTGTGCCCAGACAACCAAACATGTCTGTTTACAAAGAGTTTCATACCAGGTGGTGATGATTATTTGAATTGATGTAAAAGGGTTTTTTATGGTAATGATAATACAACTGTGCCCTGCTTCACAGGCTGTTCCTCTTAAATTTTAGTGTCTTGTTTTTGCGCATTCCACCTTGTACAGGTTGTTATTTAGTTTTATCTTTATTAATGTAACAGGTGCCAGCTTTTTAGAACAGGAAGAAATGTATTTCTCCCAGAGCATGGCAGATATAAACTGGAACACACAAGAGAGTACAAGTATTTGATGTCATCTGAACAGGGAATAAATTATACAAGACACACTGGAATGTTTCTTGGCTGCCTCTGTCTTCTTTTTCAAAAAGAGAAGACCTAAAGTTAGACATCCTTGAGGTTTTTGAAACTTGATTGAAGGTGATGCCCATGAATAATGCATGGTGGAGGGAACTCTTGTCTGGAGCTTTTTTTAGAGCCGCCATGCGCCTGTGTGCGCTAGCCTCACAGATCTGAAGATCAACAAATGGGAGCGGAGGAAAACGAGAACATAAACTGCGAAGGAATTTTGAAAAATGAAAGAATTGCTATATTCAGAGATAGAAAGAGGCTGGCGTTTGGATAAAAGGAGAAGAAAAAGAGGATTTGGGAGCTAGCGCAGCCATTTAACCTCACAGTCTGCAAGGCTTAAATATGTCAGTTAATCTGACGCTTTTCTTGTTTTCTCTTATGCGCTCGCTCTCTCCCTATCTTTCTCTTTTCTCGCTCTTATTTTTACCAAGAAGCGCAAACCCTTGATTAGCCAGCACAGCTATTATTGTAAGTGTCACTGGCTTTCAAATCACAGAGGTAATAATCACTGAACACAGACCTGATATATTTGCAAACATGAGTGTCTTTAAAAAATAAAAAAAAAAACCCCTCCTTTTGTCTCCATTATTAACCTTAATGGCATAATTCAACCAAAAATGACATTTATGTCATCATTTACTCACACATGTTTTTACAACCCCTTATAACTTCTTTTCTTCTATGGAACACAGAAGGACATGTTAGATGGCATGTTGACCTCAGTCACCATTCACAGAAATTCATGTAGATTTGGAACAGTGATGGTGAGTAAATGATGACAGAATTTTCATTTTTGCCTGAACTATTCTTTTTAATGTCACTGTGTCCCTTTTATTGGTAAATCTACTGCGTGTAGCGCACTAGATTGTGTCATCAGGTTAATGAAAGAGGCTGCCTCAGAATGGATGCCAGTGAATGTGACATTTGGTGAGATCCCCTGTCCTCCTATTCCCTGAGTCGCCACTAAAGGTACAGGTAAAAATTGTGGATTAGATGGTGGGGGTCTCTTTTTCCCATGTAGCGCAATTAGGAGCGCTGGCTTAAGCCCGCTTCCTGACAGAGCTCTTGTGTGTGGCTAATGCACCACAGTTCTGCCTGTTGACTCCACAGAAAAGAGGCTTCGAAAGGATAATGAAAGGAGTGCTGTGTCGTTCCCCAGGACAACATAATTGAGCTTTGTTCAATGCCCCAGTCTCCCAATACACCTTCACTGTCTTGTTTTTGAAGAGCCCCCACCCCTTCCCTTCTCATAGAAGAGCCCGGACTGCATGCTGCTTATTTAACCTAGCCTCCATAGTGCGGTTCAGCCACCCAGCGTGTGATGTTCGCTGAAAAACAAGATTGATCCTCAAAACAAGGCAGGGATTTATTGATGGCATCGGGCACGAAGTGTAAAGACCATTTAGGGTGTCTTTGATAATTTCATGCAACAGAGCTGCGGTTTGAAAATACAATCATTCTGTTCCAAAATCTTGTGAGCTGCCTTGCTGCTGCCTATTAGGCTTCTAAGGAAGCATCTTAACTGGAATGGAATCTTATAAGTGACCAATTTGGAGCACTTTACATCATCAGAAACTCCATACCACAGAAATGTATTAGAGTTTGCTGTTAGCATGTTGCTAAGCTAACAGTGCAATACCAAAGTCTTTCTAGCAAGTCCGTCCACTGGCGGACATCTTTGGAATGCTCCTGGAAAGCTATTTCCAGACATTACAGTGCAACTCCTATCTACTTGAATTGGGAAAGACCGAAATCTCCAAAACGGTTGGTCAAGATTAAAATCAAAGAACATATTTCAAATCAGCAGTAAAATCTAAGCACACTGGTATCATACATTTGTGTTTCTTTACCTCAGATTAGAAATTTTTCCGGCTTGTATAGCTAATGCGCGTGCACATTCTCGAGATGATTGACAGGTGATGTCTGTGTCTAAAAGGTGATTGGCTTTTTTACCTGAAAGGCGGACTTCCTTTCTACATCAGTTGACCATTGGGTGCTTAGAACTCCTTGATTGGGCATTCCAATTTTTCCCATTCATTTTAATAGAAGTGGCCCATCTCTGCTAAATAGTCTCTGGCAATACTCAAAGTTGGGTGTTTCTCTTTGCTATGAATGTGTTCTCGTTCTTGTGAAAATCAGTCTTTTCTAACTACCTTGAAAGAGTGAACTCTGAAGACGTAAAACGCATCTATGCGAGTTTTGAGATGTGCTGCAATATGTAGATTCAACAACTTCTTAACTATTTTCTTATTTGGAAGTGGGTAATGACGTTAAACAAGTCCACAAGAATGTAAAAACACAAAAAGAATAAACACTGAGAAACAGCCTTAGTCTCAGCCTCAGACGGCATGCCCACAGACCACTCACAGTCCTTTCTCAAACTGTCTGATGCATATAGCACACTGTGGAGGTGAGGGCATGGTCGAGTGTTCGTCTGGAAAGAGAGTAAGCGGTAAGGCTTCACACCTAAGATGAATTGCTGGTAATCGCTTGTTTCTGTGTTCACAGTGAGAGATGGGGGAAATAAAAAGGCCCAGTCCTCAGAGTGTGCAATGAAAGAGAGTGAGACAGACACCTGAAGCAATGTGTGTTGGCCGCTGCAACTCAACGATAGATTGAAGCTTCTCCGTTACGCCTTATGTGAACGTGTTTTATTTTTTGTGCATTAATAAAAAGTGACATTCCTGAGTTGGAATCGCCATCTCCTGCTTCCTCATTCCATTGAACTGTTACACTGGTGCTGAAACCCAGGACACCAGGAAGAAGGATACATTGCCATGGAGTCATCACCTCTGGAGGGAGTCATCAGGTCCCTGGCCAGCATCCACCAGGTCCAACACCAAGCCCTCCTGGACCTATGCATGGAGCATTTTGAGGCACTCCATCAGGCCCAGGAGGATGACCGGCAGGTGCTGCGGATCCTAGTACTCCAGGAGAGTGCGGCCGCCACCCTTTCCCCTGCAGCAGCGAATCCTCACATGTTGCTCACAAATATGGGGCCTCAAGATGATCCAGAGGCCTACCTCAAGCTCTTTGAGCACACGGCCAAAGCCCTGAGATGGCCGCAGGAGCAATGGGCGGTGCATCTTCTGCCACTGCTGACCGGGGAATCCCAGATCACGGCACAACAACTTCCGGTCACTGACCTCCTGGACTACACGTTGTTGAAGTCAATCCTGCAACGGGTCAGCCGCAGCCCAGAAGAACTCTTCCGCTCCTTGATGCTGAGCGAGGTTGGCCACCCGTTTGCCTTTGCTCAACAGCTCTGTGACACCTGCCGGTGGTGGGTGCTGGCTAGGGAGAACAGTGATGCCGATGACTTGAGTCATCTCCTGCTGCCGAAGGGGACAGCCGAGTGGGTCCAGTGCCACCAGTCGGTGTCGCTGGATGAAGTGGTCCAGCTGGCGGAAGACCATCTGGGGGCGTGTTCGGGGACCGGCGCGCCCCACACCCTTTCCCCCCTGTTGTCTCATCCCCAGCTCTCTCTCCCCCCTCCTTCCTTCTGCCCTCTTCCATTCCCCCAGAAACAGGGGAACATTACCCCGAAACCAGCTCCCCGTTCTTGGGGGTTCCCTGTACCACCAAACCCTGTCTCTCCCCTCTTTTCATCCCAGGTGAGGGAACCCGCTGCCACAGGTATGGGCGGGAAGCTTGGGCCAGTCTGCTGGAATTGCAGGGAACTGGGTCATGTCCGAGATCTGTGGAATGGAAATGGGGGCCTTAATCCTGGTCCCCGACACTCTACAGACCGCGCCCAATCAAGCAGGGATGTACCAGATAGCGGTGCGTGTTAAGGGGGGTACATACCAAGCCTTAGTGGATTCAGGTTGTAATCAAACCTCCATTCATCAGTGCTGGAAATTGGATGCAAATAATGGTGTAAGGGTGAAGTGTGTGCATGGGAATATTCAGGATCCTGTAAGAAAGTGAGTCGGTGTGAGATGGGCAAAGCGCTGGCTGGATCTGCTCTGCTTCAGTCTGGTGCCAGGGAATGGGAGGTGTCATCCTCCACCACTCTTAGGGAATTCCCGATAAAGGATTTTCCTCTAGAGTGGTCACGAGACAAAACCTCCAAGCATGCATTTGACCAAATTATTTACTCGTATATCCATATTTTTCAATTGTAAAAGATCGTTTGTATAGAGTGACACAGGATGCTCTGACAAATGAAAATACAACCCAGTTGTTGGTACCAAAGAGCTATTGGGAAATATTATTCCAGGTGGCTCATCATAATCCATTGACAGGTCACTTGGGACAGGGGAAAACACTAAGCCATCTCATGGCCTGTTTCTATTGGCCTGGCATTCTATTTGCCGGTGGTGTGCAGCATGCCGTGAATGCCAGCTGGTGAATCCGCCGACTGCTCTAAAAGCGCCATTGCCTCCCGTTTATTGAGGTCCCCTTCGTACGAATTAGCATGGACCTTATCGGGCCATTAGAATGGACAGCACGTGTGCATCGCTTTGCGTTAGTCTGGTGGATTACACAACGCGATATTCAGAAGCAGAACCTTGCAGGCACTATTCAGAATTATCTCCCGAGTGGGGATTCCGAAAGAAATCCTCACTGATCAGGGCACTGCTTTTTTTGTCATGTACACTACGCAAGCTGTATGAATTATTGGGTATTAAATCAATTCAGACAAGCGTGTACCATCCACAAAAGGATGGCTTGGTCGAACGATTTAATCAGACCAATACAATAAAGAATATGATTTGTAAGTTCATGCACGAAGATGCTTGGAATTGGGATTAGTGGCTTGAACCCCTGTTATATGCAGTGCAAGAGGTCCTGCAAGCCTCCACTGGGTTTTCCCCATTTGAAATGTTATATGGGCTTAAGCTCTGTGGCATGTTAGACATCATGAAGGAAAATTGGGAGGAGGGACCTTCACAGAGTAAAAGTTATATTCAATACATTCTTGACCTGAGAGCAAAACTCCACACACTGGGGCGACTATCACAGGAGAATTTGCTACAGGCGCAAGAACGTCAGTCCTGGCTGTATAACAGGGGAGCTCGGCTACGGGAGTTTGCACAGTGAGATAAGGTACTTGTATTGCTGCCCACATCAAGCTAAAAATTACTCTTGAATTGGCAAGGGCTCTTTGAGGTCTCACGGCGAGTTGGGGAAGTCGATTATGAGGTAGGGCGTATGGATGGGGCGGGGCACGTCAGATTTACCACCTCAACCTCCAAAAACCATGGAGCATGGCGGTTCCCATATCCTTGGCAACGGTGTTCTGGAGAGGGAGGAGCTTGGACCATAGGTGAATCCAAAAGCCAATCAGTTCACCCCTTGTGGAGACCACCTCTCGTGACAGTGAAAAAATGGCCTTCTCTACACGTTTGGTTCACACCAATTTGTGTCCCTTCTGTTCGGTTTGTTTGGGGCACCGGCTACGTTTCAGCGTCTTATGGACAGGGTCCTCAGACCACACGCTGCATACGCCGCATGCAGCATCTGGGGGCCGTTCTGAGGTCACTGCGATGAGCGGGGCTCACGCAAACCCGAAGAAGTGTGCAATTGGACAAGTGGAGTTACAGTATCTGGAGTTCCACTTGGGTCACGGGCAGGTGCGGCCCCAAATTGATAAAAACTGCAGCGATTGCGACCAAAAAGGAGGTGAGACATTTCCTGTGGCTGGCCAGCTATTATCGAAGGTTTGTGCATAATTATTTGGGCGTCACCAGCCAGCTGACTGATCTCATTAGAAAGGGAGCTCCAGACCTGGTCCAGTGGATGGAGCCGTGCCAACAAGCATTCATGCAGGAAAAAGCTGCACTTTGTGGCAGGCCATTGTTGCATTCCCCTGACTTCTCGCTCCCATTTGTTTTGCAGACGGATGCATCAGACAGGGGGCTGGGTGCTGTACTGTCCCAGGTGGTGGGGGGGGGAGTGCCCGGTGCTGTACATTAGTCGGAAGCTCTCTATGAGAGAGACTAAGTACAACACCATAGAGGAGTGCTTGACCATCAAGTGGGCGGTCCTCACTCTCTGCTACTATTTGTTGGGATGAGCATTCACCCTCTGTTCAGACTATGCCCCACTCCAGTGGCTCCACCGCATGAAGGATTCCAACACCTGGATCATGCATTGGTATCTGGCACTCCAGCTGTTTAAGTTCAAGATGGTCCACAAACCAGGGGCGCAGATTGCTGTCACAGACTTCTTCAGAAGGGGGGGGATTGGCTGTCCAGACGGTTCCCCGGACTGAGTCGGGTGGTGCAGTGAAAGACGGGGGAAATCAAAAGTCCTTAGAGTGTGAGATGAGAGAGAGTGAGACAGACACCTGAAGCTTTGTGTGTGTTGTCCGTTGCCACTTAAAGATAGATTGAAGATTCTCCGTTACACCTTATGTGAACGTGTTTTTTTGTGCATTAATAAAAAGTGACATTCCTGAGTTGGAATTGCTGTCTCCCGCTTCCTCATTCCATTGAACTATTACACACACAAAACTGGAAAACACATTCTCGATTGACTCAGCGCAAATCTGATTGGCTGGTTCAATGGATCTTCCGTGAGCAGACACACACAGAACATTTTATCAGTCCACCTGGAAGCCAAGTTGTGTGCACAAGTTTCTGCTTTGATAGAATGAGCACTTTTGAGGATTAAATCATTTGCCCAAGTTTGCCAAGTTTCTGACATCAAATCTTTTAAAGATATTCAGGGTTTTGTTTGAGGCTCGTAGCAGAAAGTGAGGTGGATATCCACAAGCAAAGCTGCATTTTCTACTTTGTGTACTTAGTTGTCTGTGAAATTCTCTATAACGAGGTTTTCTGTGCTGTACTTAGACTTTCTACACCATTCTCCTGTTTGTTTTCTGTGCAATTGCTCGTTGAGACTTGCACGCCATTTATATAAATAATTTTTCTCCCCATGTCGTTTCTATTATTATGGTGATACATCTCTGATAACCCCGCCCCTAAACACCCCGTTATGACAAAAACGACTGTGATTGGTTGCTTAACATGTCAGTTAGATGACTTTTCCTGTCTAAATGGGCAGTTTCCTGTCTAAATGGGTGGTATAGCCCCCAGACCTATACCGCAGTCATAGGTCTGGCTATGTGAGACTATACTCAAATAAGCATGAAAATACATTGCTTACTCAAATGTTCGGTAGCATAGTTAATTTAAATTCAATTTAACTTTACTTTTTGGTGTTTAATTAATCCTAAATATATTGATAATCAACAGTTCTCTCTTCATCTGCCATCTCGGGATGGATTTGTTTCACTGAGCTTATCACAGCGCATTACCATCTATGTGAAGGATGCATGCGATGCTGCCTTTAGTATTTGGCCAAAAGAAGGTATCTCGGTAGGCAGCATAATTGTACTGCCTACCTTTTACAACAGCTTTCGCAATGATGCCTTAAAATGTTGCCTATGCCCAATAGGTTTTGGAACAGAGACAATATCTTGGCTGCTGTTGGAAAACAAAGGTTTTGAAAGGTTTTGATTGCCTGACATTTTGTTCTCATTTGATGTAAAATGATGTGTATCCTTATCTGTCAAGTTGTAGGTGAAATCTATGTCTGTTAATCTGTTTGTGTGTATTGTGGAAAAAGCCCTTTCTGGGTTGTAATATAGGCAGCCATCCTCGACTCCCTCTGTCTGTGTCTCTCTTTCAGCACTACTCATCTATGCTTAGCACGAGTTTGCAGTATGTGTGAGTGTGGCTGGAATTCATATGAATGTCTCGCCGCAGGGAGAGAGGGCCGATTCATTGATATGTACAGGAGGACTCCTGATAAACAGCTCGCACCACTGAGAATTACCCAGCCATTTGATATATTCCAATCATGAAAAAAGGGAATGAAAAAAGATCTTGAAACAAAGGATAGACATAAAGACAGGGTTGGTAAACAGTTTGAAAGACTGGCAGTACTATGTAATTTTCTGTCAGTCAAAATAATATATTCAAGCACAGTTGTATCTTATAGAGCGTAACCACATTGTGTGTGAGAGAAAGAGAGAGACAGAGAGAGAAGTGGTACATGGCTCATAAATGCAGTAATGGCTTTTCATGGACACAGTTGCTGGGGTTAAGGGTGGGCTTATCTCCAACAGCTGAAATTTGGTTGGTTTTTGTTGTTGACGCTGTCATTTTGTGTTTTTGTTTTTTTACCATCTGATTCGCCACTGTGTTTACCCCATTCATTCTTAATGGGCTGGAAAAGACTGGGGAAAGGACATGCTGGTCATCCTGGTGAAGATTGCTAAAATAGAGCCGAGATACTGCAAACAGTCACTTTAGGGATGTGTCATTCCTCAGAAGCGAGACGAAAACAGATTTGTTTTCACATTTATATCAACATTTTTGTAATCTTATTTGGTGCTCCATTTTTATAATATTCTATTATAAACAGTGGGGTACAAAAGTAAGAGTCCACATTTAAAACCTGGGATTCAAAATCTTATAAAAACCTGGAAATAAGCAAAATTGTAGGTTTTTGAAAAATCATTAAACAGGAAAATCATGATGTAAAATGAATAAGAAATATTTAAGATTCTTATTATATTTTAAGAAAGTTGACTAAATTCTTTCTGGAAAAAAAAAAAGGTAATTTCCTTGCTTTTATTGAAGATGCTGAAATTATGCTGGTATAACATAGATCATCAGGTTTTGCACAAACCCATGCCATGCCAGCAAATTACATGAGGTCACAAAAGCAAAAGAGGGACATACCAAATGCTAAGAAATTCTGAAATTCATGTTTATTTTTCAATTGAACTTCTACTCGAATTGTTATTCTATTTGTAATGACAATAACAATAGTACAATATAAAATTAGGAAAATGCAAAATAGAAGCATTTCCTTAAGTGGACTTTAACCCCACTTTATGTTCCACATAGTCCTATTCATTCATTTATATTTCAGTTATAGTAACATTGTTGTATTAAAACACTTTATAGCTTTTACACTTTTTCAGTCAACTGTTCTTTGCTAAAGCGGATCTTTTGGGAAGTCGATTAACAATCATCATCATTATGGTAATGCTGTGGCAGCGTCGTGTCAACACCTCCCTGAAATCTGTATTAAACTCAAGTGCAGCAGAGGATTGACTTTTTCTCTTTCTCCATTTTACTCATTGTTGACTCCCTTTGACAAATACCTTAATCTAAGTGTGCACATGGGCTGGCATACCTTATAGGGAATCGAGTAGGACCCTTCTAAAAGCAGATGAATGAGTGGCATGGTTGGCTGCACGGGCCAGCTTCTCTTTTCCCAGGAACAGCCCTCAACTCTCCCATGATTCGCTCTGCATTATCATTTGTTTGGCGGGGGCCGTGGCCTAACATACATGGCCTCTCCTGCTGCTAGTGTCGCATGCCCCCTTCCACGGTTGTTAAGCACGCTGCTCTTGAGCCTCGAGTCCTATTTCAAATCACCTGCTATTAGCGCTATGTGAGGACTATGTTAGTATTGTGCAATAAAAAGTTATGGATATATTAAATGTTGGTTTATATACACATACAGACAGATGCCTTTGTCCATTGCATCTTATGCAAATGCATTTTAAACACTAAGTGTCAAGATAAAAATAGTTGAAATGTTAAAAAGAGTTTTCACTCTTTTTTTTTTTTTCTCTGTTTCATTCATCTGAAAACTGTTTGCAAGAATAATGTCATCTATGAGAACGCTGCAAATTGTCTCCGATTATCTCGAGAGGTGCTGTGAGTTAGCTTTATTTCCACGCGGTAAGCATGCATTATGATTGCAACTCTGCAGGTTCAGTAATATATATCTTTGTATTAAAGAAACAAAAATGAAAGTGATTAAATCATAAAGTAATACAAGAAACATTCACCTTGAACCTAAAATTGAGTTTTATTTTCTTTTCTTTAAGCAGCATTAAATGTATTACCAAAACGCAATACAAACACAAATTCGATAAGAACATACATTTGGCAGCTTTATTTTGGGGACACAAGGGAATTTATTAGGCTTATTTATTTTGATTATTATTGTCTTTAAATGTATAATTGTCTTTAGTTTTTAATCTGTAGGCTATTAGTAATTTTCCACCTGTTGTTGTTGACGGATGCTTGCGTGATGGCAAATGGAGCCGTTGGAGACAGTAAACTTTGGGGAGGTGATTAAGTAAGATTTTTTTATCTTTATTTTATTGCTTTTTTCGTTTAGTTTAAAGTGCAATTTTAATTTAGAAATGTCTTATGTTTTTCGTGTTTTAATCAATTAATTACATTTTTAAAGCAAAATCAATAAAGCAAAAAAAATTCACCTACCCTCGGCAGGTGGGTTGACGATGTAATCGTATATCGCGATAATTTTTAGGCGATTATCGCTAAAATATTTTTTTACATATTGCCCAGCCCTAATGCAAATGCATTTTAAAGGCTGATTGTCAGGATATAAATAGTTGAAATGTTAAAAATGTCTCGAGACCCCTGCATTCGGTTTCATTATGTTGTGGTCCATCCAACTGTTTTTAAACTGATTGACATTACTTTAAATCAGCCTAATTATATAGGGCTTTCTTAAGACCAACTAGTCAATCAGATGACCTATCGACTAGTTTATATGCAGATTTGTGCAGTTTATTGAGGGGATTTGAATGCATGTGTTAAATGTCCTCCATCTTATCTCTCGCAGGTAAATGGCATGTTTCTGACTCTGCCGCTGTTTGCGCTGCTCTTTAGACCCTAGAGAGGAATATTGTTTTTCAGGTTTCCGTCCTGCTGGGGGGTGGCAAGCGGGCCACACTGACAGGGGAACTCCTGGCTATGATGTACGACCCGGGGTCCACTCTAGAGTGAGAAAGTTCAGATTTATATGGGCCGGGCTCTAACAGCTCAATAAAACAGGCCCGTAATCTACTCTGGTTTCAAACACGGGGCTGATTTACGAGCCAGCACGCCACTCCGGCATTGAAATGAGGTGTTCAGCATATGTTTTGTTGACATAAATTTAAAATTTATTGCCGTTGTCAAAACTGACTGTTAGACAAAGTCGCTTATTAACTGAGTAAATGGCTTGAGAGTTTTATGCCTGCTTCCTTAATGACTACAGTCAGTTTATTTCAGGCACACAGAGTGCCACCCCTCCCCATTCTTTTTTTTTTTTTTTTGCTTTCACACACACATCTACAGTTTCTGTGGCAAAGCCAAAGCACAGCTGGTTGTAGTGGCCTGAGGGAAAAAGAACTGCCATAGTTCACACTCAGGAGGTGTGTGTGTTGAAGAGGAGGAGAGCTGGGGTATATATGTCCCATAAAATCTACAGAGGCTTTAACTTCTTGTTGTCCAGAAAATAGAAGTTATAGTAAATGCAGGGGCAGGTGCCCCAACGACTTTGCCTTTACGACAGGTCTGCTGCCATGGTCCACACTGGAAGCAGGTTCAAGCACATCATATCCAGGGTCACCCTCACTTCCAACCATCTGTAAAAATGAAGCACAGATAAAACTAATTACCTCCCACTGCTTTGAAGCAAACCATGGTATTGCACATAAATGTCTTTCTGCTCAGCACCGAATGAACTTTTGAGACTTCGCTCGCATTGTAACCTGTAATGTACCGTAATGTACCATCATAAATGAAAGCGAGGCTGTGAGGGATAGACTTAAAGTTTTTTTTTTATAAAGACATAAAACTGGGCAGCGTGATTGCACAAGAAGTCAACATGTTGCTACCGAATGTACATTGTAAAAATTACACACTTAACCTTGAAATATGCCGTCTACCCTTACTAAGGGTAGTGAAAGTCAGCCCTTTCTGCCCCAGGTAGCAAGTCACTGGCTTCTGTCAGCTCTTAAAGCTTCCCTCAGGGCTCGAAGGGTCACTCTGAGAGTATGTGCTCTCTGTCAGTCTCTAATCAGAAGAAGCGCGCTCTCCTCGGAACTCAGGAGATGGACAATGGCTAGATTGAAGGCACACAAAGGCCTTTAAGTGTTCCCCCTACAATATCTCTGCATTGGCCCTGATCCCAAAGGTGCACAGACCCCTGGCTTTTCCCAGCTCCACCTTGTGCCATGCTCACTCACTCACCCGCCTGTCGTTTGAAGTGCCCTTTATCCTGGAAGGCGTTTACAGGCCTTTTTAATTACTTGCAGCTTGCCAAAAGGCTTTGCTGCTTCATTCTTCCCTTTGTTTGTTGGGTCTCCACAATCCCCATCTAGAAGACAGCCATCAGGATTTTGGATGCATTGGAAGTTTTCTCAACACCACCCCCCCCCCCCTTGGGGTCTTGCTTTTTCTCTTCCCAGTCCTCAAATGGTTTTCCATGGGTGTTTTTTTTCTCTGTAAGGTTAAACCACACTTCCTTGCTTCATAATTCTCGTCACTATTCACATGTTCTGCCAACTATTGTTAATACAAAGAAAGGGAATAAAAACATAAGTCATTACAGCCTTGCATGCAATGCAGATTCTCACAACTTCAAATAAAAACAAGAGGGTTTGTTTGATAACAAAAATATTTTTTTGTTAGTGTGCCTTTTTAAACGGTTCAGCTTGGATAATCAACTTTTGTATGTAGCATAAAACCAAATGGCTT